>NC_047146.1:5059060-5395035 GCF_009829125.3 Periophthalmus magnuspinnatus
GAGTCGGTCCATTTCCGTTTAGAGGAGGAGCCGGACCGTTTAGAGGAGGAGCCAATTTGTTTAGAGGGGGAGCCGGTCCGTTTAGAGGAGGAGCCAATTTGTTTAGAGGGGGAGCCGGACCGTTTAGAGGAGGAGCCAATTTGTTTAGAGGGGGAGCCGGTCTGTTTAGAGGAGGACCTGATCTGTTTATAGGGGGAGCCGGTCCGTTTAGAGGAGGAGCCGGTCCGTTTAGAGGAGGAGCCGGTCCGTTTAGGGTAAGAGCCGGTCCGTTTAGGGTAAGAGCCGGTCCGTTTAGGGTAAGAGCCGGTCCGTTTAGGGTAAGAACCGGTTTGTTTAAAGGAGCCAGTCTGTCCCGAGTCTGAGCTCAAACTCACCTTTAGGCGTGTCCCAGTAGACGAAAGAATCCACCAGTGACCAGCCTTTGCGGTAGTACGCCGCCGTCAGCTCTAGCCAATCAGCTTCCAGAGCGCTGACCACCTGACCCTTTCTAGAGACCCGCATGGACAGAGCGCCCTGATGATACTGACACCCCACAGAGTCCAGTGGAGCGCACCCCGGAGCCCAGGAGTGGAAGAACACCAGCAACCGCAGGTCTTCAACACAACAAGAACAAAGAATTATGTGAACATTCCACCATAGACATACATGTAGCACCTCCCCAGCGTGACGTCAGTGCAAAGTATGAGTAGTAGTAGTAAAATCAGTGCTACCTGGACTATAGGTGTGCTCGTCCAGCTCTCGGTCTGCAGGTGGCGTGTGAGGGGGGGTGTGCGGGGGGGAGCGGCAGCCTCTTTTTGGACTGTGGACCCGACCATTACTGACCCCGCCCACCTGCTGCAGGACGGAGCCGACGAATCGAACGCCCCCACGAGCGCTGCTGTTCACCTGCAGGAACAAAATGATCAGTGTCAGCTCCTCATGAGGCCTGTCATTATAAACTCTATAAACATCCATTGTTTCATACAAGACACTTGGAACTTTATTTTTTGGGGATCAATATATTTAATATGATACTTTTTCTTTGCCCTAGTGGGAAAATGTTGGTTATTTTTGTGTGATATATTCAGATTTGAGCTGTAGGTCAAACTTCATTATAAACACAAACTCAGTACTTAAGAGTCTCTGTCCTCTCTCCTGTCCTCCCTCCTGTCCTCCCTCCTGTCCTCTCTCCTGTCCTCCCTCCTGTCCTCCCTCCTGTCCTCCCTCCTGTCCTCCCTCCTGTCCTCCCTCCTGTCCTCCCTCCTGTCCTCCCTCCTGTCCTCCCTCCTGTCTCTGTCCTCCCTCCTGTCTCTATCCTCCCTCCTGTCTCTATCCTCCCTCCTGTCTCTATCCTCCCTCCTGTCTCTATCCTCCCTCCTGTCTCTATCCTCCCTCCTGTCTCTATCCTCCCTCCTGTCTCTCACCTCCCTCCTGTCTCTCACCTCCCTCCTGTCCCTGTCCTCCCGTCTCTCTCCTCCCGTCTCTCTCCTCTCTCCTCCCGTCTCTCTCCTCCCTCCTTCCTCCCTCTCTCCTCCCTCCTTCCTCCCTCTCTCCTCCCTCTCTCCTCCCTCTCCTCTTTCACTCTGCTGTTTACTTATTGCAGCTCATGATTTTTAACAATATTCTACATTTAGAAAACATTTTTGTGGATCATTTTTGCTTTAGTGTTTCTTTTCAGTATTATCGTTTATCATCTACGTTTACTTGAGAGGATCGGCCTGTCAGCCTCTGGAACAGCGCCCTCTGGCTGTCAGATCCTCTCAGTCTTTAACACAGTATAAGACTAGACCGAAAACCCACCTCTCCTCCCTGGTATTTAACACTGGACAGGACATACAGGTGTTTGATTGTTTCGTTCTTATTCCTCGTGTTATATTTGTTTTGTGTTGACTTTTCTGTGAAGCTCTTTGGTCGGATGAAGTCGTTTTAAATGTGCTATAGAAATAAACTTGAATTGACTCATATTTCTAAATGTTGTTATCTGCTCTAGGTCACACACGAGCTTGACGAGAACTTGAAGCTTTAAAAAGAAGTTTGTGGCCCAATCTC
The DNA here is from genome assembly GCF_009829125.3 of Periophthalmus magnuspinnatus. Lineage (NCBI taxonomy): Eukaryota > Metazoa > Chordata > Actinopteri > Gobiiformes > Gobiidae > Periophthalmus > Periophthalmus magnuspinnatus. The sequence goes on from NC_047146.1 coordinate 5,061,089, forward strand.
CAGCTTAAATCGACCAACAACTGTGGACTTTTTGCTTGGACGATTCAAAGGTAATATAGATGAATATGTTTTTTTAGTTATTGTTGTGAGCACTGACCCGGTCGATGAGCGCTCGGACCGTGTCTCCGGTCAGTGAGTCTCCGGGCAAAGGCCACTCCTCCACCCTCAGCACGGGGACACTGTGGCACATGGCGGCGGTCTGTTTACTGCAAAACAACAACAAAAACGCAACATCCCTCCAACTTAAACTCAGGAAAAACGGACAAGATTTTACATTTTTACACATCTCTTTTCCACCTTCAAGATATGAACATTAATAACAGACAAATCAGGCGCCTTCTTTCCGTCGACGAGCTTCATTTGGAGCTGATGTCAACACTCACTCCGTCACTTCTTTACACAGTCTGAAGGATAAACACCATTTTTCCCGCTCCAGCTGTTCATAGTTCAGTTGTTATTGTCGTTTAACCGCAGACACAAGCCCCTGAATTATTAATTAACCCAGCAGGAGATGACCACAACAAACTGTCTGAGCCATTACACACGACAAGTAAACCGTGATTTGTCTGATCTATTATGACAACACCTCAACAAACACAACGGCCATTTTCAGTGGTCACTCGTTCAATCTTCTGTTCATTTATTTCAATAGATTATTTTTCCAGACCAAGTTTTAGTTTGTTTTCATCCCTGACAATTTCTGACTGCTCACTAGCGCCTCACAGTGGTCACATGTTGTAGCTGTGACATTACTGGTCCGCTGATTTAAACAGGTTTTCGCGCCGTCTTCCTACATGTTGAGGCAGGACGACAGCGCCATCCGCGGTCCGACCTTTTCAGGACAGTATCCCAGGTGTGTGAGAGTGACAAAGGCCCCCTCGTCCCGGTTTATGGTCCCGTGGGCACGTTTCCGTATTTCCTGCGTCCACCGGTAGGAACACAGCGCCAAAACCAGTCACAACAACATCACGTGACCACTGTGAGGTGCTAGTGAGCAGTCCAAACTGTCAAGGGTGAAAACAAACTAAACCTTGGTCTGGAAAAAGAATTTATTAAAATATTCTATGGTATCAGTTACAATTCAGCAGCTAATTTTTGTGTTAAAAGGTCCTATAATCATGAAAAATGTACTCTTGTAGCTTTAATCCATGTTCTAACGCTGTTCCCTCCTCAAAAACAGACCTGGACTTGTGTTTTGTTTAATTCACACAAAGCTCAAAACGCTCTGTTCCACCTTGTGATGTCATAAAGTGGTAGTTTTCAAGTTAGCAGCTCCTTTTAACTTTAGTTCAGTAGTAGATCGGCAATTCCAGATTAGCTGAAATGATCCAAATGATTCTAGAAATGAAGGTGTGTGGAGTTTAAAAACACAGCGGAGCACTTCCTGTATCACCACACGATGACATCACGAGGTGGAACAGATTGTTTTCAGTTTGAGAGAAGAACTAAAGCCTAAATATGCAGGGTTTGTGTGTTAAACATGTGAATGAAACAAAAAACAAAACAAAACACAACTCCAGGTCTGTTTGTGACGAGGAAACAATAGAAAAGATCAGAAAACGGCGTAAAATGAGCCCTTTAATGTTCCCCAAATCAGGATTTTAAAAATATATACACAGTACCCATTATGCCGTAGAGATGTGCCACAGTTAAACCCGATTGGCTGAGGGATAAACGCTTGTTGCCATGTGTCCTCGTCCAATAGGAAGCGCCCGAGTCTCCTCCTGCCACACCGGTCTGACCTCCTGCCTTGTTTTATATCATTAAATATGCAGCTCTCCGTCTGTATCATTTATTCATTTACTAGACGGTATCATAGTAAATGAGCCCGCGCAGTGGGAGGGCGAGCGCGGAGGCGGCCGAGTCACGAAGCTTCGGTTTAACGTGGAATATTTGAAAAACTGTTGAAAGAGTCAAATCAACTGGATATAAAAGTTACAAGAAAAAAAGGCCCATACGACTCTATTCTCTGATCTGTTTTAATGTCGTTTCCTCGTCACAAACAGACCTGGAGTTGTGTTTTTTTTTGTTTCATTCACACATGTTTAACATACAAACCTGCATATTTAGGCTTTAGTTCTTCTCTCAAACTGAAAACACTCTGTTCCACCTCGTGATGTCATCATGTGGTGATACAGGAAGTGCTCCGCTGTGTTTTTAAACTCCACACACCTTCATTTCTAGAATCATTTGGATCATTTCAGCTAATCTGGAATTGCCAAATCTGTACTGACCTAAAGGTAAAAGGAGCTGTTCACTTGAAAACTACCACTTTATGACATCACAATTCACTTTCTATTGAAAAGCTGTGTCCTTTCTCTCTGTACCTGCTGCCATCAGACTCGTCATTTTGGTCTTAAAATGTTCGTATTAACCCGCTCTACATGATCCTGGGGTTTTTATTTCTCTATTTTGTCTGTAAATCAAGGTATGAACATTAATAACAGACAAATCAGGCATTTTGTGGTCAACCAGGTTTTGATTGGCTCTTTGGTTGCTATGATACTCGCGGTCAGAATTCTAAATGTGCAACTCTGCTCCAAGTTAGCCGCTATAATTGCTCTAGCTTTGATATGTACCTCGGTCGTGGACGGGCCAGGACAGCTCGATACAGCAGGCTGAAGGGCAGAGAGCGTGTCCGGCCCACAGACAGGATGATGGGGTGGAGCGCGGTGAGGACGTAGCCCTGGGTGTAGTACGGCTGCAGCGCCTGGGGCAGCTCCGACAGGGACGACACATACTGGACAGTGGGACGACTACCTGGAACAAACAGGACAAAATCTGCGGTAAATATGAGTTATAGTTTTACACAAAGGAAGAAAATATTTGTGAAGAAATGGATTTAGATATTGACACGTGGTAGTTTTCAGATTGTAGATTTAGCTTTAGGGTTTAGCTGATAAAAAACGGAGCAGCTGGACAGAAAAAAAAACAGAAAAAAACAGCTCAGGATGACACCAGTCGACAAACAAGACTGTAAAAAACACAGAAGGAAAGTGAGTAAAGGAAACGGTCAGAGGCCTCAGACGTGTGCGGTCAACGGGGGGGGGGGGGGGGGAAGAAGGACTCCATTTTAGTAAAAGTAAAGATACAGAAATGAAAACAGCATGAAGTATCTGTTTAAAAATGGACTTAAAGAGTAAAAAAAGTATTTCACACAGGAGAGAGGAGGGAGAGAGGGAGGAGGAGAGAGAGGAGGAGAGAGAGGAGGGAGATGGGAAGAGAGAGAGATGGGAGGAGAGAGACAGGAGGAGAGAGGGAGGAGAGAGACGGGGAGGAGAGAGATGGGAGGAGAGAGGGAGGAGAGAGACGGGAGGAGAGAGAGGAGAGAGACGGGAGGAGAGAGAGAGGAGAGAGATGGGAGGAGAGAGAGAGGAGAGAGATGGGAGGAGAGAGACGGGGGGAGAGAGATGGGAGGAGAGAGACGGGGAGGAGAGAGATGGGAGGAGAGACGGGAGGAGAGGGGGAGGAGAGAGAGAAGGAGGAGAGAGACAGGAGAGAGAGGGAGGAGAGAGACAGGAGAGAAAGAGGGAGGAGAGAGAGGGTAGAGAGAGAGGGGACAGAGAGAGGGAGGAAAGGGGAGAAGGAGGAAAGAGACAGGGAGGAGAGGGATACAGGAGGGGTGAGAGGGAGGACAGAAGGAGGAAAGAGACAGGAGAGAGGAGGAGGAGGGGAGAGAGGACAGAGGGAGGAGGAGGAGAGACTCTTATAAAGCTTCAAAAGTGGTGATTTTGATAAAGATTTGAGATGCATTTTGTTCAACAGAAACAACCGAAGCGATTGTTTTTTTTTCTGCCTGGTTTTATCTGTATATTTTTGTAGTTTACTTTTACTTCGTTCCATTACTGCTGCTCATGAAGCTCATAAAGACCAAAGAGTTTTTACACATCATAATCTGAGTGTTTTTTTTCCCCCTCCTGTGTAAAATGGCCTCCCTCTCCCCAGGCCCCAAACACATCAGCTCTGCCACAGAAAGAACGCAGCACAGTGACGGAGAGCGAGTCACTGCGATTTAACTGGAAAAACACCATTATGGCGTCAAAGCGTTGCCTTATAGAGTCACACTGTGGGATTAGTGGATTATGTAATGATGCCCACACATTAAGACTAAAACTATCACCTGCAGGGGGCACTGTTTAGGGGGTCACGCTGTTTTTAGTGGTGTCCAAATGTCCGGTTGGTGAGAAAATAGTGCACTCAAAATTCACCACTATGCTCCTTGAAAAGTAGTGGGCATCAGTGGTCACTAGAGCGGTCAATACAGCCCACAATGCACTGGGAGAGTCGTGAGAACATCAGTGGACAGAAACAGGTCTTTAACTGGACGCAACACAACCGGATGAAGCAGATAGAATCGCAGGTTTATCACTGTTGATCCTGATTATGAATAAAACACTCAGTTGTGGCGTAAAGGCGCTAGCATTAGCCGCTTTAGCTCGAGCTGTGATCATTTCCACGTCTCAGATTAAAACATGAAAACTCCAGTCTGTTCATGTGAGATCCAGTTTGATATAAACCTGTGAGATTGTTATTAGTCCATCTGAGCTTTACGTAAGACACAAATCAACTTGGGGGTCCCATCGGAGGAGCTGGAGGACATGTCTGGGGTGAGGGAAGTCTGGGAGTCCCTGCTTAGACGTATGCCCCCGTGACCCGGCCCCGGATAAGAGGAAGAAAATGGATGGATGGACAAATCAACTTTTATTAGGGATTAAACTTTAGACTTTTTTCAGCCATGATCTGAGTCACATGACCTGAGTCACATGACCTGAGTGTAGTGAGTCTGAGTCTCTACAGAGTTTGATACACAGTGCAGGGCTGTGGAGTAGACGAGGGGGGTCAGGGGTCAGGAGCTGGGGGAGACATTCGGACACAGCCTAAAATTGGGAAAGTTCCAGTTTTTTTCTTGTTTATAATTTTCTCTTTGCTAAATAGTTGTGAACGACATGGTAACATAAAAAAATATATTATTATAGGTTGAAAAACACATTCTGTTATCTAAAAACGAGAAAGAAATTGGTTTTGAGTGTCACGGTTTTCATTAGTATCAAAATTTTACTTGGGTATTTCAGGCTTAACTTAATTTCTTGTCTCCTGGTTTTTAACGGACCTGATCTGGCAACACGCTCAAAGCCCGAGTAGGAATCCAGGTATTTTAAAAACGAAATAAGCGCTAAGAGTTTCTGCTTTTGGTGTAAAGTTGAAGGCAGCGTATTTTTAGACTCCAGATGTTTTTGTGATGTGGAGATGTAGGAGTGGAGGCCTGCTGTGGTCTGTGGGTCTCAAGTCAGCAAATATATAACACAAACTCAAATTATATCTGTGACTGAGCGAGTGTGACGTCACCCGCAGTGTTCAGCTCCAAATGAAGCTCATCGAGGGAAAGAAGGCGCCTGATTTGTCTGTTATTAATGTTCATATCTTGATTTACAGACACAATAGTGAAATAAAAACCCCAGGATCATGTAGAGAGGGTTAATACGAACATTTAAGACCAAAATGACGAGTCTGACAGCAGCAGGTACAGAGAGAGGAGACACGGTGAATTGGAGTCGGAAGTGCACTCGTGATCAGGTTAGCTATGGATTATTTATATATACAGTCTATGCTTCTACCCGTCATAAAAAGGGAATTAGGAATAGAACATAAAGTACAATATTTACCTTATATCTGTGTAATCCCTCAGTGTCCAGTAGGTTCCATAATGGTCCATGGTCCTGGTTTAGTCCCTGTTTGGTCCTCGTTTGGTCCTCGTTTGGCCCTGGTTCGGTCCTTCTTTAGTCCCGGTTCAGTCCCCGTTTAGTCCTCGTTTAGTCCCCGTTTAGTCCTCGTTTAGTCCTCGTTTAGTCCTCGTTTAGTCCTCGTTTAGTCCTCGTTTAGTCCTCGTTTAGTCCTCGTTTAGTCCTCGTTTAGTCCTCGTTTAGTCCTCGTTTAGTCCTCATTTAGTCCTCGTTTAGTCCTCGTTTAGTCCTCATTTAGTCCTCATTTAGTCCTCATTTAGTCCTCATTTAGTCCTCATTTAGTCCTCGTTTGGCCCTGGTTCGGTCCTTCTTTAGTCCTTGTTTGGCCATGGTTTAGACCTGGTTCAGTCCTGGTTCAGTCCTGGTTCAGTCCTGGTTCAGTCCTGGTTCAGTCCTGGTTCAGACCTGGTTCAGTCCTGGTTCAGTCCTGGTTCAGTCCTGGTTCAGTCCTGGTTCAGACCTGGTTCAGACCTGGTTCAGACCTGGTTCAGACCTGGTTCAGACCTGGTTCAGACCTGGTTCAGACCTGGTTTGGTCCATGTTCATATACTTGTCTGTGTGTCTTATACTTGTTCAGATGCAGATCCACTTCATTATAAAACAGACTCAGGAAAGGTTCATTTCTGTCAATGGGGCTTTTTTAGTATCGATACCTGCGAACAATGAGTATCTAGTTTCGATATTGTTTTAGTATCCGATTTTTGATACTTTTGACAGCTCTTATGCTTAAAAGACAAAAGCAGAAGAGATAACACCAGTTAAAATACATTTTTTATTCAAATCCTCAAAGTTTCCCCGTTTCCTTTGTCAAAAAAATATTCAGTAGCAATTTAATTATGAAACAAGGTCAATTATACTGAAGAAAGTGGAAATACTACAAATAAAGTCATTTTGTTCTATACTACAGATTATTGTTAATATTTAGTTAAATGTGTAGAGCCATTTCACCGTTTTCTTTACTACAAAATCCATTCATATATTTGGTGTCTCTGTGTGAAAATAAAAAACCCTGAACGAGTTGTTGTGTCTAAACTTCTGTCTGGTCGTATAAAACACATTCCTCATTTGTCTTTAACCTAAAAGTGTCTCAGGCTCCAGTTAAATCTTGGTCTTGAAACACTCGGCCCGACGCCCCACTGCTCCACTTTCCTCCTCTACTATCAACCTCCTCTGAGGGTCTAAAAATACTTTTATAACTCTATTCAGAAGTCCCTTTAGACTACTACTACTACTACTACTGCTACTACTACTGCTACTACTGCTACTCCTGCTACTACTACTCCTGCTATTACTACTACTACTACTACTACTCCTGCTCCTGCTACTACTACTCCTGCCACTACTACTACTCCTGCTCCTGCTCCTGCTACTACTACTCCTGCCACTACTACTACTCCTGCTCCTGCTACTACTACTCCTTCTATTATTACTACTACTACTCCTGCTACTCCTACTCCTCCCACTTCTACTCCTGCTACTCCCACTCCTACTCCTGCTACTACTACTACTACTACTACTACTGCTTCTGGTCCTACTACTACTCCTTCTCCTGCTACTCCTACTCCTGCTGCTGCTAGTACTTCTACTGCTCCTGCTACTCTTACTCCTACTCCTACTCCTGCTACTGTTGTTACTGCTACTACGTCTACCACCACCTACCACTGCTACCGGTGACTTCTTCTTTGTATTTAGTGCTCAGTGTGTGTAAGTTGTGTGTAAGTTGTGTGTCTGACCCCTGTGTTGTTTCGCTCTCTGTAAATCCCTGACCGTCGCTGTGTCCACACACACGTTTAAAACTCTTAAACGTTTAGACTGTGTAACACGGAGGGTAAACGGGGGAGGGGCCAGGGGGCGACGATGAGGTAACGTGTGAACGAGACACGGAATGAAAGAATGAATTCCTCACCAGCTCTACCTCCGCCCCCCCTCTCTCTCACGCACACACATACACGCCGTCGCAGAGGTCAGAGGTCACAGCGGACATGACTGAAGCTGTCTGGACGGATCCGTTACGAGGCTAAAAAAACTACAAAATCCTCAGTGGAACGTGTGAAGTCAGAACAGGGCAAACGGCTTCGGTTTATGGAATTCCTGTGGGAATGGAACGCACGCCTCGCACTCGGGGGGGACTTACATGGGAGTCTATGGTGCAGTTTTCAACTTTATGCTCTATTCAATTCACCTTTATCTCTATAGCGCATTTAAAACAACTCCAGCTGAAACAAAATCAACACAAAACAAATATAAACACAATAAAACACCTGTATATCCTGTGGAGTGTTAAATACCAGGGAGAAGAGGCGGGGCTAGTGTTAAATACCAGGGAGAAGAGGCGGGTCTAGTGTTAAATACCAGGGAGAAGAGGCGGGGCTAGTGTTAAATACCAGGGAGAAGAGGCGGGGCTAGTGTTAAATACCAGGGAGAAGAGGCGGGGCTAGTGTTAAATACCAGGGAGAAGAGGCGGGGCTAGTGTTAAATACCAGGGAGAAGAGGCGGGGCTAGTGTTAAATACCAGGGAGAAGAGGCGGTGCTAGTGTTAAATACCAGGGAGAAGAGGCGGGTCTAGTGTTAAATACCAGGGAGAAGAGGCGGGTCTAGTGTTAAATACCAGGGAGAAGAGGCGGGTCTAGTGTTAAATACCAGGGAGAAGAGGCGGGTCTAGTGTTAAATACCAGGGAGAAGAGGCGGGGCTAGTGTTAAATACCAGGGAAAAGAGGCGGGTCTAGTGTTAAATACCAGGGGAAAGAGGCGGGGCTAGTGTTAAATACCAGGGGAAAGAGGCGGGGCTAGTGTTAAATACCAGGGAGAAGAGGCGGGTCTAGTGTTAAATACCAGGGAGAAGAGGCGGGTCTAGTGTTAAATACCAGGGAGAAGATACAGGTTTTCAGTCTGGTCTTAAACTGAGAGGATCTGACAGGCAGAGGGCGCTGTTCCAGAGTCTGGGTGGAGTATAAGGAGAGGACCCATAGAGCGCACACATTATGTTTTATATTCAAATATTCCTTTGCTTTGTCCAAAAAAGTTTAAAAACTACTAAATATAATTCGATACATGTTACTCCATATATCTGATGTCTTCCGTGTGTGTATAAAATGTAGAAAGTAGTAAAAATAAATAAAAATTAAAGCCGCAAGCGGCATCGAACGGCCCTCGCGGGCCGTGCTTCGCACTCGGCCGACCCGGCACTCCCTGTGGGTGGCGCTAACGCGCCACTTGTCCCTTTTTTATTGCGGCTTTGGACTCCGTTTGGCACCAAACAAGTCAAAACACATTGGAAGTGCTGATGCACAAAATGCAAAAACATGGGTTTTCCAGGCATCGCCATGGCAACACCGTGCAAAATACAAACTTGGCCCCCTGGACTTTTTTGTCGGGGACGACCTGAAGAATCACTGTGCAAAATTTTATGTCCGTCGTTGACGGTAATAAGTCGTTATAAGACTTTGAAATGTACGAAAATTTGGAAATTTTCCCATTAGGATAACATGGGCGCTTTCGCGCATCGCCATGGCAACCCAGTGAAAAATATGACTTGGGTCTGATTGACTTTTTTGATCAGGATGACATGAGGAATCATGGTGCCAAATTTCACATTATTCCATGAAACTAATATTTTTCCCATGAATGGGAAAAATTGGGAGGTTTCCCATTAGGATAACATTGGCAGTTTGGCGCATCGCCATGGCAACACGGTGCAAAAAAACACATGGGTGTGATTGACTTTATTGATTGGGATGACCCAATGGAATTTTGTGTCAAATTTGGTAACATTTGGGAAAACTAAATTTTTGGCCTTCCATACAAATTTATTAAATGTTCTGTAGGGGGCGCTATCGCGCCAAAATATTTTTTGTCACAATGAGTAGCTTTATGCCGGAAAGTTTTACAACTGATTCGAATTTGAGCCAAATCGGACTTTGCATGCGCAAACGGGAGCAAATTTTGACTTTTGAAAATTGCAAAAATTCCGATGGAATTTTGCGGCTTCGCCGCACGGAAACCGTAATAGGGATCATCATGAATTGGATAACTTTTGATGCCCCACTTGTCTAGATGATGTACAGTGAATTTCAGCCTTGCAGATGAAGCGCCTTCAGAGGAGTTGACGAAAATGCGAGGTCAGCGAAAACGCTGACTCGGCATTTTGGAATTTTCAATCCAAGATGGCCGACTTCCGGTATGTCAGGGGTCGTGGCCATAATAATCTTTTTTGTTTGGCATCATTTGAAGAATGCGTGTACCAAATTTCGTGGCTCTACGCCAAATTTGACGTTGCGACGTCTCCCATTGACGCAATGTATTTTGACTTTTGCAGGGGGCGCTGTCGCGCCATTTTTTTATGCCCAATGATGCACCACATAAAAAAATAAATTTTTCGGCAGACCTGAATTTTGGGCAAAATTTGGTGAGTTTTTGAAAATGGGTCAAAGGTCAAATTACTGCTCAAAGAGCAGAACAGGAAGAAATAAAAATAAAAATAAAAATAATAATATTTTTAGCAAAAACAATATATCCGATAACATTAGAATGACAAATTATACGTTTTTTGAAAGCTCTCGACTTTCCCCACGTCACCGTGGGGTCAATGGCGAATGACGAGCGCTAACGCGCTCGTCATTCGCCATGGCGTTGGGGTCCGCCATTGACCTCCCATTGACTTCCATTCATTTTAGCAGTAACAAGTATGGCCCATGCCTGCGGCATGGGGGCTTGGATAGGGCTCGATGCCAGGAGTGTGTTTGGTGACATGAGCGCTTCGCGCTGCGTCAGCGTCAACATCGAGTTGACGCTGACATGCTAGCAAGAACAAATATGCATGTCCCATGCCTACGGCATGGGTTGCTAGGACACAGGAGTTTGTGCAAGGTCGCGGTGCTGCCACGAAGTTGCGCGCTTCGCGCGCAACTTCGTGAAGACAGTCTGCAACGATGAGTGCTTCATAGGCCCTACGCCCTGTAGGGGCTCGGGCCTAAAAAAACTTTGAATAGAGGCTGTGTCATGTAAATGATTAAATACATTAATTTAGTACAGTGGTCCCTCGCTATATCGCAGTTCACCGTTCGCGGCCTCACTGTTTTGCGTATTTTTTTTTGAGCGTGCATTGTGTTCTGCGTCCTGATTGGCTGTTGGACTGTAGACCATTGTGTCCTGCGTCCTGATTGGCTGTTGGACTGTAGACCATTGTGTCGTGCGTCCTGATTGGCTGTTGGACTGTAGATCATTGTCCATCAGTCTCCTCCGTGCCGTGTCTCCTGTCCAGTACAGAATGTGTTCGGACAAATTTACATAAACGTTGGATCTCAGTGTGACTCTGAAGTGCTGTACGTTTGCAATTTGTTTTCTCCCCGACAAAACCCACAATGTCGATGAAACGTTCTGCACCGACAAAGACGCCGACGAAGGTTTGAACTTTGAGAGAGTTTAAACGAGAGAGAAATGTGAGAAAATGTTAACGCCCGTGTGAGAAAAGTGTATAAAGTGTGTGGTGAGGGGTTTTACAGACAAAAACAGAGAGAATAATTGTAAAAATAAAGCTGATACTTCGCGGATTTCGGGTTATTTTTCGAACGTAACCCCCGCGATAAACGAGGGACCACTGTAGCTCTGCACATTTTTTAAGACCAAGCAAAGAACGGCCAGTGTCTCTCAGAGGACTGTGGTGTCAGACGTTTATCCAGGGCTTTTGTTCAGTCTACTCCCCATGTTTTGGAGCCTTCACACCCCCCAACACAACCTCCTCCTCCTCCTCGTCCTTCCTCCTCCATTCTGCTGCCAGTCGTCCCATGAAGGGGCCTCTATGAGAGAAAAGGCACAGGGGGAGTAGGGCAGAGGGAGAGTGTTGATAGGTGGGACTTGGCTGGTGGTGTTGAGACAGGCCAGGAATCGCTAACGAAAGTGGCACCAGGAGTTTCTTAAAGGGTCCGTGTTTCTCTGCTCTCAGATCTATGCTCTAATGTCGTTTCCTCGTCACAAACGGACCTGGAGTTGTGTTTTTTTGTTTCATTCACACACGTTTAACACACAAAAACCCTGCATATTTACACTCAGTTCTTCTCTCAAACTGAAAACACTCTGTTCCACCTTGTGATGTCATCATGTGGTGATATACAGGAAGTGTTTTTAAACTCCACACACCTTCATTTCTAGAATCATTTGGATCATTTCAGCTAATCTGGAATTGCCAATCTACTACTGAACTAAAGGTAAAAGGAGCTGTTAACGTGAAAACTACCACTTTATGACATCACAAGGTGGAACAGAGCGTTTTGAGCTTTGGAGATGTACAGACTAATGTTAAAGTGCGACTCAAACATGTGTGAGTGAAACAAAACAGAACTCCAGGTCTGTTTTTGAGGAGGGAAGAGCATTAGAGCATGGATTAAAGCTACAAGAGTCAGTTTTGTGTGATACAGGAGCTTTAATATGAAACAGTGCCATTAATCACATTTAAGATCGAGTCATTTCTAACGGTCAGTGATCAGCCCAAGTCTTTTTATGAATGAATGAAGAGGTTTACAGAGCTCAGACTTTAGACAAAGACATTTGACAATTTTTATGGATGCACAGAGCTAACCTGCTAGCTGCCGCGTTACAAACAGGAAGTGATCATGTGCGCACCTCCTGGCTCCAATTCACTTTACATTGAAAAACTGTGGCTCCTCTCTCTATAACTGCTGCCGTCAGACTCGTCATTTTGGTCTTAAATGTTCGTATTAACCCGCTCTACATGATCCTGGGGTTTTTATTTCACTATTGTGTCTGTAAATCAAGATATGAACATTAATAACAGACAAATCCGGCGCCTTCAACGGGTTTGATTGACCGTGTTGCCAAGTTCCCGCTTCCTGCTAAACCAGCGATGTGAAGGGGCATTGCCTTCAACAACCTCGCTCTGGATTGGCTCTTTGGTTGCTATGATACTCTGAATATCAGTTCCGTCGATATCCTGGTTGGACATGCAGCTAACTGATGTAGTAAGATGAGTTACTGGTCACAGTTGGTTCAGAAAGTCTCAGAATGTTTGGGTTTTTTTGTTGTTGTTCTGTTGTTACTTTTGTCGTCTTTTAAGGAAATTTGTGTCGTTTTTCATCTGAACTGGAGCTGGAGAATCGTAACTGAAATGAAAGTGATTAAAAGTTTTTTGTATGTTCAGGAAAAGTCTATTGAAAACTGTTTTTATTTGGCTTTAACAGGACAAAAAAAAAACAAAACTAAAATGTCCTCCTCCTAACGTTTAAAGTTGAGCCCGTTCTGTTTGCGGAGGAGTCGCCGGCTGCACGTGACCACAGCCACAGGGAGAAAAACACGGGACCAGGAGGATTTAGGGGCAGAGCGGGTTTACGGGCAGAGTTTTATGGGACAGGAAGTGAATGAGAGAACGTAAGAAGTGCGAATGTGACCTGGCAATGTGGAGCCGAGACAAAACGGTTCGGGAATCGTTAAACAGCTCGATGACGTCGGGGGGAAAAGGCACGAAAATGTTTGAGGAGGAGATACGCCGGAGAGAGGAGATTTAAGAATGAGATTAGGGATGAGGGATTTACTCTCGGAAGGTGGTCAGTCCAGATAATGGTCATTTATTAGTACGACACACACACACACACAAACTCTCTGAAATGAATAAAAACATAATCTAATATAATCCATCAGAGCCCGTCCGTTTCTGAGATTACCAGAGATTATTGAGATTTCATTCATGGCAGAATATTCAGAGCAATGACACATATGAAAGATCGTGAGCTCAAACCGGGGCATCAGGGGCAAACGTCGCCGCAGTGTGTGTCAGCGCTTTGACGAACTCTGACCTGATTAACCCCGCGTTCACCCACAGACTGACGGACCGCTGAGCCGAACGACCGCTCCGCTCTGTCATATTCTGTGTGAAAGTCTCTAAAGTTCACCGTGGACGAGAGACACAGCGAAATATCTACATCTAAATCTCCAGCACAGGCAGATATTTAGTTTAAAGTGCATAAAGTTACACATAAAACTTTTTTTTAACTGCACAAAGGTGACAACACGGCTCCTACAGGCCGATACGTCTGCGGTTAAAGGCTGTGGGGGAGTTTGTAGTGAATTTAAATAATCACAATGGGCCCAAAATCAGCCCAAAAATATCAGCAGAGCATCTACACCAATCAATAATAACATAATATATCTAAACTATCAATGTCAGTATCAGTTTCGACTTTTAATGTCAGTGGATTGGAACATTTTATTTTAAACCATTTCAACATCTGAATTCCATCCATTTTTTTCCGATTATCCAGAGGCCGGGTTGCGGGGGGCAGCAGTCTAAGTGGGAACTCCCAGACTTCCCTTACCCCAAACACGTCCTCCAGCTCCTCTGGTGGGACCCCGAGGTGTTCCCAGGTCAGCAATGCAACCACAGCTCCTGCTCCGGTCATACGGGGACCGAACAGCACTTAGCAAAGAGCCCCGGACCCCGTACTCCAGGAGCACCCCCCCCAAAGGACACCACGAGGAACACGGTCAAATGCCTTGAGGACTGGTTGGGCAAACTCCCCTCGAGCACCTGATGGGTCCGGCGTTCCGCGACCAGGATGAAAACGAGTTAATACCAGAGCATTGACCAGAGGAGACTGTGACGTACAGAGACGCAGGACCAAATTTGGCCAAATGGTGACGTCTGTCAGAGGATCACAGTCATGGAACACATTACCAGCCCATGTCAGGAACTGTGCGTCCTTTTCAACCTTCAAGAACAAGACTCTGAAACACTGGTTGAAAAATAGTCAAACATGCTCACACATCTAGATTTTTTTATTTTTCTTGGGGCATCTTAAACTCAGAATATGGTCTATTGTGGTTCACTTGTTGTCATGTCTATGTGCACTTTTGTCTCATCTGTGTGTTTCTCTAAATCTTCTGTTTCTGACCTGCTTTAGGACAACGGATGTAAAGTAGCTATTGTGCTAATTCCAGCATATTTGCATTGATGCTGTTTGTTGACATGTTGATTAATATGCACTGTCCTAATTAAAATAAATAAATAAAATAAATAAATATAAAATAAATATAAATATAAAATAAATATAAATATAAAATAAATATAAAATGAAATAAAAAAAAATTAAAATAATAAAATTAAAAATTAAATAAAATTAAAAAAAAAAAAATTAAATAAAATTAAATAAAAAATAAATTAAAAAAAACAAAACAAAAAAAAAAACAAAAAAACAAACCAAACCAAACCACTCCTCCTGGATCTAAAGTCCGACACGCCATGTTGCAGAGACGTGTGAGCCAAGACAGCCCCACAACATCCAGAGATTGAAGATACTCAGGACGGATCTCAGCCACCCCCCGGAGCCGTGTGTGACCATCTGAATTATTTCCATTTTAAATTCAAATTTCCACTACTTTCTGTCAGATTTAAGCCACAGATTTTAGAACACTAGGCCTGAAATGAGACTAAATGTTCTCTTTCATGGATTATGTTTTGTTAAAAGTCCTTCAGTACAAATATATTTAGAATACTGTGAGTACTGCAATACTGTGAGTGTAATGCTTCTGTAGAGCTGCTGCAACATGAACCTTAAGCAATTAAACGATCAATGTCTCTTAAAGCCTCCAGTGTCTCTTATACACACACACACATACATATTATACATACACACACACACACACACACACACACACACACCCCTACATATTATATACACACACACTCTCTGAGACAAGTACGAGCTCTGAACTCGGCTCCAGGACCAGAGTCCAGACAGAAAGAGAGGAGGGAAACCAGGACACGTGAAGACGAAGAGGAGAGTGGCATGAGGAAGAGGAGGAGAGACACAAATGAGGAAGAGGAGGAGAAGTACACGAAGGAAGAGGAGAGACATGTCCTAGAAATGTTTAATCATCTGAAGAGGAAGAGGGGAAAAGTAGGGAAGGAGGACACAAGCACACACTGTTCACACGACACACAAGGACACACACAAGGACCACTAGTAGTATTAGTAGTAAAAGTAGCAGTTGTAGTATTAGTAGTAGTAATGATTGTAAGAAAAGGCTAGTAAGGCTTGATATTAACAGGTTAAGTGAAAATATCTGGCTCCGACTCTGTCTCTGAATCACCAGAAAACCCCACCTGCCGTTTCCTCACGTGACAAACCTTCACAGAGGCAGAGTGTGAGAACATGTGTGAACTGAGCTGCATTTAAAACACAAACGCGTCAGAAAAAACACGTCACCAGGGCTGGAAGGACCTGGTGGTTTTCAGAGTACAGTTACTTTTCTAAAATCAAACGGATATAATCAGTCAGAAAACATACAATCCAGCTCTTTTGGCGAGGCAGGTGGGATTTTAACTTCTCCACCGAGTCACAGGAAACGCAGAACAAACACTGAAACAAACATGAAGCTGTTTTTAATCCTATTTGGCGTTTTTACTCAATTTAAGGCAAGGCAAGTTTATTTGTATAGCACAATTCATACACAAGGTAATTCAAAGTGCTTTACAGAATAAGAAGGACATTAAAATCACACAAATCAAAACATAAATAATCACAAATAATCATCATAAAATTACCATTAAAAGAGAAGAGTGCAGAATAAAAACCTTCCAGTCGTACGCACAGCTGGACAGAACCGTGGATTTAAACATTGTCAAAGTGGAGGCCTGTCTCACATCTTCAGGAAGACTTTAAACATATTCTAAGTATTCAGAATGCAGTACTCCGATTGGGAAAAACTTTACAAAATACATTTTTACTGTAAACCATAACCTAAAATCATTACAGTATGGTTATTCCTAGCACATGTCCCTGTAGAGCGCCCCCCTCAGGTGTTTGGGGAGGGTGTAGAGCGCCCCCCTCGGGTGTTTGGGGAGGGTGTAGAGCGCCCCCCTCGGGTGTTTTGGGGGGCGTGCTGGGACATGTGCTCATTAATGCTTAAAAACACACGAGCCCTGGAGCTGTGGAGGTACTGAACAAACCGTGTGTATTCAGTCCCGTAGGGAGCTCGCCAAAACACGCAGCTTTAGCCACGCTATGCTAGCAGGCAGGCTCAGACAATTCATTTCATTTTTCATTAATCTTTGTTTATACAGGGAGAGTCTGATGAGAGCGTCCGACTTCACAGGGATAAAAGGAAATATAAGCCGTTTTTAGTCTGTCCTGGTATCGGTTCATATCAGATACTTTTTGTAGTTGAAGGTAACGCCCCCTTCCCTCCCTGCTAAACCAGCGGTGCGGGCGCTTAGCAACGCTGTCAATCAAACCTGAAGTCGCCTGATTTGTCTGTTATTAATGTTCATATCTTGATTTACAGACACAATAGCGAAATAAAAACCTCAGGATCATGTAGAGGGTTAATACGAACATTTAAGACCAAAATGACGAGTCTGACAGCAGCAGGTACAGAGAGAGAGAACACAGCTTTTCAATGTAAAGTGAATTGAGTCGATGGAGCCGGAAGCGCGCACATGATCACTTCCTCTTTGGAACGCAGTGGCTAGCTGGTTAGCCCTTCCTTCACGCTACCTTCGCCATAACTTCTCCATACCTACACCCTACCTTTGCCATACCTACACCCTACCTTTACCGTACCTTCGTCCTACCTAAACCCTACCTACACACTAGCTCCGGCATACCTACACTCTACCTTTGCCATACCTACACCCTACCTATGCCCTACCTTTACCGTACCTTCGTCCTACCTACACCTTACCTACATTCTACCTTCGCCCTACTTTCACCCTAACTACACCCCATCTTTGCCATCCCTACATCCTACCTACACCCTACCTTCTCCGTACCTTCGTTCTACCTACACCCTACCTTCGCCCCACCTACACACTAGCTTCACCCTAACTACGCCCTACCTAAACCCTACGTACACACTAGCTCCGGCATACCTACACCCTACCTTTACCGTACCTTCATCCTACCTACACCTTACCTACACCCTACCTTCGCCCTACCTACACACTAGCTTCAGCATACCTACACACTAGCTTCAGCATACCTACACACTAGCTTCAGCATACCTATACACTAGCTTCAGCATACCTACACTCTACCTTCGCACTACTTTCACCCTAACTACACCCTATCTTCGCCCTACTTTCACCCTAACTACGCCCTAACTACACCCTATCTTCGCCATCCCTACACCCTACCTTCTCCGTACCTTCGTCCTACCTACATCCTACCTTCGTCCTACCTCTGTTAGATGTTTAGCCTGTTCCGTCTCCGTAGACCTGACCAGGCTGCACATGCGCACACACACCCACGGGGGGCGTCATCAGCTCTGTGTGATGTGCCAACTGGATTTGGAGCTTCACACATTCAGAGACAGGCCTGTTCGCACGTTTTTAATCAGGCAAGAGTGAGAATTATGGAAATTGAAGTAAGAAATCAGTGTTTTTGCCTCCTGCAACACTGAAATGCTATTACGAAAAAACAAGAATGCACACAATGAGAGCTCCAAGGCTTCACTTAGTGCATGAGTCAACCCTTAACTACCGGACCCTCTGCCTAAACTGGATTCAATTTAAAACATGTGGTTCATCAGTGAAACAACCAACGACCTTCAGGGCCCAGATTACGCCATCTCCAGGTCTGTTTGTGATGAGGAAACAACATTAGAACAGACCTGGAGTTGTGTTTTTGAGGAGGTAACGGCATTACAACACAATTTACAGCTACAAGAGTCAGTTTTGTGCGATAAAGGACCATTAAAATAACAGCTGTCGCCACGAGAAAACACGCTCACATTATGGGCTTTCGGGCTGCCTTTGAAGTGACCGCCGGCTCCGTTCACCATCACACATACTGACCGCTTCATACTTTACAGGACCGGACCCCTCCCCTCATTTTGGAGCGCCGCACTTCCTCGTGATTCATTAGAGCGGCGGCCTGCTGTTTATGTGCGAGGCTTCCATTCAAAACCTAATCGCCATTTCCTTCCAAATAGGTCACAGTCAAAACGGCAAAACAGTCCAGTGCCAGAGAACGGATTAACGTTAGCCGCTACGAAAGATTATCACACGTTCAAATTAGATCTGGAGTTATTAGGTGGATGCACGCCTGGTTTAGCCTGCGCACTACTCCATTAAAAGTACCTGTTTAAAAATGTACTTCAAGAGTAAAAAGTGAAAGTATTTCGTCCAGATTTTGAGTCTTATAAAGCTTCAAATGTGGTGATTTTGATAAAGATTTGAGAACAGAAACAACTGAATTCATGTTTTTTTCCCCAGCTGTTTTTATTTGTATATTTTTGTTTTGCTCAAATTATGAACGTGTTAAAAATAAACCCTCAGCCTTTTCAGCAGGTCTCCATGTATAAAGATGTGGACGTCACCCGCAGCGTTCAGCTCCAAATGAAGCGGCTAATTTGGGGACGAGTTCTGACCACGAGTATCATAGCAACCAAAGAGCCAATCCAGAGCGAGGCTGTTGAAGGTAACGACCCTTTCCGCTCGCACCACTGGATAGCAGGGACCAGGCGCTTAGCAACACTGTCAATCAAACCTGTTGCTAACGCTAGAGGGAGCAATTTTGGGTTAAGAACGCGCCTGATTTGTCTGTTATTAATGTTCATATCTTGATTTACAGACACAATAGTGAAACAAAAACCCCAGGATCATGTAGAGCGGGTTAATACGAACATTTAAGACCAAAATAACGAGTCTGACAGCAGCAGATACAGAGAGAGGACACAGTTTTTCAATAGAAAGTGAATTGGAGCCAGAGTCGATAGAGCCGGAAGTGCGTCCATGATCACTTCCTGTTTGGAACGCAGCGGCTAGCAGGTTAGCTATGTCCATTTATATAAACAGTCTAACACAAATGAAGCTAAGGGTCGATTGAGGACCATAGACGGGTCACGAATACAGAGAATACTTCAAATCTGTGAGTTTATTACAATTTAGACTGAACCACTAGACCTTTATTCACGCTTACATCCTCAATTACACACACATTAAATATTTGATATGGGCTTGTTAAAGGAGATTTTCAGAAATGTACAGTAAAAAGTAGTGTTTAAAGTAATATGGGCCAATTCACCTGGAAGCTTGGGCTGCATTTAGCCCCTGGGCCACAGTTTGGACATGCCTGGTCTATGGTCTCAAACAATCAAACAATAAAAAATACTTTTACGTTTCAGTCCTGTTAAAAAATGTAGTGGAGTAGAAAGTACAGATACTGCTCTCAAATGTAGTGAAGTAAAAGTAAAAGTACAGATACCACTGGTCAAACAGAGAGGAGGAGGAGGAAGAGGAGGAGGAGAACTTGTTGGAGAAAACCTCTTGTGACCTAGTTTTATAGCGGAGTGTTGCCAGGGACATGAAGACACTACGACTCTGTGTAATGCTGCGGCTGTTTTATGAATGGACTGTGAAAGTAGAAGCAGAAATAACAAAAGGACACTTTGTCTGGCTCCGGTCTGGACCACGGCACAAAAGCCCCATGGGAAAAATAAAGACTCCAAAGAAGCACATGTGAATGAACGGCCCCAGTCTACACATCCTGCAGCTGTCTTCCTCTCTCCATCAAACTATATTTTTGATATTTCACAGCAACTGAACCCACTTATAGAGCTACTATGCAATGTGTTGAGTGTTGTACGCATGCGCAATAGGGTAAACTACTAAAAGACGTGTTAAGTTACTTTTAAGTTAAACTATGGTAATCAGACATCCCCAGTTTTCACCCTTGTGTCCCCTGTCCCAGCAGATATCTCCAAGAATATGATTTTATATTAATTTTACGCAAGAAATGTCCCACGTGTTCCTATTTTTGGACCAGTCTGAGCCTCTCCAAGTGTAAAGAGAGGACATATATTATCATTTGTTTCGCTAAACTACAGAAAAAGGCTGAATAGACGCACTTTTGCAGCTGCAGAAGTCAGAAATGGAGAATGGGCAGAGTCACGCGCTGTTTGCAGTTTTCTTTATCCAAACCATCTAAACCCAAACCCAAACCCAAACCCGGGCGTGTCTCTGTTATTTTAATCTAAAACTGGTCACATCTCCAGTGCAAATAAGAACCGATTAGCCTAGTTTCTAAACCAGAAAGTAAACAGTTCAAGAAAAGCGTGGAGTGCACCAAACGCACGGGTCTCACCTTCCAGACTGAAGTCCAGCAGCACATACTCATGCACCACCTCCGCTTTGGTTTCCACCTGAGGTCTTTTCAGAGTGGAGTAGATCTTCCCCGGGCTGCTGTCCTCCGGGTCCTCCAGTTTCCTCAGGCCGCAGCCCATGCTCCACACGCGGGGGAAGAGGCGCGCGCAAAGAGCCGCTGAATCTGGACCAAACCTGGCAACCAAACCTCCTCCTCTCCTCTTTCCCTTCAGCCTCTTCTTTTCCTCTTCAACAGCAGCGCCTCTCCACGTCCATGTCGCCTTTTTCTGTGCCTTAATCCCGACGAGAGCCCGTGGATAATCTGGGGGAAAAAGTGGAGAACAAAAACCCGAGATCCGGCTCCTGGACAGTGCCGTGCCTCCAGTTGTGATGTGAACGAGTCGGCTCTTTTGAACTTTTTTTGAAATGACCAGCTCCAAAAGATTCGGATCCCTTAAAAGAACCGTAAATCCCATCACTGGTGAGGAGGAGGAGCCGAGTTTTTCCTCCTCTCAAGTGAAAGACTGAAGCGAAACTTCACAGTGAGAGTAAAGTGCGCCTCCTCCTGGTGAACACGCGTCATTACAGGGTCTTCTGTTTGGTGAATTTAATTTTGGCTAAAGGGGGTAAAACAGGGGCATCAGGGGGTAAAAGGGGAGCACTGGGGCACATAGGGTGTTTAGGCTGAGTTCTCTCAAACAGAAAACACTCTCTTCCACCTTGTGATGTCATCGTGTGGTGATACAGGAAGTGCTCCACTGTGTTTTTAAACTCCACACACCTTCATTTCTAGAATCATTTGGATCATTTCAGCTACTCTGGAATTGCCAAATCTACTACTGAATTAAAGGTAAAAGGAGCTGTTCACGTGAAAACTACCACTTCATGACATCACAAGGTGGAACAGAGCGTTTTGAGCTTTGGAGATGTACAGACTAATAATAAAGTGTTACTCAAACATGTGTGAATGAACAGACAACCAGGTCTGTTTTTGAGGAGGTAACAGCATTAGAACATGGATTAAAGCTACAAGAGTGAGTTTTGTGTGACACAGGAGCTTTAATGAGAGTTTGGACAGTGAGCGTGTGCAGGTGTGAGTCGCTCATGTTTCCTGTCTGGTTTTTGTGTTGACAGATTTGTGCTGACGCTGAATCCATCTTTTTGTTCAATGAATCAAAGGAAAAACAAGAGGAAGCAGCTGAGAGGGAAAAAACACACAAATCTTTAAAAACTCATGGTCCAGCTGCAGGAGCCGTGAGCCATAACTCTGACTCTGCAGGAGCCAGGAGCCGTGTGTCTGACACTGAAGGAGCCGTGTGTCTGAAGGAGCCGTGTGCCTGACTCTGAAGGAGCCGTGTGTCTGACTCTGAAGGAGCCGTGTGCCTGAATCTGAAGGAGCTGTGTGTCTGAAGGAGCCGTGTGCCTGACTCTGAAGGAGCCGTGTGCCTGACTCTGAAGGAGCCGTGTGCCTGACTCTGAAGGAGCCGTGTGTCTGAAGGAGCCGTGTGCCTGACTCTGAAGGAGCCGTGTGTCTGACTCTGAAGGAGCCGTGTGCCTGACTCTGAAGGAGCCGTGTGTCTGAAGGAGCCGTGTGCCTGACTCTGAAGGAGCCGTGTGCCTGACTCTGAAGGAGCCGTGTGCCTGACTCTGAAGGAGCCGTGTGTCTGAAGGAGCCGTGTGTCTGACTCTGAAGGAGCCGTGTGCCTGACTCTGAAGGAGCCGTGTGTCTGAAGGAGCCGTGTGCCTGACTCTGAAGGAGCCGTGTGCCTGACTCTGAAGGAGCCGTGTGTCTGACTCTGAAGGAGCCGTGTGTCTGACTCTATAAACAGACAGAGCAGCTGCTTTGGGCCCTGAGGTCACCAGAGGGCCCCCAAGAGCCCAAACATTTATATTGAAAATAATTATTGGAAAGTTTTTTCTGAAAACTAAATGTCACTCGAGTGTTTACACTAGTCTACATGTCCCTCTGAAACGATTAGATGTGTTTTATTTCCAGTAGCTAAATTTGTGCTGATACATTTTTTTGAATGGGGCAGAGGTGTGGACAGATACATGTTTACACCTGTGTGAAGGACCCCGCCCCTCCAGGTGCACTCTGGGAGCACTGAGGCAGAGGGACATTTGAGTCAAACTAAAAGACTAAAAGTTAGTAAAGTTCAGTTTATCTGAAGCACGGGACAATGTATGAAGAGCTCGGAGGAAGATCGACTGAGGAAAGAGGGAACTTTCAGGGAAGACTCAAAATATGTCACCAGTGGAGCTGCAGATATATATGCAGACAGGACACAGAGAGACAGAGGACTCAGAGGGACAGAGGACACACCTCAGAGGGACAGAGGACTCAGAGGGACAGAGGACACACCTCAGAGGGACAGAGGACACACCTCAGAAGGACAGAGGACACACCTCAGAGGGACAGAGGACACACCTCAGAGGGACAGAGGACACACCTCAGAGGGACAGAGGACACACCTCAGAGGGACAGAGGACAGCAGGTGAGTCTGTTTATTACTCTGGCTGTTTGTGGTTGTGCCTCGTTCTTTTGTAGTAATTTATTTAGAAAAGCAACTGGCTTTAATATTTAGCACTTCCTCTTTGCAGACTGCGCTCCGAGCTAACTGCTAACGCGCTAACTGCTAACGCGCTAACTGCTAACGAGCTAACTGCTAACGAGCTAACTGCTAACGAGCTAACTGCTAACGCGCCGCTGTTAGCATAACGGTGAGTGTTGTTACTTTGACCAGTGTGTTCTTTTTAAAGCTCTGTTCAGTCACTTAATGTGTTTGTCATTTACATTAAATCCAGAAGTAAATAATCAGCAGCATTTAGCAGCGTTAGCTACTACTGTAAACAGAGATGTCCTCTGTGAAATATAAACACCTTTAGAGTCCTAAATATTTGTATATTTCCTGTCACATGTGATTAAAGCTGAGTTTAATGAGCAGAACAATGTGCAGGTTTATGTCCAGAGCGGCTCTGTGGAGAGATGAGCCGTGAGTCAAACAAGAGGCAGCACAGATCCAGTGGTATCGGCTCTTGGTATCGGCAGCTCATTGACGAGTACGAGTACTGGCACCCGATACTGGTATCAGTATCTGTGCATCCTGCTCATTAATATGTGAATTTAGGCGAAATCACAGCATCCAAATCCTGACAATAAACATAAAAATGATGTGATCCTAAAATCCTCTTATTTAATGTTCAGTCCAAATGATCTGATGATTATAAATCTGATGTTCTGTCCAGGATGTTTCTCTTAACTTGGATCACTACTTTGTACTTCTTGAGTGATATGATTTTGAAGTAACTGTACTCTTGCTTCAGTACATCTTTTGGTTACTCTGTCCAATTCTGCATTTTACGACATAAAAAATTAATAAATGTAAGTCCACTTTAGTCAACTGGAACACATTAAAATGCACCAGAAAAAAATGTCCAGAATTTTTAAAAGACCTCCGCCCTCACATTTTGTTACACTTATGATTATTTCTGTAGTGAGCCTCTAGAATTTTCAGTGTTTTTATTAGTGGCTGTCATGAGGTCTTAATGTTGTCAAAAATGAACTTGTGGCACTGAAGTGTTGAGGGCCCCGAGGGCAGATTCAGTTTAGTGCTCCCTAAAGGCTACATGTGTCTCTATGGTGGAAAGTTCAGCAGTTACCATGGAGACACAATACACATGTTAGCACACAGTCAAAAAAAAAAGGTTTAGGATTGTCTGAACGCGCAAGAAAAAAAACACAAAATGGATGCATCAAAATTCTCTGGGGGTGTGATGCTAACTGGAGGCACTGCTCTGACTGAAGGCCTGTTACTCGAGACTTTAATCTGAGCTTTGTTTTAACACAATCTGACTGAAAAGAGCTGACTTATCTGAACTACAACAGGTCAGTCACAAGCTAGCAAGCATTAGCATTAGCATTAGCATTAGCCAACAGTTTTTCAGTTAGCCACTCTCACCTTTTTGTCGATTTTGTCTTGAGTTTTCAGACTTAAATCTTAAAACCTTTTTTTGACTGTGTTTGGTAATGTGTGCATCGCATCTCCGTGGCAACTGCTGAACATTCCACCACAGAGATACATGTAGAACACCCCCAGCATGATGCAACCGCAAAGTATCAATGTAAAGGTGTATTTTGTGTGTCCTGTGTGTTGCGTAGACTTAAAACGAGCTGATTTGAGTTTTTTCTGGACTGGCCTTTACCTGAGATGAATTTTTAATTTTTAAAAATAACTTCAAAAACCGGTTGGAAAAACTCTGAGCTTGGAGCAGGAAAACACTATCTCCAGCTCCACCCGGACGAGGGAAGGAAACGAGCGTCCCTGGTTCAGTAAACACAGACGGGACTGAAGGAAGGAACTGCGGAGTTTATATGGAAGTGCATTAAACTCTGATGATGAGCTGAAGTAAACACATGTCCCGAGAATATGCCGACATAGTCAGAATACTGAGTTTGAGTATCTGGTACAGGGATTTTAACTTCTCCAATGAGTGAAATTAAACACAGAACAAACAGTGGAACAAACATGAAGCTGTTTTTAATGCTGTGTTGTGTTTTTACTCACAAATTTAAATGTAACTCAGCGTATAAGTATTCAAAGTATTCAGAATGCAGTACTCTGATTCGACCATGTCTCGGATAACGCATTCGTGGATGAAGTACTCCGTTTTGTTATTTAAGTAGTACAGATACAGAGGTAAAAAGTTACTCAAGTAAAAGCAAAAGTATCGGTATAAGTACTTTATTGATTGAAAAGTAAGTATTTCACACAAGTGTT
This sequence comes from Periophthalmus magnuspinnatus, assembly GCF_009829125.3. NCBI lineage: Eukaryota > Metazoa > Chordata > Actinopteri > Gobiiformes > Gobiidae > Periophthalmus > Periophthalmus magnuspinnatus. The sequence continues at coordinate 5,086,699 of NC_047146.1, forward strand.
GTTCATTTGTTAAAGTGTTGAAGTAGTATTGATATAAAAATGAGACATATTTTGGTCTATATGAATCTGTTTCTTCATTTTTCTTCTGAATTTTGTGTATTTATTTTTGTTTTGCTCAAAGTCGAAGCTTGAACTCGAAAACTTTAGTCAGGATGTTTTCACGAACATGGTAAAAATAACCCCTCAAATCAGATGAAAAGTACTTTTACTTTTCAGTCCTGTTCAAAAATGTAGTGGAGTAGAAAGTACAGATACTGCTCTCAAATGTACTAAAGTAAAAGTATTTAAGTACATTTTACAGTGAGTACTTTTTAAAGTACAGATACCTGAAAATTCTACTTAAGTACAGCACTTTACTCCTTGTACTTGTACCTTCCACCTCTGGTTATACAGTTGTGTTCAGTGCAGCCTGTTTTATTGCAGCATGTGAGATAACAGCGCCCTCTAGTGTTTACTAAGGAAATAGCTCAAACATTGTCTCGTTTGTTGCATCTCAGTCTGGACATTTTTTTGTTTGTCGCAGAGATAAAATTAAAAACTAAAGAGAGACACAAGTGACTATGAAATTACCAGATTATATCAACAGCTATCACAAACAGACCTGGAGTTGTGTTTTTTGTTTCATTCACACATGTTTAACGCACAAACCCTGCAGATTTAGGCTTTAGTTCTTCTCTCAAACTGAAAACACTCTGCTCCACCTCGTGATGTCATCATGTGGTGATACAGGAAGTGCTCCGCTGTGTTTTTAAACTCCACACACCTTCATTTCTAGAATAATTTGGATCATTTCAGCTAATCTGGAATTACCAATCTACTACTGAACTAAAGGTAAAAGGAGCTGCTAACTTGAAAACTACCACTTCATGACATCACAAGGTGGAACAGAGTGTTTTGAGGTTTGGAGATGTACAGAATAATAATAAAGTGTTACTCAAACATGTGTGAATGAAACAAAACACAACTTTAGGTCTGTTTTTGTGGAGATAACTGCATTAGAACATGACTTAACGCTCACAAGAGTCAGTTTTATGTAATATAGCACCTTTAATGGCACACTGTGGAACATTTTGGACATCTACATGGCAACGAGCAGTTGGCAGACACAAAACTCTGCGTTATATCTTACCCTGTGTCAGTCCCAAGCCCAAATAAATGACATTATATGCAGAGATATTGCCAAAAAATGTTCCCCAAACCCAAAGAGCCCACATCGTCCCTAATCCTCCCGAGAGCTCCGGTGTCGCTATGACCTCAGGACGGGCAGGAAATGGGCAGATATCGTCTCTAATAAGCCCCGGGACAAAACAGGGGCCCCGTGTTCCAGCGAGTGCAGTTGTACCAGTCTGGTGAACAGGGAGTGCCTGGGAGTGCAGGTGTGAGAGGCTGCAGTCACTCTGACCCCACGCACAGATGCACAAATGTGGAGAACAGGTGTTTGCTGCGTAATTATACCACAGCAAACAAGTGCAGAAGAACAGCGTGCACACGGAAGAGCGTAACTGCCACGCCACAGAAATTATTTTGTATTATCAGTTCAGTTCAAGTTTATTTCTATAGCACGTTTAAAACTTCAGCTGAACATAAAGGTCAACACAAAACAAATACATAAATAACATACATAGATACATAGGAAAAGAGCAATAAAACACCTGTATGTCCCGTCTAATGTTAAATGCCAGGGAGAAGTTTTGCAATAACACATTTTGAAGTTCGAGTTAGAATCAGAATCCTTTTATTGCCATCGTTTGCGAACACAGTTAGACAATAAACGGTAAAATTGAAACTCATCTAAGCCACTGACACAAAAAACAAGAACAGATTTAAATCACTAAAACTATTTTAAATCTACGATATTGTTAAAAATCATGAGCTGCAAGAAATAAACAGCAGAGTGAAACAGTTTAGTCGTTTAGTTATTTATTCAAACTTTTATGGTTTAACTCGAACTAAACATTTCCCAGCAGTGCAAAGAAAGTGTAAACACTATAAAAATGGAGATGTAAATGGACATCGCTAACATGCTAGCCTGCATTTTCCAATTAAGAAGTGATCATGGGCTGTGCTTCCGACTCCAGCGACTCCAATTCACTTTCTATGTAAAAACCGTGTCCTCTCTCTCTGTAACTGCTGATTGGTCTTTAAATGTTCGTATTAACCCGCTCTACATGATCAAGTTCTCCATTTGCTTGTTTTCGGTTGATTAATTTGCTTGTCTGTTTCTGTTTCATTGTTGATTTTCTAAGGGGCGTCACCTTCAACAGCCTCGCTCCAGATTGGCTCTTTGGTTGCTACGATACTCGTGGTCGGAGCTCCGAATTGGCCCCTGTAACCGCTCTAGCCTCGGTGAGCTTCATTGAACTGGAGCTGAACGCCGTGGGTCTTAGTTCGCTTCTTTACACAGTCTGTGGTCCCGAGTGTACAAAACGTGGAGGAATGTAGGGCACCTGGGATAAAACGTAGTAAATATTTAGTTAGTTCTTCACTTTTAATATTAAGTGGCATATTTCCAACATGAGGCAAGTGGTTCGAATATGAAAGAAACTTAAAACTGTAGATAAACTTAGGCTTTTTAACCATTCTTACAATAATCAATGAATCCTTTGCCCCTGTTTAACTCACTTTACTCGAGTAATACTGACGATACTTCACCGTTTTTTTACTCGAGTACAATTATAAAGAAGATTGGGCTCGTTACAGCCTCTGCAGATCATGAGCATCATTCTACCAAGGCAGGTCTGGAGCCAAAATTCTGTTTATTTGGAGCTGAGGTTCTGGAAGAGGATGGTCTGTTCCTCACTTTGTTTTGTTCAAGGCCAATTAGCACACACACGCGCGCACAGCCACGGTCTTTCTCACACTCCAGCGACAGAATCACAGCGAGGCGCCACATTCGGCAACTTCACGATCGATTCACAAAATAAATTTCCATCTCTGTACAGTTTTACTCCTTCGTATGTCACTCGCTCGCAAGGTATAAGGCCCCCTGGTGGCACGTAGACGTAATAAACTGTATTTCATTCAATTAAACGGGCGACTACACAACTACACATCGTCACTAATCCTCCTGAGAGCTCCGGTGTCGCTGTGACCTCGGGACGGGCAGGAAATGGGCAGATATCGTCTATAATAAGCCCCCGGACAAAACAGAGTCACGTAGTCCAGCGAGTGCAGTGGTATCAGTCTGCGTGAACAGCTGGAATCGCACCTTCAACCTGTGGATCAATGGACAAACGTGCAACTCACTGAGAAACTACTGAAGAATTATGTGGAAAATGCTCGTGGAAAGTTGGTGTACATCCCAGACGCCTGTTTTGAAAGTCGTACCTGAGTGAAAACAGCCACAGGCGGCAGGTCACAGAAGCTAGCAAGCAGCTGCTAAATAGCGTAGCATTGTGTAATCAATCGCTACGAGTTAAAAACACTCATCTAACTTCACTCTATCACACTCCACGTTCATGCATAGATAAGGTGTCTTGCCCAAGAACAAAGTTTAGGTTGAGCTTGGGTTGAAAACACTCCGTTCCACCTTGTGATGTCATGTGGTAACACAGGAAGTGCTCCACTGTGTTTTTAAACTCCATACGCCTTCACTGAACTAAAGGTAAAAGGAGTTGCTAACTTGAAATCTGCCACTGCATGACATCACAAAGTGGAACAGAGCGTTTTGAGCTTTGGAGATGTAGACAGGAGGATATGTTTTTGCGTGTGCCAAAACGTGCAGCCGACGGTCGGTCCATCCATCTGTCTATTAATCTTCTTCCGCTTATCCATAACTGGTTCAAGGGGGGCAGCAGTCTAAGCAGGGACTCCCAGACTTCCCTCACCCCAGACGCGTCCTCCAGCTCCTCCAGCGGGACCCCAAGGCGTTCCCAGGCCAGCCGACAGTATCTTGCCACAACAATGTCTTAAAATAAGTGTTATCGTGGGGTTTATTTTGCCTCACCTGAAAATGTTCCTACTTAGTTGAGGCTGGAAACTCATTCACTTATTGATAACACGAGCTCGCCGCACAAATCCAGAATATATCTCAGACCACGCTTGTCCGTGATTGGCTAATCCACCTGTCAGTCACACCCACTTGATGATATTCACCGTTGACCAGACTCACATCTTTGTTAAATTCTGAAGAAGAGTGTGTTCTGGACTCCAGGCAAATCAGGAGACATCAAAAATACATGCATCCTCGTCGTTATATCTCCAGAATGTTCCAAATAAAGCTACTTAACCACAGGGGAGTCGACAGTTGTCCCGTGCCCAAGCTCTTAGGGGCCTTCCTATATGTATTAGAGGGGGGCCCATGTGAGGCTTCTTGCCCTAGACCCCTACATTTCTGTCGACAGCCCTGCTTATCGGTAAACAATCACATTTTTACACAGCGCTTTTCCACCTTCAAGACACTCAAAGCGCTTTACATCAAGGAACCACTCACCCAGACACACAGACGCTGGGAACGAGGGGGGTTAAGTGTCTTGCCCAAGGAAACAATAACCGCTCAACCGATGATGTTTATGTAGAGAGCAGCATTCGCAACCTTCTGATCAGTGGAGAAACGCTCTACTTACTGAGCCACTGCCAGTACTTGTTTTCATTGATTGTAATACAGCGTTCCTTCGTTTACGTTCTAAAAATACCCCGCAAAAGACGAAATCCAGGAAGTATCATCTTTATTTTTTACAATTATTCTCTATGTTTTTTGCTGTAAAACCCCTCACCACACACTTTATACACTTTTCTCACACAGGCCTTAACATTTTCTCACATTTCTCTCTCGTTTAAACTCTCTCAAAGTTCAAACCTTCGTCGGCGCCTTTGTCGGTGCAGAACGTTTCATCGACATTGTGGGTTTTGTCGGGGAGAAAACTCGCAAACATACAGCACTTCAGAGTCACACTGCGATCCAACATTTGCGAGAAACTCATGTTTGACGCGTCTGAAAGTTTCCAGAGCGCTCCGGAGGTGAGGTGCGATGCTGAGGACCTCGTGCTAATAGGCCTCACTTACTCACAACATTCCACAGCTGCATGGCTCAAGGTCCAGCAGCACCTCCATCCCGAGTGTTTGTGGGCTGGAAGCGCTTCAAAACACAAGGAGAATTCACAGGGGCCACTACTTTCAACGGGCTGAGTTAAGCTTACGGTTATTTAAGGCTTCGGGGTGTTTCGAGTCTGAGTTTGTGTTTATAATTTTATCTGCGGTTTAAAGATTGTTGCAGACAGGACGTGTTTCTTCAGGCGTGTTCTTCTCATGGAACAGGGGTTTCACTGGGACATTTGATCTTTGCAGTGAGCCAAAGGGCCTTACCCAAGTCTGGACATACTGCCAAACAAAATGCTCGAGCCATATTAAAGCCACAGTGTGTACTTTTCGGCCAAAAATAGACTAAAATAAAAGGGAATTTCAAATGAATTTTGGTTTATTGTGCTGACCTAGCGTGCTTACAGCCGCATAAATCTGACTCCTAATTAAGGTTATGTTTAAAATTTAAGGCATAAAACGTATCTTTCTCCACGGTGAATGTTCCAAAGTGTGGTTTTAACTTTCTGTTTCCATGCAGGTGATGTGCCGCCTCATTAAGACACATACTGTACCTTCGTTTTAGAGGTCTACAGGTATTTTATTTATTTATTTATTTGATAGGGACAGCACATATTAATGAACATCTGTAAACACCAGATATGCCAGATTATAGCAAAAAATACTAATTTCCATCTGTTGTCCCTAGGCAGGTACACAGACAACAAATACAACATAGACGTTACAAAAATACAATAAAAGCAGCTAAAAGTGCTCACAGACCTGGTTTTCCTTCAGCCACAGTTTAAGGTGCAGTTTAAATGTGGACAGAGATGAACATTCTCTAATTGTCAAAGGAAGACTATTCCAAATATGAGTCCCTTTAACAGAGAGCACGGTTTGTCCAAATTTAGTGCGTCTGTGTGGAACATCACAACCTCCTCGAGATGTGGCCCTGGTTCCCATCCCACTCACAGTCTTTAACCAGACTCTTAAACGTATTTGAAATCACATGTTCAGGTGTTGTGGAAAGGGACCTCCATTTTGTATCTTTAGCGTTGTTTTCTAAGTGAATTGGCGCGCCCACGATCACTTCCTGTTTGGAGCGCGGCGGCTAGCAGGTTAGCTACGTCCATTTATATAAACAGTCTATGGTCATGACCCAGAGCTTTTGGCCATTAGTGAAAACATTGTCTCTTCATACCGGTTTGGCTGCATTCTGTGGAAGCCGCTGAATCAGTGATAAAATCTTGTATTCTTGTCAGGATCCCTGTTGTCTCCGCCCCCCCTTCTGTGTCGTCTGTCTCCTCGCACCTGGGCGTCGGCTTACCTGCTCGGACAGCTGGCACACCTGGATCCAGTTTCCCTTGTTACCTGGAGTAGAAGAAGCCTGGTTTTTCATCCATCTTATTTTTGGAAACTGAGTGTCTGTCTCCTACTTGTCTGTCTCCTACTTGTCTGTCTCCTACCTGTCTGTCTCCTACTTGTCTGTCTCCTACTTGTCTGTGCCCTATCTGTCTGTCCACCTACCTGTCTGTCTCCTTCCTGTCTGTCCCCTACCTGTCTGTCTCCTACTTTTTTGTCCCCTATCTGTCTGTCCCCTACCTCACTGTCCCCTGTCTGTCCCCTACTTGTCTGCCTACCTCTCTACCTGTCTGTCTCCTACTTGTCTGTGCCCTAACTGTCTGTCCACCTACCTGTCTGTCGCCTTCCAATCTGTCCCCTACCTGTCCTTCTCCTACCTGTCTGTCCCCTACTTGTCTACCTACCTATCTGTCTGCCCTCTATTTGTCTTCCCACCTTCCTGTCTGTCCCCTACTTGTCTGCCTACCTCTCTACCTGTCCCCTACCTGCCTGTCTACCTACCTGCCTGTCTACCTACCTGTCTGTCCCCTATCTGTCTGTCCTCTACTCGTCTGTCCGTTTGGGCCCCTTAGTAAAACAAAACTTGTCCTTTTTCTCTCTCAAAAACAAAACTCAACATGCCAAAACGAGACCAATCTAACGTCAGAACATTTAAGTCTGAAATCATGACGCGTTAGGTCATTCAGCTGGCTCCCTGTGGCCACCCCCGGACCGCGGGGTCAGAGTGTTTAAGCCTCTGCTGATGTGTCCTTGAGCTGGACACTAAATCTGTCCAGCTGAGGGGGAGAAGCGATGGGGCTGACCCTGACCCGCCGTGACCTCCGCAGAGTGGATGTGAGAAATCCCCCCCCTCTGCTACATCTCCGAAACGCCACATTTCAGCAGATGGATAAATCAAACGCGCCCGCTCCCTGGCCCCGCCCCCATCACCTGTCAACCAATTAAACGCCTGCTTAAGACACTGGCTTTGATTGATTCTCCATTTTTCCTGCCTGAACCAGAGCAGGGGTCAAGTGAGTGTTAATTCTGTCGTAAATTAGTCCAGTTTGTCTGTGTTTGAGGCCTACGGTGGCTCAGTTGGTCGCATTTTTGCCTCCTAATCCTAAGGTCGCTGGTTCGAATCCCGCTCTCGACGTAAACATCATTGGTTGAGTGGTTGATCCAGCCCCGGATAAGCGGAAGAAAATGGATGAGTGGTCAGATCTGTTGCCCGCAGATTGACGGTGTGATTCCAGCTCCCACAGATGAACGCTGTCGTCGTGTCCTTGGGCAAGACACTTAACCCACCTCGTCTCCAGCGAACGTGTGCGCGAACGAGTGAGTAGTTTCTTGATGTAAAGCACTTTAAGCCTTGAAGATGGAAAAAACACTATCTAAAAATGATCGTTTACCATGTACGGTTTGATTAATACAACTTCATGTGGAATTATAATGTATGTTCTGTCTCGTGTCTGTTTCAGAGATTCAAAGCACACGCTCGACGGCACAGAGGAAAACAAAGGGATTGAAAGAAAAAAAAGCAAATCAAACCTCTCGCCCGGCCTCCCGTCTCCTCGTGTTTACTCATTTAAAGCCGATCTCACTTTCAAATTCTTTAACCAGGGACAGAGCTCGTTATTTTGGCGATGAATAAAAGATCAGCGTTTTATTACACCTTCAGCCTCCTGCCTCATAAGCCCCATGTGACCCGCCGCCCCCCTGCGCCTGCGTGTAATATCCAGAGGTCAAAGGTCAAGTGAGGTTATAGTGTCTTCATTTACACGGAGGGCAAGATGCATATGTGGTAGAGCATTTGTCTATTGATCTGAAGGTTGGCGGCTCGAATCCAACGCTCTAGCTACGTAAAAATGTGAGAAGAGTTTTGTTTTAGTTTCGTTTTAGAGAGCGATCCGTAGAGTTAAAGCTCGGTGAGTGTTTCCTGCGTGTGTTCAGTGCAGCAACAGCACTTTTTCCAAAATAATTTGCGAAGCGAGAAACTAGAACGGACTCCGAGGCACGAGACCAGCTTCACGCATTTTAAAAATAACCAGTGTTTTGTTGCCATGGCAGCTAATTAAGGTGCGCCTCATTATAACCAAAATATTTTTTTAAATAGGCTGTGCGACTATTTCACATCACTCTGTATCTTAGGCCGCTGGAATCACTATGGGGCTTATCTGTGTCAGCTGTAATGGACACAGCAGACGTAGCCACTCAATAAACACACAAACGACAGCAGAGCATTGACCGAAAATGTGTTCAGTTTGAGGACTGAGCGTATTATAGAGACTTTTACCCTTTCTTTAGCCATAAAAATCACGTTAAAGGAGGTATCTGCATGTACTTTTGCCTTTTTCCACATGACTATGTCTATTTTACATCTCTGTCCATCGTTATTTTTCCTTTTGATGCGTGAAATAAGTGTAATACCAGTTTAAATAGAAGAAAAATATAAAAACGAATGCACTTTTGACTAAATTTATCCAAGCAAACAATGAAAAAAAAACATCTGCCCAGCTCAGAAACACTTTAAATGGTAAAAATATCTGAGCAATAATCAGCATTTATACAAGAAATGATGCATATTGTACTTAGAGTTAGATTTTTACAGGCTTTTCTATTAAAAAAAAGAAAAAGTTAGGCGTTTATACAGTACATCATAAGACATTCCACTTATAAACAGCAGGGGGCGATAGACTAATGGGTGGAGAATATAAGTCTGCATGTATGGTGTGTTTAGCTGAACATGTGCACTCCTGTTTTTGTTTTAAAATTAGAATAAAACATCTCTCCTGGTCTTATTTTTTGCCCAAATGCGCAGGATTTAAACAGGAATAGACCTTGTGGTAATTGTTGTAGTAATAATAATAATGATAATATAATAATAATAATGATAATAATAATAGCCTAAATCCTGTTCATGTTTGATACTTTTAACATGTGCAACAGAACAGAGACAGCTCCTTTGAGATTTTGGTCCATGCATGTCCATGTCCATGCGCGCTCCAGTGCCTTTTACGCGCGTCTCTGTCAGCGGCTCTCCACCTGTCAGCGCGTCCAGATCTCTCCCTCTCGCAGCTCATTGGCCGATCCACGCGTCACTCAAACGTTTTCTCCTGGTTTGTGGGCGGGGCGCAGTCGAGGGACGGAGGTAGAGGAGGCGCTGGGGGCAGAGGCGGCGCGGCGGCTGTCAGTTGTGTTCCTTTTTTTTTTCCTCGTCAAAAGTCTGTAGTTGTGGCTGCTGTTGATGAGTCTCGTGGATGAGTTTCAGTTTTGACTGATGTGCAGCGCGCGCGCGTGGAGCCTCCTCGTCTCTGGAACCCGCGTGAAACCGACAAACTTCTGTTCTCCTCCTGCGCTTTGTTGACACTGATATGTTTTGGTGCCAGGTTCGGTGATTTTTGGCTCGTTTTGGGACTGGCTCGTGGATAGACAGGTGCATTGACAAAGTGTTCGCCTCTGCCACACGTTCTGGTTCACCTGGATTTTGTGTTCACGCGCGTCGTGCCTTGAAACAGTCGGGGGGGGAAAAAAGGAACTGGACTTGTTGCGCCTAAGGAGAGCGCACGAGTTTCCATCCAAGTTGGTGCTGTACCTGCCCGTGCGCAGTGTTCCGCTCTGATTTGGACGGTTCCACCACAGCGGGGATGGTCTGTGCGGGTCAGACGTAGCCCCCCAAAAAAACCTCCAGCAGCTCTGCGCGCAGTCAGCGTGAGATCCAGCTCACAAACGCCGAAACTGGGTCGGTTTATTTCCTCCAGTCAGACAGAAAACGGGATGTAGGAGACGCGTGTTTTGTGGCATCCATGCACAGGCGAGGAAAACTTTCTCTGCTTCGACCAGTTCATTCATTTCCCCGCGCGTAAACAGAGAAGAAGCCCCGCAGCCCACTTCCAGTCAACATGTCTGAGCGCGATGGCTTTGGAGACGGGCTGTGCAGCGATGGAGCGCCAGACTGTATCCCGCCCAGAGCGTCCCGCGGCCGGAGGAGCGGGGTGATCGTCCCCGGGGGCGGACAGGACACGGACACCATCCTCCTGGAGTCCGTGAAAGCAGCCCCACGCAGGAGCAGCATCATAAAGGTACAGATTTAAGCCACACGTGCGACTGGCAGCTGTTTTGTGAGATGATTTCAGAAGCGTAAACATGGTTTCTGCTCATTAATCTCTCGAGATGTTAATCCAAAATTGCCGTGCGTGACTTTACGCACCCCTCACGCAGTTCCAATGTAGATTTGTGCTGTTATGAAATAGATTTTGCATTCTCAGTGGATTGGGCAGAGTTAGTTGGTGGAAAGATATTTGTGATTTGCAATTTTTGTCAGCAGGAGCGGCGCCAGGGGGGGCTTGGGGGGGGCCCTAAACTCTACTAGAATGACCCATACTCCCTCATAGCTCCCTTAAAGATTTCCCCCCATTTTCACAGCACATCCTATTTCAACTTAAAATGCAAAAATGGCAACTGAAGTGTTCAAAACGAGACTACAAGAAACAAATGTATAAATAAATTTGCCCCTGTAATGATTTTTGTAAAACCTAACGACATTTCACACTTGTTTAAAACAGCGAAGCAAAAATGTTAGTTTTTGACATGTTAAGTGAACCCCCACATGGAAAACCTTAGGGCCCCCTTAGCTCCTCTACCCCAAAATTATCTAACGCTGCCCCTGTTTGTCATCAGTACTGCGGAGAGGAGTAGTGGGTGTTGTGAGCTCTACTTTTGTCATTTTTGTCACATGAAATCCTCACACACATCCAATACCATCTGGTTGTAGCCTTATTTAGCAGTAATATCTGTTGGCCTATATACGTTTTTCAATCTAATAATAATCTATAATCTTCCCAGTTATGAAATATGCACATGGAAACAGTTCTGAATTGGCAGTTGGGTTGCACAAAAACTCCCACATGTCTAGGAAAGGTTTGTGTGTGCACGGGGAGGGTCACTCGTTTTGCACACATCCCATCTCCGAATATAAAGAATCGGTTGTATCGGCCGGAGGGACCTCTTACCTCGAGGCCACGGGGGCGGACGTCATCGTGACTTGATGTTTTTCCACGCTGACCGGTGCTCATGTTGCGGATCAGGGCACCACACAAACGCCCGCACAAACACAGCAGGGCCCGAGGAGAGGGACCGGAGACGGGATCATGTTTTTTTGGGGGCGGGATCACGCGGGGCCATCCTTGGGTTTCACGTGTAACTGGACGGATCCTCTCCGCTCGTCCGCTTCAGGTCGAGTGTCACCTGTCCAGGGAATTCAATTAACGCGACCAGATGGGATTGAGATGGCAACCGGATGGACAGCTGTGATGATTGACACGTGGGGTTAATCATCACAGCTCATATGCTTTTTTTTTTTTCTTTTATAACCGTTGCCGATACCAATATCAGTCAATCTCTAATGGAGTTTAGTCTGTATAAAGAAGTGGACGCCTTTTCCCACCTGCACCGTTGGTTTAGCAGGGAGCGGGCCCTTAGCAACGCTGTCAATCAAACCTGTTGCTAACGCCAGAGGGAGTGACCCGCCTGTTATTAATGTTCATATCTTGATTTACAGAGACAATAGTGAAATAAAAACCCCAGGATCAAGTAGAGCGGGTTTATACAAACATGGGCGGCTAGCAGGTTAGCCATGTCCATTTATACCGTCTGTGTTTGTATTTAAATCAGCTGGTCCCAATACAAAGACACATATTTTAGTGCCATGGAAATTCGGGTGTTTGGTCTCACGTCTTTACTGTGTTGTCGGATAGAAATTGAGTCAGTCCTGTTTTTATCAAAGTCCCACGAAGGCACTGAGACAGTATAGTGCCCACATTATGATTTAAATTAATTCTAGTTTTATTATTAAAGAAGACATACTGTGCTTGTGTCTGCTATACATGCAATATTCATCTAAATCTATTCAATAAAAGAAACAAGTCCGCTGTGGTGTCCAATGGGAGCTGATGTCGCCTCAAACGTCATGACCACAAAGCGCCGCATGCTGTCAGCGCCCCCTATGGGATAGCTAAAGATCACAGTAGAGCAGCACTTTTTTTTTTTTCATTTGTACTAAAATGACGACGCGACGCTACCGAATCCTACGAGTATCACCAATTAAGAAAAAAAAAACTGGAGAAGGAAGTGCGTACGTCACAGTGGGCGTGTCACAGTGGGCGTGTCACAGTGGGCGTGTCACAGTGGGCGTGAGATTAAAGATTACTCAAACATGAATCACTCCAAATGTACTTTCAGAGGCTCGATAAGAAACAACTAGAACATGGATAAAGCTCTGAAAAGTCCATTTTGCAGAATTGCTCTGATTTAAGCCATAAAATCTCTTCATATCTCACTGAGATAAGAGCTGTACTGGAATGAACTGCTTGTTTAGACGGTGAAGTCACCAAAAGTCAACTGTATATCAAAGACGCTTTACTTTCTCATAATAAGTCCCCGTGTTTATGTATTTATCGAAGCACTTTTAGTTTCCAGAATGTTTTGCCTCTCAAACGCAATGCATTGTGGGGCAGTGAGTCAGAGCCCCATCTGGAAGAACACTGAGCCCTTTGACAGCTGAGGAAGTGGAGGAGAGGACGGAGGAGAGGACAGAGGAGATGCTGATGCCAGTGACAGCCCCGGTCAGCGGTGACAGAGCTCACTGCAGTGTCTCAGACTGAGCCGATGTGTTAAGAACCACGCAGAATCATGTGTCAATCAAGAGAGTCCAGGTCCAAACACACACACACACACCGGACTCTACCACAGACTGTATATATAAATGGACATAGCTAACCTGCTAGTTGCGTGTTCTAAAAAACAGGAAGTGAACATGTGCGCGCTTCCGGCTCCATCAACTCTGGCTCCATTTCACTTTACATTGAAAAACTGTATCTCCTCTCTCTGTACCTGCTGCTGTTAGACTTGTCATTTTGGTCTTAAATGTTCATATTAACCCGCTCTACATGATCCTGTTTTTTTTTTTTTCCCGCTGTTGTGTCTGTAAATCAAGATATGAACCTTAATAACAGACCAATCTTAGTCCACTTCTTTACACAGTCCATGGTCTTTACTGATTTGTTTAAAGCCGTACGTGTGTTCTGGGACTAAACGTGAACTAGTGTTTCGTTTATTTCTTTAAAAAACTGTTGGTGTGTGTGGGAGTGTGTGTGTTGGCAGTGTGTCTTTTCAGCTGATGTAAAAACCATTTGCTGTCATGACCCTGTTCTTGAATCGAGTTTATTATGTCGTTCAAACAAGTGTGAATTCGACCAGGGTCATCAGCCAATGTTCTGTTTGATCTGGACCGAGAACATCGATATTTAAATCAGCAGACTCAGCCGGTAGAGCGTTTGTCCGCTGATCCGCAGGTTGTGGGTTTGAGTGTTGCTCCACAGGTTGGCGATGCGATTCCAGCTCCCCAAAGTTGGATGCCATTGTCGTGTCCTTGGGCAAGACACTTCACCCACCTCGCCCCCAGTGTCTGTGTACTCTGTGGTGTGAATGTGTCTGAGTGGGTGAGTGGTTGATTTTTAGCCTTGAAAGTGGAAAAGCGCCATATAAAAATGTGACTATTTACCATTTTATAAAGTAGAGTTGTCTATGGCAACCTTGAAAACGAAAACTGGAAGAAAATATTTATGAACACTCGGAAGAAAAAAAAAATACTAAGATAAAGTTGAATCACAAGTTTGCCCCCAGCGCTGATAAAACGTGTTCATTTATTACGTGGCTGATCGCATTTGTCAAATACAGTATTTCACAGGTGTACGGAAACACCCCGAAAACACCGTTTAAAAACATCCTTAAACACCCTATGAATGTCCTAAAAACACCTTAAAACATCCTAGAAACACCTTAAAACATCTTTAAAAACATCCTTTTAACACCCTGAAAAAAAATTCTAAAGCACCTTAAAACATCTTGAAAAATCCTAAAAACATCTATAAAACACCCTATTAATGTCCTAAAACACCTTAAAACAGCCTGAAAAAAACATCCTAAAACACCTTAAAAACATCCTTAAAATAGCCTGAAAACCATCCTAAAAACACCTTTTAAAACATTCTAAAAATGCCCTAAAAAAGCATCCCAAAAACATCTTAAAACATCCTAAGCACATTCTAACACATCTGAAAACATTCTACAAACATCCTAAAATACTTAAACCATTCTAAAAAGTCCTTAAAGTACCCTAAAAACACCCTGAAAAAGCATCCCAAAAACACCTTAAACCATCCTGAAAACACCATAAAAACATCCTTAAAACATCCTAGAACACTCTGAAAAAACATTCTAAAAACGTCCTCAAAGTACCCTGAAAACACCGTTAAAAAGCATCCCAAAAACACCTTAAAACATGCCTAAAACACCCTATTAATGTCCTAAAACACCTTAAAACAGCCTGAAAAAACATCCTAAAAACATCCTATGCATTTCCTAAAACACCTTAAAAACATCCTTAAAATAGCCTGAAAACCATCCTAAAAACACCTTTTAAAACATTCTAAAAATGCCCTAAAAAGCATCCCAAAAACATCTTAAAACATCCTAAGCACATTCTAACACATCTGAAAACATTCTACAAACATCCTAAAATCCTTAAACCATTCTAAAAATTCCCTAAAGTATCCTAAAAACACCCTGAAGAAGCATCCCAAAAACACCTTAAACCATCCTGAAAACACCATTAAAAACATCCTAAAAACATCCTAGAACACTCTGATAAAAACATTCTAAAAACGTCCTCAAAGTACCCTGAAAACACCGTTAAAAAGCATCCCAAAAACACCCTAAAAACATCCCTAAAACACCCTATTAATGTCCTAAAACACCTTAAAACAGCCTGAAAAAAACATCCTAAAACATCTTGAAAACATCCTTAAAATAGCCTGAAAACCATCCTTAAAACATTCTAAAAATGCCCTAAAAAAGCATCCCAATAACATCTTAAAACATCCTAAACACATTCTAACACACCTGAAAACATTCTACAAACATCCTAAAATACTTAAACCATTCTAAAAAGTCCCTAAAGTATCCTAAAAACACCCTGAAAAAGCATCCCAAAAACACCTTAAACCATCCTGAAAACACCATAAAAACATCCTTAAAACATCCTAGAACACTCTGGAAAAAACGTCCTCAAAGTACCCTGAAAACACCGTTAAAAAGCATCCCAAAAACACCTTAAAAACATCCTTAAAACATCCTATAAACAGCCTAAACTAAAAACACCCAAAAACACCACACCACTGCACCAGAGCCAAACGCTATGGGTGACATCACATTTACTTTGTCAACTTTTTTTTTTTATACAGTCTATGATTCACATCCATAACATTTTTTTAAACTGTCAGCAACTTTAACAATTCTCATGATATAATTGATAATCCCGACACTCGTGCATAGTTCAGATCTTTTTAGAGGGACCACCTAAACTGCAGCTTGGAGACTCCTTTGACATCTCCTATTACTAAAACAACACACTCCAGCGCTTTCTCTCACACACAGCCCTGTTTGTTCAGCTCCCCCCATTGCAACACACATGCAGGTAATTAGGCCCGTGGAGCAGTCTGGGCACACGGCTCGAGTAATGGCATCACCAGCTGAACGCCGTCCCAACGAGCCTCTGAACGTGTGCGTGCTGGAGCTAATTCGCGTAATCAACATCGCAATCAGCATCGGCTCTGCTTGCGTCGCGGTTTGAGCTGTTGTTGACGTTCGAGCGGCTCTCAGACGTCGGGGTAACGGCAGTCAGACAGAACGCACCGGCCGCCCAGTCTATGGTTATTATCGTTTAAGTGGAATATGAGCCCGCGATGCAAAGAACTGAAGAAATGAAGAAGAAGTAGAAGTAGTTTGAGTGTAGACAAAAATCAAACAAAGAAAGACTTGAGATAGAAGGCAGATGGAACGTTAAGACGACTGAAAACAAACTTGTCATAATGGTCTACTTCAGTTTCAAACCTGATTTCAATACTAAGAAGGCAGCTTGATACCATAGACTATGTATGTAAATGGACGTAGCTAACGTGCTAGCTGCCGCATTCCAAACAGGAAGTGATCACGGGCGCACTTCCAACTTTATCGACTCTGCCAACCCGCTTTACGTGATCCTGCGTTTTTTGTTTCACTTTTTGTGTCCGTAAATCAAGGTATGAACATTAATAACAGACAAATCAGGCGCCTCCTTTCCCCGAGGAGCTAGCGTTAGCGACAGGTTTGATTGACAGTGTTGCTAAACGCGCGCTCCCTGCTAAACCAGTGATGCAGGCAGGAAGGGGCGTTACCTTCATCGGTCTTGCTGCGGATTGGATCTTTGGTTGCTATGACACTCGTTATGAGAACCCTGCTCCAAATTAGCCGCTATAAATGCTAGCCTCGATGAGCTTCTTTATACAGTCTGTGGTTTGAACAATACTCATTTTCTCTGCCCCCGTTTGTATTAGATATTTTAAACCTATGTAATGTCGTGATGTCATCTGATGTCGTGTTTGTTTTGGAAGTTGTCAAAGCTCAAACATCTTCTCACCTTTTGTCCTGCAATGCCACAAATAACTCTCCAGCTTTTTTCATTCAATAAGAAAATATATTGGTGCCTATGACCTTTACCGATATTGTAGATAAATTATGCAAGGGAAACTTTACCAAAACTTTGCAGATCACACTAACAATTTGACCTTCTGTAATCGGAACTCCCTCATTCCGATGGCAGCCGCAATAAGTTCTGTGAGCAGCTAGCTAGCTCGCTATGTCTCAAAGCTAACAGTCACTTTTATTCAAATCATAAAACATCCAATAAACAAAACAAACAAATGTATTAAAATAAAAAAATAAAAAACCCTACCCAATTGTTTTTATATGTATAGTACTTTAGTTTGTATTTAGCATTAGCGTTAGCATTGAGACACAAACATCCCTTTCTATACAGGGAGATTCACTGTTGGTGCAGTAATAGTAAAAAAAACAAACAAACAAACAAGGGAACTGCATAGACCATGATCCTTTGCTATTTCAGTGCAGACTACATGAAGAAATAAATCTTATGTCTTTGGATTATAACAGAACTAAAGGATAACTAAATGATGTTAGTTGTCAAGACATTTTAAAAGGAAAAAGTGGCATATTCACAATTAATCTTGCAATAAATATCGTACCGTGAGATTTGGATATTGTTACATCCTTAATCTACCCGCAGCTCCCCTGTCCACTGCCTCATCTTTAAATATTTATTCATTTTAGCGTGACTCAGCAAAAACAGAGATAAAACTGGACAGGAAGTAGTGACGCTGACAGGAAGTAGTGACGCTGACGCTAACAGGAGGTCGTGACGCTAACAGGGGGTCGTGACGCTAACAGGGGGTCGTGACGCTAACAGGGGGTCGTGACGCTAACAGGGGGTCGTGACGCTAACAGGGGGTAGTGACGCTAACAGGGGGTAGTGACGCTAACAGGGGTTAGTGACGCTAACAGGGGGTAGTGACGCTAACAGGAGGTAATGACGCTAACAGAGAGGTTGAGGGTGCTGTTGTTATTAAACTTTTTTTTTTAAATATATATATATATATATTTCAATTGACGAGCCTACTTTTTCTTTTTCCTTTCTGGCCAATGCTCATCTCGGGGCATCTGGTCTTTTACGGCGGCTCCAGGAAAGCTTCACATTCATATTAACCGGGACTTAACGAGACATTAAACCTAATCACATTACATGCATTTAGCCTGGGTTCTATTAATTCTGTCCCACTGTCCAGTCGCACTGACCTCATTACAGTATAAACAAGATGGATTCTAGTTCCGGGGTAAATGCTCGGTCTGTATCAGTATTTGCGCCTGTCTGCGATGGGGGAGTATATTTAAAATCCAGGCTAAAGTAAAGTTCTTTCTTTTCATTTGAATATGTTAAGCTTGAGCCGTCTTCATTAGCATTACAGGTCCGACAGAAGGCATGCTGGGAGTGCTGCGTCAGACCTGGGGAGTGGGTCTGGTTTAACAATATTGCTCTGAAACACACACAGACACACGGGGAACCTTTTTTACACATGTTTAACACACAAACCCTGCATATTTAGGCTTGGTTCTTGTCTCAAACTGAAAACGCACTGTTCCACCTTGTGATGTCATCAAGTACTAATACAGGAAGTGCTCCGTTGTGTTTTTAAACTCCGTGCCCCTTCATTTCTAGAATCATTTGGATCATTTCAGCTAATCTGGAATTGCCAATCTACTACTGAACTAAAGGTAAAAGGAGCTGTTCACTTGAAAACTACCACTTGATGACATCACGAGGTGGAACGGAGCATTTTTGAGTTTTGGAGATGTAACAGACTAATAATAAAGTGCTAATCAAACATGTGTGAATGAAACAAAACAAGTCCCGGTCTGTTTTTGAGCAATATAACACGACTTAACGCTCACAAGAGTCAGTTTTATCTAATATCGGCTCTTTTTAAATCACGCCGTCAACCTGATTTTTGTCCCCATACGGCTGGCGGTTCTGCATGACTTGAGTGTGTGTAGACAGATTTTCGTCCCCACACTGTGACGAATACGCGCCCACACACAGGTATAGTCAGGTTTAGTGGAGCGGACTCTCGGGGGGGAGCGTGGTTTGGACGTGTGGCTGACAGCTCTGCGTGTTGCCTGACTGCTTTAAGCCCCTCCCATCGCCGCTGCTGTTGTGTTTGGAGACTGGAGCATGCACCCTGGCATCCGAAAGCCTCGTGTCCAGACAGGGACTGCACACACGGATATAAATGGCCTGTTTAGTCTCTTCGATGTACTAGTTATAGGCGGAGATGAAACAAAAAAGGAAATGTCAGGACGTCGTATCGTCAAAAGCCTCACAATAATATCATGGGCCAACACATTATATGGAATTACAAGTGTCTTTGGTTAAAATTTACTGTTATGGTTAAACTAAACAGAGGGAACTACATAGACCATGATCCTTTGCTCTGTTTACATCGCAGTTCTTTGGATTATAACAGAACCAGCGTATCGTCAAGGCATTTTAAAAGTGGTCCCTCGTTTATCGCGGGGGTTATGTTCCAAAAATGACCCGCAACAGGTAGAAAGTTTAATTTTTTACAATTATTATATGTATTTTAAGGCTGTAAAACCGCCCACCACACAGTTTATACACTTTTCTCACACAGGCGTTAACGTTTGCTTATTTTTTAAAGTCTACGAAGGTTTGAACTTTGTGTTTAAACAAGAGAGAAATGTGAGAACAGTATTATAGAATGAAACCAAATACTATACTGTACTATAAATAAAAATGACAGCTTTTAGAAATACTGTGACAAATTTAACTTTAATGATCAACCTATGGGATTGGAAACATAAGAAATGATTAATAGTGACTCAGGCGTATTTCACAGTTCCTCTGACCGCGCCTCTTCGTCCTGGCACCGCTCCACAGTCACTGATCCACAGAGCTAAAGCAGATCCCGTCCTTACGATGGTCTTGCTGCGGGAAGTTACAACCCTTTTTGCATCCTGGTTAAAACTTATTGCTGCTGTCGTCCTTATATTTTTTTCCTCCTTCTTTACATGACGAAACAAAGATTAATTTATTTCCGTGATGGCGCCCCCTACAGCTGTATAACTTCTACCGTCCCTCAGCATGTCCATGTCCTGCTTAAATAGACCGACACCACAGGACAGTTACAGCTCGTCTTTATTCAACAACTTCACTCTTGTTACATTTTTATCACTGCGCTCCTCAAATGTGCTGTACCGCAACAATAAGTAGGAACCAATATTATTATGAAGAAAGTAAATAATGTGTCCAACATAATATAATAAATATGATTCATTGTTAATAAAATAAGCACAAATAATAAACAAAATACTAATGACCCAAATAAATGTTAATCCGCGAAACAGCAAGACCGCGAAAGGTGAACCGCGATATAGCGACGGACAACTGTACTACAAAATGTTCTGTTTCCCATATAACAGTCGTCATTTCTTGTAATCACAGAAAACTCAGACCTAACAGTTACATTTTGTTCAAGGCCGCATTTATTTATTCACAATAGCCTCTTTTAGACTCTGCGTTAGACTCTTTTAGACTCTGCGTTAGACTCTGCGTTAGACTCTTTTAGACTCTACGTTAGACTCTGCGTTAGACTCTTTTAGACTCTGCATTAGACTCTGCGTTAGACTCTGAATTAAATTCTGCATTAGACTCTTTTAGACTCTGCGTTAGACTCTGCGTTAGACTCTTTTAGACTCTGCGTTAGACTCTGCGTTAGACTCTTTTAGACTCTACGTTAGACTCTGCGTTAGACTCTTTTAGACTCTGCATTAGACTCTGCGTTAGACTCTGAATTAAACTCTGCATTAGACTCTTTTAGACTCTGCGTTAGACTCTTTTAGACTCTGCATTAGACTCTGCGTTAGACTCTGAATTAAACTCTGCGTTAGACTCTTTTAGACTCTGCATTAGACTCTTTTAGACTCTGGGTTAGACTCTGTGTTAGACTCTCTTAGACTCTGCGTTAGACTCTTTTAGACTCTGCGTTAGACTCTTTTAGACTCTGCGTTAGACTCTTTTAGACTCTGCGTTAGACTCTGCGTTAGACTCTGCATTAGACTCTGCGTTAGACTCTGAATTAAACTCTGCATTAGACTCTTTTAGACTCTTTTAGACTCTGCGTTAGACTCTTTTAGACTCTGCATTAGACTCTTTTAGACTCTGGGTTAGACTCTGTGTTAGACTCTCTTAGACTCTGTGTTAGACTCTGTGTTAGACTCTCTTAGACTCTGCGTTAGACTCTTTTAGACTCTGCGTTAGACTCTTTTAGACTCTGCGTTAGACTCTTTTAGACTCTGCGTTAGACTCTGCGTTAGACTCTGCATTAGACTCTGCGTTAGACTCTGAATTAAACTCTGCATTAGACTCTTTTAGACTCTTTTAGACTCTGCGTTAGACTCTTTTAGACTCTGCATTAGACTCTTTTAGACTCTGGGTTAGACTCTGTGTTAGACTCTCTTAGACTCTGTGTTAGACTCTGTGTTAGATTCTGCTTTAAATTTTGCTGTTTTCCTTTAACCCGACTGTACAATAAAGATCTACAGAACGATTCCCGAGCCTCTCCGCCCGTTC
Source organism: Periophthalmus magnuspinnatus (assembly GCF_009829125.3). Taxonomy (NCBI): domain Eukaryota; kingdom Metazoa; phylum Chordata; class Actinopteri; order Gobiiformes; family Gobiidae; genus Periophthalmus; species Periophthalmus magnuspinnatus. Next base: position 5,108,159 of record NC_047146.1, read on the forward strand.
TTCATACAACAGAACATAAACCGACATATATTCACAATTATGTCAGCCTTCACAAAATATCACAATAAATATCGTACCGTGAGACTTGGATGTCTTCGCCCACAGCGTTCGGCTCCGGTCAAATGAAGCTCATCGAGGCTAACAGTTATAGCGGCGAATTTGGAACAGGAAGTGCGCACATGATCACTTCCTGTTTGTAACGCGGCGGCTAGCAGGTTAGCTACGTCAGTTTATATATACAGTCTATGGTATTTAGATGTAAATACGTTTTATTAAAGGGATTTGGTTTGATTTTGGATTCTATGTTTTTTTTCCAGCCACATTTTTGTGCCAGTCCCAAGCACAAATAAAAAGTCATTTTCATAACTCAGAATAATGGAAACTTTCAACATAGCCCATGTCCTACCTCGTGTTTGCCCAGATTTACCAACACTCAAATCTCAGGCTGATTGTGAAAACCAGAGTGCTGCATTTTACTGAGTGGGTTGATGTTTTTTGGTACAAATTCATGTGGCCTTTTCATGTTCAGAGTTTTGTGAAGGTAAAACTGAACAGTGTGAGTCAGAGCTCGTGCGGCGACGCCTTTGTTCTGATCACAGCTCGTTTTGAAACCTGGACGTTACCAGATCGAGCTTTTCAGCTTTACTTTTCAGTCCTGTTCAGAAATGAAGTGGAGAAAGTACAGATACTGCTCTCAAATGTAGTAGAGTAAAAGTAAAAAGTACACACTGTAATATGTACTTAAGTAAAGCACACCTAAAATGTATATTTAAGTACAGTACTTAACTACTTTTACTTGGTTATGTTCCACCACTGTATTAGCCTATACCTTACTACTACTACTCTCACCTATTACAACCACCACCTACTACTACTACTACCACCTTCTACTACTACCATTACTACTACAACTACAGCTAATGCCTCCTCCTCCTCCTCCTACTACTATTACTACTACTACTACTACTTTATACCTACTACCACCACTACTGTTACTTCGTCCCTCAGTTTCATGTGCTCTGCAGTGACGGGGCTGATGGGACAGATGCTGATATTTATCGTCGTCCGTGTTCTTCTGGAGCTTTGTGTTTTCTTTGTCGAGCTCCATCGATAAGTTTTGGGTCACAGCTGGAGATTGTCTGAGTGTTGAGTCATGTCGATGTGGAAACAAGTCCCACATTAAAAAGACATTCAGTTTGAACGTCTGATTGTTTTTTACTGTGATGTCTTTGTTTTGTTTGTTTAATCTGAGCGCCACAGGACGTCAAGTCCACGAACATCTACATGTGTTTAAAGGTTTAGACGTTTAGAGGGAAGAAAGTGGGATTTAAAGAGTGTTAGATCAGAGTGTGTGTGTGTCTCTGTGTGTATGTGTTGTGTGTGTGTGTGTGTGTGTGTGGGCTGGTGAGATTGATGGACAACATGAGTGTGATACTTTTCAGAGTGTATTTTCTTGTTAAACAGATCTGTGTGGTTAGAAATCCTTGGTTGAAAATGTTGGTTGAGGTGTTCAGGGCTGGACTCAAGCTCAACGTCTGAGAGCTTCTGTGTGAATCATAGACTGTGTAAAGAAGTGGACTGAGTGAGTGCGACGTCGCCCACAGGGTTCAACTCTAGACAAATGAAACTCAGCGAGGCCAGAGCAGTTATAGCGGCTAATTTGGAGCTGAGTTACATATATGGAGTTCCAAGTATCATAGCAACAAAAGAGCCAATCAGGAGCGAGGCTGTTGAAGGTAACGCCCCTTCACACCTGCAACGCTGATTTAGCAGGGAGCAGGCACTTAGCAATGCTGTCAATCAAACCTGTTGCTAACGCCAGCTGGAGCGACCTCAGAGAAAGAAGGCGCCTGATTTGTCTGTTATTAATGTTCATATCTTGATTTACAGACACAATAGTGAAATAAAAACCCCAGGATCACGTAGAGCGGGTTAATACGAACATTTAAGACCAAAATGACGAGTCTGACAGCAGCAGATACAGAGAGAGGGGCCACAGTTTCTCAACGTAAAGTGAATTGGAGCCAGAGTGGATAGAGCCGGAAACACGCCCATGCTTACTTCCTGTTTGGAACACAGCGGCTAGTGCGTTAGCTATGTCTATTTATAGAATATGTCCATGGGTTGAACACAGTGATGATGGATTTTGAAAAACACATTTGTAGTTGTGGGGTGTGTTTCATGTAAATGCACTGGTACTTCAGGCCAAATGAGGTTTTAAGTCGTGTATATGTGGATTAGGCAGAGATTTGAACCCTCTGTTTAAACTTTATATTAAGGACGCACTAATCCAACACTGAAAATGGGTCAGCTTCCAAATATCGGTTCTGTCAATATCCCGGCTAGACATATACATCAATGTAATGAGACTATTTACAGATCATAGTCGCCCAGAAAGTCTCATAATGTTTGATCTTTTATTTACACAAACGTATTCTGTCGTTACCTGAGAGATGCGTAACAGCTACGTAACGCATTTAGATCAGTTTTATCTTATTTTTCTCTGTGTTTTAGGACATAAACCTGCAGATTCTTAACGCTGTAGCATCAGAGTGGGCATCGTGACTGAAAAGCCTGGATCCCTTCTTTTTATGACTTCAATACTAAACTATTTCTATCTCATTTAGCGCCCAATCGCTCCAACAACCAAAACAGTTCTGCGTATGGATAACGTCTGGTGCCATATGGAACACTGTGCTAATATTAGCCTCACTGTTTTGACTGAGGACCACAGACCACACGGCGTTGCTCCCGGGCCGTATTATTTTGCTTTAAAACATTTACAACCCGTAGAAGATTATCACAAGTCGTCACCATAGTCCAGGGGCGTCAAACTCATTTTCACAGAGGGCCACATCAACAAAATGGTCGCGCTCAAAAGGGCCAGATGTAACTTTAAGACAGTATAAATGTAACTAAATGTAACCGAATGTAATGCAAAATAAATGCAACTACTTTTTAATCTTGTTAATTAACCGTTTCTATATTTATTACTTATTAAAGTTATAAATATTGCATATGAATTTGCATAGAAATGAAAAAATGTCTGTGTAACTATGTATCTCCTGATAAACTGACATTTTAAGACAGTCGTACCTTTTAATTTACCTTGTCACGGGCCACATAAAATGACATGGCGGGCCAGATTTTGCCCACGGGCCTTGAGTTTGACGTATGTGACTAAGTGTGACGTCACCCACAGCGTTCGGCTCCAGTTAAATGAAGCTCACCATGGCTAGAACACTTACAGCGGCGAGCTCCATGATCGCAATTTCAACCGCAAGTGTCATAGCAACCAAAGAGCCAATCCAGAGCGAGGCTGAAAAAGGTAACGCCCCCTACCCACTTGGCAACGCTGTCAATCAAACCTGTTGCTAACGCTAATGGGAGTGACCTCAGGAAAAGAAAGCGCCTGATTTGTCTGTTTTTAACGTTCATAACTCGATTTACAGACGCAATAGTGAAATAAAAACCCCAGGATCACGTAAAGCGGGTTGAAACGAACATTTAAGACCGATTTCGTAATACGGCGGCTAGCGGGTTAGCTATGTCCATTTATATATACAGTCTATGTCCTTGATGCTTTCGATGTTTCTTGGAGCAGTGAGTCGTCGAGGTTCACGTCACAGCCCAGAGCAGGAGTTTATTTGTTTAAGACCCAGTTTATTTTGGTACTTTCTCCAGACGCGGTGCCATGTGGACTTCTTCTCTTTCTTCTTCTCCTTCTTCTCCTTCTACTTCTTCTTCTTCTGCCCTTTTCCCATCTGCACAGCCTCACCACACGCCCCAAACACTTTTGTCATTTGCCCCCCCTCCTCCTTTTCAAAGTCCTCGCTAATGCTAATGTTGTTCTCTCCTGGAAGCTAATGCTAACAATGTTACGTTTGTTATGGTACGGACATTGGTGCCAGTGTCGCCCGTCTCCTGGCGCTGTGGTGTCGCCCAGCTGCAGGTCAGGAGCTTATCAAAGAACAAGGAGAGCCACACACAAAGAGATCTGTTACAAACGCTGGCTTTGGGACAAATTTGAAGAAACAAAGCACAAATAATCTAATCTAAGACAGTACTTTGTGGATCCACGAGGGTAAACGAGCGGCGTGACGACTCGGCTACAACACAGGAAGTCTTTGAAGTGAAGATCTCGAAGCACAAACAGTTACACAACATTTGCCAAAAGTTGAAAGTTCAAAGAAATGTTATCTGTTTCCATTGTTACAGTTTTTACTCAGAAATAGAACCTAAAGAGCTAATTTTACGCCGTTTTCTGATCTATGTTCTAACGCACAATCCCTGCATATTTAGGCTGAGTTCTTCTCTCAAACCGAAAACACTCTGTTCCACCTTGTGATGTCATCATGTGGTGATACAGGAAGTGCTCTATTGTATTTTTAAACTCCACACATCTTCACTCGAATCATTTGGATTGGATTTCAGCGCTGGAATTGCCAATCTACTACTGAACTAAAGGTAAAATGAGCCGTTAATTTGAAAACCACCACTTCATGACATCACAAGGTGGAATATGTAGACCAGGGGTGTCAAACTCAAATGCACAATGGGCCAAAAAATTAAAAAACTGAGACACATTCATGGGCTAAACTCAGTATTTATTGAAAATTGATACCGGCAGCCAGCTCTAATGCACATTTGATATGATCTCACGGGCCAAATATAATTAAACTGTGGGCCAGATTTAGCCCCCGGGCCTGAGTTTGACATGTGTGATGTAGACAGACTAATAGTAAAATGTGAGAATGAAACAAAACACAGGTCCAGGTCTGTTTTTGAGGAGCTAACAACATTATAACGTGACTTAAATCTCACAAGAGTCAATTTTGTGTAATATAGAACCTTTAAGAAATTGGACGACAGTAAATCCAGATTTCAAATAAATAAAAATCCCAAAATATTCCTCAGTGTCGTGTCTAAGTGAGGATAGATGTACAGTAAATTGTGTGTTTCCCAACCCGGAAGCGCTCCCAAGCATTGTTTTATCAAATGTTTGGAATTAGAAAAGGGAGATTAGGTATTTTTGTGTTATTAAGAAAAACATAATTAATCTTTTTGGCAAATATTATGTTTTTCTAACTGCTGGGATAACATCGAGAAAGCCAAATGCTACTTAGACTGATTAAACTAAATAACAGCGCCCCCTGCCTGTCAGATTAACGCAGTTTAAGACGAGACTGAAAACCCACCTCTTCTCCCTGGTATTTAACGCTAAACAGGATATACAGGGGTTTACTGGTGTTGTTTTACTCGAGTTGTTTTAAATACGATATAAAAATAAGTTATTCATGTTATATTGTATTTTCAGTCAGTCAGTTTGGGTTTTTTTTAAGTTAAGGTCAATAAAATAAAGCTTGAAAACAAGACACAAATACCTAAAACATAAAACAAAGGTCATATCCATAGACTCTATATATAAATGGACATAGCTAACCTGCTAGCCGCCGCGTTCCAAACAAGAAGCGATCACGACTGTGGCTCCTCTCTCTGTAACTGCTGCTATCAGACTCGTCATTTTGGTCTTAAATTGTTCGTATTAACCCGCTCTACGTGATCCTGGGGTTTTTATTTCACTATTGTGTCTGTAAATCAAGATATGAAAATGAATAACAGGCAAATCAGGCGCCTTCATTTCCCTGAGGTCACTCCCGCTAGCGTTGGAAACAGGTTTGATTGACAGCGTTGCCAGGAAGTGGGTGTAACTTTCAACAGCCTCGCTCCAGATTGGCTCTTTGGTTGCTATGATACTCGCGGTCGGAATTCCTAATATGCAAATTGGCCACTATAACTGCTCTAGCCTCGATGAGCTAAATTCGGAGCCGAACGGCGTGGATGACATCACACTTCTTTACACAGTTTATGGTCAGAACCTCCCAACCCCCGCCAGTACAGCACGGCCCATGTACTGCAGGCTCCACCCCTTTTTCTTCTTTTTTTCTTTTTTCCATTATTAATAACACTTTAAGTCACCAGTTTTACCCTTTCCTCACTCAGTTTATATTTATGGGCAAATCCAGACTGATCTCTGTGTGTTTTTTATACAGATCGATATCCGTCTGGTTCCTTGTTCTCCGTCGCGCCCGGTCAAACGTGATCGTCCAATCAGATCCGTTTATTTCAGTGACGCGTGTGAAACGAAGGAGCTCATTGGTCTCCTGTGATTTACAAATAAAATCACATTTCTCTCACGTCAGATTAACAGAGTTTAGGCTTTGCTCATTGATTCTGCAGAAATCCGCCATGTTTTTCAGCCCGTGTGGTGTTTTTTTTGGTTGTATTTTTCCGATACGGATAAACCACGCATGTCCCCGATTGGCTAATCCACCTGTCAATCATGCCCATCTGAAAACAGAGATTTAGAAAAGACCAGACTCTCATCTTCCTCTCATCAGAAAGTGTTGAATTAGCGTGCGTTCTCAGTCCCGGGCGACATGTTTATTATGTTCATGTGCAGCACTCATTAACAGGTCAAAGGTCACAGGTCACAAACAAGGCTCTTTTAGTTTAGGCAGGGCATTCACAAGCTGTGGCTACTACGATCATTAAATAGAATTACATAAATATTACGCTGAACATTTGGATAATCTGCAGCTGTTACACTGGCGTAGTTTTAGTGCGTACAAGTATTTCATTCATGCAGTACGAGCTTTAGCTGTAGGATGTGTTCCAACTGTTGTAGAAGCAGAAGCGGGACAGAAGTAATCGGCATTAAAGAGTCTCTAAATGACAATGTGAGAACTGACCGCTGCAAATACACTTAAGTCGGGTTTCAGTGTTCAGCGCAGTGTTCCCTCGTTTATTGCGGGGGTTACATTCCAAAACTAACCCACAATAGGCCAAATCCACGAAGTATCAACTTTATTTTTTACAATTATAAGATGTTTTTGTCTGTAAAACCCCTCACCACACACTTTATACACTTTTCTCACGCAGGCGTTAACATTTTCTCACATTTCTCTCTCGTTTAAACTCTCTCAAAGTTCAAACCTTTGCAGATTTTTAAGGAATAAGTGCAGGATTATAGAATGAAACCAAAGATCAAGACCTGTTTTCAGACCCAAACATTTGAGATATAAAAATATGAACGTTTTCCTATACAGTTGTTCTTCGCGATATTGCGGTTCACCTTATGTGGTCTCGCTGTTTCTTGGATTTTTTTTGCGCACTTTTTCATGCTTTTTTACATCGTCTGAACGTGCATTGTGTTCTGCGTCCTGATTGGCTGTTGGACTGTAGACCATTGTCCATCAGTCTCCTCCGTGCCGTGTCTCCTGTCCAGTACAGAATGTGTTCAGACAAATTTACATAAACGTTGGATCGCGGTGTGACTCTGAAGTGCTGTACGTTTGCAATTTGTTTCCTCCCTGACAAAACCCACAATGTCGATGAAACGTTCTGCACCGACAAAGACGCCGACGAAGGTTTGAACTTTGAGAGAGTTTAAACGAGAGAGAAATGTGAGAAAATGTGAACGCCTGTGTGAGAAAAGTGTATAAAGTGTGTGGTGAGGGGTTTTACAGCTGAAAACATAGAGAATAATTGTAAAAAATAAAGCTGATACTTCGCGGATTTTGCCTGTAATTGTAAAACAACAGTAATTAGCAGTAGGAGCTGTAATGTTTATGTCAAGAGTGGGATTTGAACCTCCAACTTTTGTGTCAATGGGGAAACTCTCTACTAAAAAGTCAAAAGTATATGCAGTATATCCATTTTAAGTTTTAAAATGAGCTCTTTCTCTTTCTTTTTTCGAATATATTGTCACGAGGAGGTTATCAAACCAAGCCCCAAAATGCAAAACGGGTAAATAATTATAATTTAATCAACAAAAATGGCGCTGGAGGAGAAAAAACTGATGCACCAAACCAGGAAGAGGTGAAACATGAGGCTAAAATCTGCTAAAATCCACCAAAAAACGAGGCGCAGGTTGATTAAAAACACATCAACTATAGAAACAAGGTGAACTACAACATGGAAAACAATGAAACAAAACAGGATCCATGACAAATAATGGGGTTTTCCAAAGTTTTGTCTCATCAAAACTACTTCACAATCCTCTCTGCGCGTTCATAATCTGCCGCCTCCAGTTCCAGCTCGGTTGCGGCTTCTGTAAGTGCGACTCGTGTTAACACCCCGCCTAAACTCGTCCAGGGAGGAGCCGTCGTTCTGTTTATGTCGCGTTCTGACTTCCTGTTGTGGGGCCCCCCTCTCTCTCACTACGCGCAGCTGTTTGCGTCTCCGTCAGCGCGTTCCCCGGAGACCTGCGACGGGATGGCATTTTTTGCAAACAGACACGTGTCCACAAATGTGTTCTGACGGCTCCCGAAACAGCCCCGGCGAACACGGGAGGAAGTGCGGAGTGAGCGAGGGAGGGGGAGGCGCGCTGGGGTGAATGCAGTAGTTTGTTGTTTTAACCTCGGGAGTGGAGAGATACGGGAGCAGTCCAGAGACCGCTCGGCATGCTGGGATCGTTTGGAGCGTCTTAAGAGCGAGACAGATGCTAAATGATGTAACGGATGTCTCCATAACTTCAGTGTTGAGTTTTGAATCCAGATAAGTTCTAAGCACAGCAGACGTGACTTCAGTTCAGACACGAGTTTTCGTCTGTTCATTCGGCCCGTGTCGTTCCCGTCGGCGGAGCAGTTTCACTTTGATGTAGCAGATGTACGACCGGTCAGACGTCCAGACACGCCCTCTCGTTCAGCGCTTTTGTTTCTTTATCTTTACTTTTCATATACACACAGGACACATCAGATATATGGAATTATTTAAAAAAAACAGGTTACATTTAGGATTTGAATATAAGAAACATTAGGGCTGTGTGACCAGTGGACTTGTGCGTTGTTGTGTTGTTGTTTTGTGTTGTTTGTGTTGTGTTAAGGAGCCACGGGACACAGCGGGAACTTATGGAGGCGCTGTCCGGTTAATCTCGTCCCGATCCTGGATTTGCAAAAGGCCTAAACAACATTCCAGCTTCACATGAATAAATGAAAACAACAGAGCGACATCAGAGCTCGATGTGAACTTAAATACAAGGAAAATATAAATACAGATGTAAACAAAGGCACAAATAAAAACAAAAGGACGTTTCAAAAATATATGAGGGACGCAGCGGTTAAATTGTGTAAGATTTAAATATGTGAATGATCTGATCGACCTCAGGCCTCAGACTGACCTCAGACTGACCTCAGACCACAGGCTGACCTCAGACTGACCTTGGGCTGACCTTGGGCCTCAGGCTGATCTTAGGCTGACCACAGACTGACCTCAGACCACAGGCTGACCTCAGACTGACCTTGGGCCTCAGGCTGACCTCAGACTGACCTTGGGCCTCAGGCTGACCTCAGACCAACCTCAGACCACAGGCTGACCTCAGACCACAGGCTGACCTCAGGCTGACCTCAGACCTCAGGCTGACCTTGGGCCTCAGACTGACCTCAGGCTGACCTTGGGCCTCAGACCACAAGCTGACCTCATGCTGACCTTGGGCCTCAGGCTGACCTGAGGCCCACCTTAGTCCGACCTCATGCCTCGGACCAATCTGAGGCTGACTTTGGGCTGACCTCAGGCCTCAGATTGACCTCAGGCTGACCTCAGACCGACCTCAGACCACAGGCTGACCTCAGACTGACCTCAGGCTGACCTTGGGCCTCAGAGTGACCTCAGGCTGACCTTGGGCCTCAGACCGACCTCAGGCTGACCTCAGACCAACCTGAGGCCCGCCTTAGACTGACCTCATGCCTCGGACCAACCTGAGGCTGACCTTGGGCTGACCTCAGGCCTCAGACCGACCTCAGTCTGACCTCAGACCGACCTCAGTCTGACCTCAGACCGACCTCAGTCTGACCTCAGGCCTCAGACCGACCTCAGTCTGACCTCAGACCGGTGCAGTCGCTGGGTCAGGCGCTCACTCCGTTGCCCCTGTTTTGATTTGGCAGCGCTCGGGAATTTGAGAAATGATGTTGTCTTGAGTGTGATACTTCGCTCTGACCCGAGCTTCAGCCGGGACATGACGCCGTCTCAAACATCTCCACATTTTAGCCAAACTCCATGAGCCCACCTGCTTTATACCAGCCACAAACGTCTCCCGTTCCTTTGTCTGCTCTTGTTTACATTTCGTGCTTTAGCTGACGACATCCTCATTTTTGCTGAGCTGTTGCTAGCGCGTTGCTATCCCGGGGCAGGAGGCGTGTCCGGGCCGAGGCGTCGTAACAGGCTCCTGCAGACCTCTGAACATGAGCCTCCGTATAAATGTACTTATGATCCTCTCTGAGACCGAGCGTGCGTGTTTGTCTGCTCAGGAATGCGACGCCGCTGCCAGACGGGGCTGTAGGAAGTCCCGGGCATTACATACACATACACACTTGCTGCCATGGCAACGTCTGAGAACACAAATGACACAAGCTCCGCCCCCAAATCCAGAGCCCCAAACTGCACATGTGACTATATTTGACCACATTCCTACAGAAGAGATTAACTTGAGCTGAAAAACGGTTTTCTTAAAGCCTCACTCAGTCAGACTCACAACTCATTTTTGTTCTTTCCTGATTTTTTTTCCTTAAAATTTTATGAAAATCTGACATTTAAAGGTCCCAGATTAGACTATTCTCTGATCTGTTATAACGTTTCATCGTCACAAACAGACCTGGAGTTGTTTTTTTGTTTTTTTTTTGTTTCATTCACACACGTTTATCACTCAAACCCTGCTTATTTAGGCTGAGTTCTTCTCTCAAACTGAAAACACACTGTTCCACCTTGTGATGTCATCGTGTGGCGATACAGGAAGTGCTCCACTGTGTTTTTAAACTCCACACACCTTCATTTCTAGAATCATTTGGATCATTTCAGCTAATCTGGAATTTCCGATCTACTACTGAACTAAAGGTAAAAGGAGCTGTTAACTTAAACTACCACTTCATGACATCACAAGGTGGAACAGAGCGTTTTGAGGTTTAGAGATGTACAGACTAATAAATGAAACAAAACACAACTCCAGATCTGTTTTTGAGGAAGTAACCGCATTGTAACATGACTTGCAGCTCACAAAAGTCAAATTTTTGTGATATTGGACCTTTAAGTGCCGATAACAAGTGTGACATAATTCGTGCAAAGCATTGTGGGAATTTGGTCGTGATTAGATTACCGTCATTATCAGTTTTTGGTGATATACTTATGTAGTTTCTGTGAGTGTTGTAAGGCCCGTAGGTAAACTGACCCGATACCCTTTGCCCTGGAGCTGTGACCTCTCCTCAGCTGATCTGGTTAGGCCTGTTTGACCTATGACCTTTATCCTCTTAAGTGCAATCAGAGTCAACACTTTACAAAGAAAACCTGGACATTTACCCACGAAACTCACAGATTTTTGAGTTTTTGTTTTGTTTGTTGGCTGTAGTTGGTCACAAACGCTGTATTAGGTCAGAATTAGACGTGGTTATTTTCTTTATGACGTATTTGTTTAATATAACTGAGAATAAAACACAAAAAAAAGATACATTTGAACCATTTTGTGGTGTCTTAAAGCTCCTACATTGCACAAAATTGACTCTTGTAGCTTTAATCCATGTTCTAATGCAGTTACCTCCTCAAAAAAAGTTGTGTTTTGTTTCATTCACTTAACACTTTATTATTATTCTGTACATCTCCAAACCTCAAAACGCTCAGTTCCACCTTGTGATGTCATCGAGTGGTAGTTTTCAAGTTAACGGCTCCTTTTACCTTTAGTTCAGTAGTAGATCGGCAATTCCAGATTAGCTGAAATGATCCAAATGATTCTAGAAATGAAGGTGTGTGGAGTTTAAAAACACAGCGGAGCACTTCCTGTATCGCCACACGATGACATCACAAGGTGGAACAGAGTGTTTTCAGTTTGTGAAACATGTGTAAACGAAACAAAACACAAGTCCAGGTCTGTTTTTGATGAGGAAACAACATTAGAACAGATCGGAGAATAGCGTCACATGGGCCGTTTAAGGTAACATGGGCCATTTAAGGTAACATGGGCCCTTTAAGTTGCTTCATACTGAACACTCACATTAATCTATATAATAAAAATCATGTGAAACGTTTCTGCGGGATTGAAGCGTTCCGTCAGTGAGGACTTCCTGCTCGTCCGCGGAGGAGCGGGTACAAAGATCCTATCCTAGATCCTAACGGGATTACAGCTTTAATCATCTTTGGGCATCTTTAAAGACAAACATGGCTCCCGCGTCTGCCTCTTGTCTCTCTATTCATAAACTAAACCTGTCATAATCACTATATCCACTTATTGTTCAGTGTATGAAGGTCAGAATAAGATTTTTGGGGTCAGTTTTTATCATGTGCACTTTTTTTTTGCACTACAGAGACTTTTTTGGGTTATTTTTGTGTCTATATGATCAGATTTAAGATGTAAAATTGTGTATAAATAACTTGTCTGACTCATTACAGATGCAAATTCATGAATAAAGTGTTTCATTCTGCCGTTTATTTTAAGGTTTTTTAACAATATTGCAGATTTAGAATAGGTTTTGTGGTTTAAGTCTGCTCTTTTTGTGTCAGTTTTAATATTATCGTTTATCGTCTCTATTTACTTCAACGATATATTGAACGTCAAAACGCGTTAGCATGGCAGACGTAAAGTCGCGTCCGCTTTCTGAACGCACCGCAGCTCTACGCTCAAACTCAGACCCTTGTCCCCGCCCCCAAACACATCCTATTGGTTCGTCTGTGTGAGTGACAGCTGCGTTTAACCAATCGCAAAAGTGTGAAATTTCAGATTGACAACAAGATTCATGTTGTTATCTCAAGACAATAACGATGTAAAGATACAAAATGTGTTCTACATGCGCCTCTATGGTGGAATGTTAAGTGGTTACCATGGCGACGCGATGCACGCATTAGCAAACGCTGTTAAAAAAAAGTTTCAAAATTGTCTGAAAATGCAAGAAAAACATACAAAATGGATTTAAAAGAGCGCATTTTCAGCAGCGTTCATGGTCCTTTTTAGGAGTTTAACTGAAAAACTGTTGGCTAACGCTAATGCTAGCTAGCACGTGACTGTAATGTTATTTGAGAGGGACGTGTTTAAAAGCACAAATCGGCTCATTTGTTGTAGTTCAGATAAGTCCTTTGTGGTCAGAGTTAAAACAAAACTCAGATTAAAGCGTAATAAAGCCTCAGACAGAGCAGTGCCTACAGTTAGCGTCACACCCCCAGGGAAGTTTGATGACATCAGCTGCAAAGTCTCAATTGCTGTTTTCTGAAGAACTCGCGTGATATTTTAATGACTTTAATTTGAAAACGGTGACATAATGATGCAGAGTCAGTGTTGTGTCTGTGTTTTCGCCCTGTGTGCTCATAGTCCAGAGTTTATAACAACAGATTAACCAGAACAAGACGAGACGTGTGTTTGGCTCTGTCATTTATTCTTCTTCTTCCTCTTCTTCCTTCTCGTCTTCCTCCTCGTCTTCCTCCTCTTCTTCCTCTTCCGACTTTCCACATTTCTTTTAACTGACAAGTGACACATAATAAATGTGCTGGTAAAAGTTAAAGTATTCTTCTTCTGCTTCCTCCTCCCCTTCTTTCTCCTTTCTCTTCTTCCTCCTCTTCTTCTTCTTCTGTTTCCTCCTCCTTCTCATCCTCCTCTTCCTCCTCCTTCAAAGCATTCTTCTTTTTTCTCTTCTTCCTCCTGTTTCTCTTCTTCCTCTTGCTCATTCTTCTTCTCATCCTCTTCTTCTTCTCATCCTCCTCTTCTTCTTCCTGTTCTTCCTCCTCCTCCTTCTCCTTCAAAGTGTTCTTCTTCCTCTTCTTTCTCTTCTTCCTCTTTTCTTTTTCCTCTTCTTTCTCTTCTTCCTCTTCCTCCTCCTTTTCGTCCTCTTCTTCCTCCTCCTCTTCCTCCTCCCCCTACTTTTCCTCCTCTTCTTCCTCCTGCTCCTCCTCCTCTCCTTCCTCCTCCTCCCCTCTCTCTCCTCCTCTCTCTCCTCCTCCCCCTCCTCCTCCTCTTCTCCTCTCTCCTCCTCCTTCTCCTGTCCTTCCTCCTCCTCTCCCTCTTCCCCCTCCTCTCCTCTCCTCCTCCTTCTCCTGTCCTTCCTCCTCTCCTTCCTCCTCCTCCTCCCCTCCCTCCTCCTCCCCTCCCTCCTCCCCCTCCCCTCCCTCCTCCTCCCCTCCCTCCTCCCCCTCCTCCTCCTCCCCCTCCTCCTCCTCTTCTCCTCTCTCCTCCTCCTTCTCCTGTCCTTCCTCCTCCTCCTCCTCTCCCTCCTCCCCCTCCTCCTCCTCCTTCTCCTCTCCCTCCTCCCTCCTCTTCCTCTCTCTCTCTCCTCTCCCTCCTCCTCCTCTCTTTCCTCCTTCCTCCTCCTCCTCCCCTCCCTCCTCCTCCCCTCCCTCCTCCCCCTCCTCCTCCTCTTCTCCTCTCTCCTCCTCCTTCTCCTGTCCTTCCTCCTCCTCCTCCTCCTCTCCCTCCTCCCCCTCCTCCTCCTCCTCCTCCTCCTCCCCCTCTTCCTCTCTCTCTCTCCTCTCCCCCCTCCTCCTCTCTTTCCTCCTCCTCCTCCTCTCCCTCCCTCCTCCTCCTCCGGTCAGATTCACACAGATGCAGATTTCTTTCACGTCTCGCGCGTCACATTTATATTTTTATATTTACACCACATTTAAATGGCGTCGTCCATCTTGAAGGAGTACATGTTGTTTCTTCCTGTGGGGCATCGGGGCAAATGCAGAAGTGACAAATGATGCAGTTGTGAAGCTGTTATGCAAATGCTTTGTTTTATTTACGCAGAGCGGCTCCATTAGCGCCTCCTCTGTTTAGCGGCTCTTTGTTTATCTCCCGTGTGGATCCAGTCGTGCTGCAGTGAGCGGCTCCATGTTCTGTTCTGTGGAATCATCACCGAGAGACTGGAGCCGGGGCCAGGTTTGGGTCAGGCTGTTTGATTTCAGTTCCACTCATAGTTTGTGTGTATAAATGGACGTAGCTAACCTGCTAGCCGCCGCGTTCCGAATGGGAAGTGATTATGGACACACTTTGGAAAAACCGTGTCCCCTCTCTCTGTAACTGCTGCTGTCAGACTCGTCATTTTGGTCTTAAATGTTCGTATTAACCCGCTCTACATGATCCTGGGGTTTTTATTTCACTATTGTGTCTGTAAATCAAGATATGAACATTAATAACAGAAAAATCCGGCGCCTTCTTTCCCTGAGGTCGCTCCAGCTAGCGTTAGCAACAGGTTTGATTGACAGAGTTGCTAAGCGCTCGCTCCACGCTAAACCAGCGGTGCAGGCGGGAAGGGGCGTTACCTTCCACAGCCTCGCTCCAGATTGGCTCTTTGGTTGCTATGATACTCGTGGTTGGTATTCTAAATATGAATCTCGACTCCAAAGTAGCCGCTATAACTGCTTTAGCCTCGATGAGCTTCATTTGGAGCTGAGCGCTGTGGGTGACGTCGCACTCACTCTTTATACAGACTATGGTTCTCGTGCTGATTTTTTACTTTATAGCTAGACACCAGAGCAGAGAAAACAAAAACAAAATAAGACAAAACTGATCCAAATAAGTTCTTTAGTTGTTACTTTTCTCACAAATACACAGTGTACACCTTTAGGAGACTTTCCGGGCCGACTACGAGCAGTAAAGTCTTATTTCATCAGTTTATGTCCAACCAGGATATCGACTGAACCGATATTTGGAAGCCTGTATGCGATACTGGTCTGGGATCGGTGCATCGATATCAGGATCCGTCTGGCTTCAGTTTATCGAGGGCTGTTTGTCAGGTCAGTGTGTGGCTCGCTGATAACGTGCTTCAGATTAGGTCAGATTGTGATTCATTTGTGTTATGTAATTTTGCTCTGCCTGTAAACAAAACAGTGAAAAGCAGTTTTTAGAAACAGAAAAACTTAAAAAATTTGGATTGAATAAATATTTGAAGAGTAAAGTCGTAAAGTTTATTTACAAAGTTCTTCAGAGAGAACAGCTCCACCGAGTGAAGAACAACAACAACAAGTCCAACAAGACTCAAACAAAGGCTTTAAACAGGAGGAGGAGCTGCTTTTTAAAAGAATCAGAGTCGCCACACGGAGAGAAAGGGGCGGAGCATTTCATCGTTTTAGGGCCACAGCCTGAAAGGTCACCCCGACTGAGGAGGTCAAAGGTCGAGGATGTTCTGACGGCTGCCTGTGGAGAACTCTGAAAGTAACTCAAAGTGACGCAAGGTTTAAAAAAGCGACGAGGAGGGAGGGGAGAACCGGAGCGACGAGGAGGAAGGGGAGAACCGGAGCGACGAGGAGGGAGGAGAGAACCGGAGCGACGAGGAGGGAGGGGAGAACCGGAGCGACGAGGGGGACGGGAGAACCGGAGCGACGAGGGGGGAGGGGAGAACCGGAACGTCGAGGATAGAGCCGGAGGAGAGAACTGGAGTGATGGGGAGGCACGAGAGAACCGGAGTTATGAGGAGGGACGAGAGAACCAGAGTCATTTGTAGGGCCTGTTGCCTGACCCTCAGGAGGCAGCTGGCCGAGCAGGAGCATTACTCACCTCTTCTTTAATAGAATAAGCGATGAATAAGCCCCTTTTATGGCTAATTGCTGGAACATTCTTCGGTTTATTTGCTGCAGCTCGTGTCTTTAAATAAAACTGTATTTAAAAATGTAGACGAGCAGGTGGAGCAGGTGGAGCGCACGCAACCACCACGAACGAATCATAAATGAATCATCTCGTCACAATACCAGCAGAACAGAGGGAAATGGAGCAGAACAGGGCGCAGATCAAAAGAATGTCGTGTTCTCTCACTACAAGACCAAACCAGATTACAGCAGGGATACAGGGGCCGCTCATGTCCCATTCTTTGTGTCGTGAAATATGTAGCAGTTGTCTTGGATTCCCATAATGCATTGCTTCTCCCGTAATAGAAGTGGGATTACAGACACGACACCTCTTAGCGTTAACATTACGATGATGGAGATGAATAAATGAACAAAAGTCGGTCTGCGTTTGCCGCTGATGCAGACACGTCGCAGTTATTTCATCCAGATCTTCTCTCAAACTGAAAACGCTCTGTTCCACCTTGTGATGTCATCGTGTGGTGATACAGGAAGTGCTCCACTGTGTTTTTAAACTCCACACTCATTTCAGCTAATCTGGAATTGCCGATCTACTACTGAACTAAAGGTAAAAGGAAATGTTAACTTGAAAACTACCACTTGATGACATCACAAGGTGGAAGATGTTACAGACTAATAATAAAGTGTTACTCAAACATGTGTGAATGAAACAAAACACAACTCCAGGTCTGTTTTTGAGGAGGTAACAGCATTAAAACATGAATTAAAGCTCATAAGAGTCAGTTTTGTGTAATATAGGACCTTTTAAGTGATTAGAAAACCCATGGAGGCCACCAGGTGAAGGTCAGATCTGTGGAGAGGCGATCATGCACAGTAAGAATGCACCCAAAGAGAGATAACTGGGGTCCCCTGTATAAAACCCATAGTTGCAGCCTGTAATATGAAAAAGTATATACATTTTTTCATTAATTTCTCTTTATTT
The DNA here is from genome assembly GCF_009829125.3 of Periophthalmus magnuspinnatus. Lineage (NCBI taxonomy): Eukaryota > Metazoa > Chordata > Actinopteri > Gobiiformes > Gobiidae > Periophthalmus > Periophthalmus magnuspinnatus. The sequence goes on from NC_047146.1 coordinate 5,125,671, forward strand.
CTACAAAGAGCACAGACTTTTATGAGTCAAATACAGTTTAAATACAGAACAATACAAACACAGACCTGCATTTGAAACATTAAAATAAATGTTTGTCTCCACATTATTAAAGTACTGCAGTTTTTCATGTCCTTCAAATTAATTCCATTTTTGGGAAGTAAAATAAAAGCTTTTTTTCTAGAGTGGACGGTTTTTAGATGGACATAATCATGAGATCTTGGATTAAAAGTTCTTCTCCACCTCTGCTCTTTACCCTCTCCCTAATGTTCCCATATCTCCCTCTCTCCTCCTCCATCTCCCTCACTCTCCTCCACAACTCCTCTTACTTTCTCCTCCTCTCCTCTCTGTCTCTTCCTTCTCACTCTCCTTCTGTCTATTGTTCAGTTTTTAGACAATCATGAGATCTTGGATTAAAAGTTCATCTTGACTTTTGCTTTTCCCCCTCTCCCCAATGCTCTTCTCTCTCCCTCTCTTCTACTCCATCTCTCTCACTCCCCTCACTCATTTCTCCTCCTCAACTCCTCTCCTCTTCCTTTCTCCTCCTCCTCTCTCTCTCTCTGTTTCTTTCTCTCTATCTCTCGCTCTCCTCCTCTTTATTGTTCAGTTTTTGGACTCAATCATGAGATCTTGGATTAAAAGTTCTTTTCCACCTCTGATCTTCCCCCTCTCCCTAATGCTCTTCTCTCTCCCTCTCTTCTCCTCCATCTCTCTCAATCCCTCTCTCCTCTCTCGTCCTCTGTCTCCCTTTCTCCTCCCCTCCTCCCTCTCACTCTCTCCTTCTCTCTATTGTTCAGTTTTTAGACAGAGACAATCATGAGTTTGTATTAAAAGTTCTTCTCCACCTCTGCTCTTCCCCCTCTCCTTAATGCTCCTGTTTTTCCTCCTCTCCTTTCTCCCTCTCCTCCTCTTTTCCTTTTCTCCTACTCCTCTCCTCCTCCTCTGTCTTTCTCCTCCTCCCTCCTCTCTCTGACTCCTCTCTCCTCTTCAACTCCTCTATTGTTCCGTTTTTTTAGACGGACACAATCACGACACCTTGGATCAAAAGTTCTTCACCTCTGCTCTTCTCCTGCTCCTTAATACTCCTCCCTCCTCCTCTCCTGTCTTCTCCTTTCCTCTTTCTCTCTTCTCTGCTTCTCTGTCCCCTCCTCCCTCCTCTTTCTCTTTCCTCCTCTCTCTCCCACTCTCCTCCTTTTGTCCATCATGAGATCTTGTATTAAAAGTCCTTCTCCACCTCTTCTCTTCCCCCCGCTCTCTAATGCTCCTCTCTCCCTCTCTTTCTCTCTTTTGTCCAGTTTTTATCCATAGACACTCACAAGACCCTGTATAAAAAGTTTAAAGTGGTTTATTGAGTCGGTCTGTCGTCGTCGCTCCATAAATCCATTTAATAAATACATTTTCATGGCGTTGTTGTGACACAGCGATGGCCGACCTTCGTTTCCATAGTGACAGCGATGGGTTTAAACTCTTGTTACGAAACGAACGTCTAAGTCAAAGCGCGTACTCTGTGTAAACCGCGTATATAAAGTGCGTACATAAAGGTTTCAAAGTAATATGACTTGATATGACCCAGTTCAATGGGAGTCGTTGGGTAACTCGACAGTGAAATAGTTAATCTCCGCGCTCATAATCTTTTCATTGGATTTATAAAATATAGTGGATCACAAGACTTGAGCCTATAATCCCACAGAGTAAAGATTAACCTCACGTTAACCTGCGGCGTCGACACTATGGAGGTAGTGGTCTCGTTCAAACAATTACGTCCTCGGCTCTGAAGTCCCGCTCCGTTTTTTTTTTTCGCCGATAAACTCCAAACTGTTTTCAAAGTAATACCCAAATAGCTATGGAAAAATCTGATATTTTGTTCCCGTTTCCGAGAGCCGCGCCGCCGGCCAAAACCCCCGTGTGTTTATTTCAGTTTGTGTTTGGATCACGATCTCACGCGCACACACACACACCGAAGCGTTTACTCAGCGGTGCCGCACTTCAGAAACTTTCCACATAAATAACCAAATTGATGAACGCGCGGACACTTCCAAAAAGCTCTTATTGCATTTTGTAATTATGGTTCTGAGAAGAAGTTGGTGTTTTTTTGGGACAATAAAACGCTTCTTTACAGCAGTCCTCCTCTTTGACACATGTTCTGGCTTCACATTAAGAGCTTACGTAAGTCTAAAATTGAATAAAACGCGCTCACTTCTTACTTGGAACGCGGCGGCTAGCAGGTTAGCGACGTCTATTTCGGTCGCGCACTAATTACCCGAGACTCCCTCCGTCTTTTTCTAACCCTGCTACGCTTTTTTTTTTGCGTTGACACCTGAGCAAGACTCCTCCATTACCCCCTTCATGATTTATACTTCTCAAAAACGTCTTTTAAAACGTCTCTTCAAGTAACCACAAGACATCCTGTACCGTCTCAGCGAAGCGCCCGCCGACCGCAACCACGAGCGAATAAAAACGGCAACGAAACGACTCCTGAAACGTGAAATAAATGTCGTTTTTTTTTTTTTTTTTAAAGCACAAAACATGAATGAAGAACCGGGAAAGAGCCGCTCTACACCTGCCGCAAAAAAAACAACGAGCCGTATCCGTTACCGCGGTGGATTACGGCTCCGCGCTGCTTCTTTTGGTTCGGTTCACACGAGTTCAGCGGGACTGTAAAACTCATTCCCATGTGTGTTGCGTGTTGCCAAGTATTTCCTTTTGCTCATGTTGTGGACGTGTGCCGCCGTCTGCTTTCACGATCAGGAAGTCATTGTGCCCCAGATTACACACTGGAGTAACGCCGCGCTCGGGTTCGCACATAGGAAGAAGAGGCTTTCGGGATTTTAATCAAGTGACCTTTAATAACGCGCCGTTTTGGTTCTCAGATTTCCAGCTGTTTTTTTGGGTTTTTTTTGTTTTTTTTTAAGACTGTAGCTGTAGTCATCGTTGCTCTGATACCATGGCAACCACTTAAGATAACTTGCATTTGAACCTTTTTATTGGGAAACATTTCAAGGACGTGTAAAACGGCATAAATTGGTTCCACTAACGCACTTTAATAATGTGATTTATGACATTTATAATCAACCTGCTCCTGTTTTTAATGTTTTAAATGGACATATGTAGTTATTTGTATTAGTCTGTATTGTAACCGTAGACTGTATATATAATTGGACGTAGCTAACCCGCTAGCCGCCGCGTTCCAAACAGGAAGTGATCATGTGCGCTTCCAGGTTTCCAGCTCCATTGATTCTGGCTCCAATTCACTTTCTATTGAAAAACCGTGTCCCCTCTCTCTGTACCTGCTGCCGTCAGACTCGTCGTTTTGGTCTTAAATTGTTTGTATTAACCCGCTCTACATGATCCTGGGGTTTTTATTTCGCGATTGTGTCTGTAAATCAAAATATGAACATTAATAACAGATAAAAATAGCGTTGGTTAGCGCCCGCTCCCTGCTAAACCGGCGTGTTTTCAACAGCCTCGCTCCGGTTTGGCTCAATATCTCACCTGTTTGTTGAACTTTGATACGGGAGCTTTTAATACAAGATCACATGATGGTCTATGTCTAAAAACTGAGCAAAAGAGAGGAGGAGAGAGAGAAAGAGAGGAGGAGAGAGAAGGAAGAGAAGAGGTGAAGTACTTTTAATCCAAGGTCTTGTGATTGTCTATGTCTAAAAACTGAACAATGGAGAGGAGGAGGAGATGGAGAGGAGCAGAGGAGAGAGGGAGTGAGAGGGAAGGAGGAGGAGGAAAGGAAGACGGAGAGAAAGGGAAGAGGAGAGAGAAAGAGGACAGAGGGGGGAAAAGGGATGGAGAAGAACTTATGCAAGACCTCATGATTATCTATGTCTAAAAAAGGAATGATAGAGAGAAGGAGAGAGGGAGAGGAGCAGAGGAGAGAGGGAGTGAGAGGGAGGAAGGAAGAGGAGAGAGAAAGGGGGAAAAGGGATGGAGAATAACTTTTTATACAAGATTGCATGATAATCTATGTCTAAAAACTGAGCAAGAGAGAGGGAGGAGAGGAGCGGAGGGAGGGAGGGAGGGAGGGAGGAGGAGGAAAGGGAGACAGAGAGAGGGAAGGAATAGGAGAGAGAAAGAGGAGAAGAGGACAGAGGGGGGAAAAGGGATGGAGAAGAACCTTTTATACAATATCTCGTGATTGATCTCGTCTACGTCTAAAAACTGAGCAATAGAGAGGAGGAGAAGAGGAGGAGAGGGAAAGGAGCAGAGGAGAGAGGGAGTGAGAGGGAGGGAGGAGGACGAAAGGGAGACAGAAAGGGAAGGAAGACGAGAAGAGGACGGGGGGGAAAGGGATGGAGAAGAACTTTTTATACAAGATCTCGTGATTGTCTATGTCTAAAAACTGAACAATGGAGAGGAGGAGAAGAGGAGGAGAAGAGGGGGAAGAGAAGAGGTGGAGAAGAACTTTTAAATGTTCGTATTAACCCGCTCTACATGATCCTGGGGTTTTTATTTCACTATTGTGTCTGTAAATCAAGATATGAACGTTAATAACAGACAAAAACAGCGCCCGCTCCCTGCTAAAACAGCCTAGTTTCAACAGCCTCGCTCCTGATTGGCTGTTTGGTTGCTATGATACTCGTGGTCAGAATTCCAAATGTGAAACTTGCCTCCAAACTCGACTAGCCTCTGGAGCTGGACGCCGCGGGTGACGTCACACTCGCTCAGTCCACTTCCTTACACAGTTTATGCTGAAGAGTCCGGTCGCCGAGTGGGAATCCAGTTAAAACCTTTTACTAAACCGTCACCATGGCAACCCCAGATAACCCCAGATGGCATCCCGCAGTAATTCTACCCTGCGCTCGGCCCGTTTTCACTTTGTGGCTTTATTATTTGAGAGCTGAAGTATGCCCGGCGCAGTCTGCGGATGAGGTCATGCTGGGTGGGGTGAGCACATCTGACCAGAGGGGCCGCCCCCGCCCGCCCGCCCGCCTGATTTGTGTCAGGAACGACTCGAGCTTAAAAAGTCCAAAGCTCAGCGGCCATTTCCCCGGACGTCACACACTCGGCGACCCCTGACCTTTTCCCCGCGGTGAGGACATCGCAGGTGGTTTCCTTGGCGACGCAGCGGGAAAAATAATTCTAGTTTTCTCTGGGGTTTTGTCTGCGTCCGGATTTCCATTTTGGAGCACACACCCATGTTGCTCTTAGGGATATCTGAGAGCCAACACATAATCAGATGAAACTATTACAGCGTGCGTCCACAGGGGGAACTTACTGTAAAGATGTTTGGCACTTTACACTTTGGCTGTAACTGAGAAGAATGGATTTGCTCGGGAACGAATATTGTGTTGAACGGTAATATTAAAACTACTTTGCGCCACTGACACAATTAAAATACTGCGGGATCGTCCCAGTAAACCGATTTTAGATGAACAATTAGAACAAAAATACATCAGACTTGTATAGCTGTTCACTCTATGGAAAAGTAGGTCGGCTGTGCTATGTGTCGGAAGAACAACGCCGTATGAATGTATTTATAAAATGTATTTTTTAAGGGACTACGACGACACGCTGACTCAATATCTCACCTGTTTGTTCGACTTTGATACAGGAACTTTTAATACAAGATCGCAGGATGGTCTACGGCTAAAAACTGAGCAATAGAGGGAAGGAGAGAGAGAAAGAGAAGAGGTAAAGAACTTTTTATGCAAGCCCTCATGATTGTTGAGAGAGGGAGAGAGAGAAGAGAAGAGGTAGAGGAGAACTTTTAACCTAACGTCTCATGATCGTCTACGTCTAAAAACTGTCCACACTAGAACTGAAATGGGGGAAGAAAAAAAAAGCTTTTGGTTATTTTTACAATCCTAAAAATTGAGTAGTTTGGTGATTTCAGTTTAACAATGTGGGGAAAATGGCTCCCAAAAAACTACAGTGAAAAGACTCTTATCTTTTTGTAAACATTTGAGGACATTCAAACTCACTGCTTCCAACTGGCACAACGAGCGCTCGCCAAAGCCTCACCAGACGTGGGGCTGTTCTGTGTTCACATTTAAGCAGGGGCCAATTAAAATAATTACCACTCTTCTGCACGAGGAGACGTCCCACTGCTCTTTTTGTGAGGGCTCAGGGAACTGTAGCATCATCATGAGTCTTTCGCTCCAGAAATACTGTCCTCTCCGCCCACAATCGCTCCGTTCTGTCGTTTACTTCTGTTCTTTTATGTAATGACCATGTAAATGTGAAATCTAATGACATAATGAGCTGGACACATGTGACACGTTGAATAATTTGAACCCATCTGACACATTTGTCCACGTCCAGACCTCATTATGAGACGCTTTGAAATGAAATGGCAAAGTGACCATCTTGTTCTTTTGTGCTTCCAGCTGCCACTGGAGACACTGAATGACCCACAGTTAAGTCCTGTATCTGTAGAAAACCCACTGGATAATCGTATTGTTTCATTTCATTTCAAAGTGGCTCATAATGAGTCTGTGAATGGACAAACGTGTTAGATAGTTTCAAGTCAGCATCCATTCTTCTCCTGCTTATCCAGTGGGAGCAGCAGATCTAAGCAGGGACTCCAAGGCTTCCCTCACACCAGACGCTTCCTCCAGCTCCTCAGGTGTGTCCTGGGTCTTCCCCAGGACCTCCTCCCGGTGGGATATGAACACCTCCCCAGGCACCAGAACAGTGAAGCCATCAGGACAGACTCATCAGCAGAGATGACATGCTGTGGTCCCCGAAACAGATCCCCCCCCCAGCTCCTGAACTGGACCCCCTCCGGCTCCTGAACTGGACCCCCTCCGGCTCCTGATCCAGACCTCCTCCGGCTCCTGATCCAGACCTCCTCCGGCTCCTGATCCAGACCTCCTCCGGCTCTTGACTGTGTCTAGAAATTCTGTCCATGAAAATAATGAACAGAGCTGGTGACAAAGGGCAGCCCTGGTGTTGGGTTCCAGAGCCCAAGCTGTGCGTGGAGGTGAAGCTGACTGTATGGAGCCAGTAACACTCAGCCTCCCGCCCAGACTCAGGCTCCTCCCCCCAGAGAGGTCACATGTCCCCAGACCCCGGTCTGGAGAGCCAGTTGTCGAGTTCTCGGCCTTCGACTCTCGCCAGATCCCTCTGCACCAGCCCCTCACAGATCGTCCTGTGGGTGGTGGGAGGAGAGCCCCACGTTGCTCCTTCGGTGCCCGGGCCCCGCGGGGGGAGGCCCGGCCACTGGAAACTTGCTGGTGAGCAGCACCATGGGCCTGGCTTCAGAATGGGGCCCCGACGATGCCAGTCTGGGTGATCCACCTCCCAGAATCATCTGAGTACTCGGCCCCTCCACCACGCTAAGGTCAGCTGTTCAAGGAGGGCGGAGCCTCTCCTGATTGTGTCCAACGTGTCCAATTATGTCATTAGATTTCACATTTACATGGTCAGAAGTAAATGAAAGAACGGAGCGATTGTGGGCGGAGAGGACAGTATTTCTGGAGTGAAAGACTCATCCTGATGCTACAGTTCCCTGAGCCCTCACAAAAAGAGCAGTGGGACGTCTCCTCGTGCAGAAGAGTGGTAATTATTTTAATTGGCCCCTGCTTAAATGTGAACACAGAACAGCCCCACGTCTGGTGAGGCTTTGGCGAGCGCTCGTTGTGCCAGTTGGAAGCAGTGAGTTTGTATATCCTCAAGGGAAAAATCAGGCTCGTCAACAAAAATTTGCGTCCTGGGGCAAGAGATCTCACATGGGTCCCCCTCCAATATAAATTAACAGGAAGAGGGCCCCGGGACAACAGACAAAAACAACAACAACACACACACACAGATTATTCACATTGGACTTTTTTGCGTATAGGTTATCGGCTTTAAATCTCCAGCACAGGCCGATATTTTGTTTTGGGTGATCTACAGCCTAAAAATACCCACAGTGCAAAGAGATAACTGCATTAAACTGTTTTTGATAAATTTAAATTGCATCTTTTAAGAGAAATAATAAAAATCCACCTCCTTATTGGCTATCGTTTCCTCTGTATTCTAACTCATCGGTATCGGCCTTGAAAACCCTACATCGTTCGATCTCTAGTGCTTTGGTCTTTCACATATGAAGTCACTAAACCTCAAACGTGTCCTGACTCGACCCCTTCTCACAGGAATAGTGTGTGTTTGATTGACGGGTGGTGTGTGCCTCTATTAGTCTGAGGTCACCTGGTTATGGGCGAGTTTGAGAGCGAGGCACCTGGGACACATCCACGAAGAAACAACAACACCGGCTCTGAACCTGGCACATACAGACACACTCTCGTTATTAGGTTGTGTTTTGTATAGAATTTTCTGCATTTTCAATTATCTTTGTTGTTATGTAAATGAGCATTATATTATTAAGATAAACTCTGCCGTTTCCTGCGTGAATCGCTCTGAGCAGATGTGTTTTCTGGCGACGGGCTCAGAGCGGGACGACGCTAAATCTGTAATAAAACTTCATGTTGTGAAAATGGAGGAAGAATCTCGCAAAACTCTGGCCTTTGTTGAAGCTGGATGCCCTGTCAGAACACGCGCAGTTTGAATTCACATTGTGGTCTATGGGAGAATTCTGTCTGAGCTGCAGTACCTGAAGCGGCCACCAGTCGATCTCGCGCGGGGACGGAGGGGGAGTGCCTTATCCGAGCCCAGGGACCAAACATGCTCAGTGGCGCTTGTGGTTAATTTAGCCTTTAGTGGCTAGCTACACCCGGCTACCAGTTTAGCTCTCTGACATCGCTCACATGCTCGTTCACGTCGTACCGTGTGACCTCGCTAACCAATCAGAGCTCGAGTTTAGCTTGAGCACACATAGAGCATAGCCAAAGGTAATGATTAAAACGTTTTTGCACGACAACAGACGGATTATTATGTGGATTATGAACAAAGTGTATGATCTGAAAAGGGGTAAAAATCGCCACGAAATTGGACCTTTGTGGAAGTTGTAGGTTCCCTGTCAGTCCCCGTTAGCCCCTGTCAGTCCCCGTTAGCCCCTGTCAGTCCCCGTCAGTCCCCGTCAGTCCCCGTTAGCCCCATGACACTCCCTGTCAGTCCCCGTTAGCCCCTGTCAGTCCCCGTTAGTCCCCGTCAGTCCCCGTCAATCCCCGTCAGCCCGTCAGTCCTTGTCAGTCCCCGTCAGTCCTTGTCAGTCCCTGTCAGTCCCCGTTAGCCCCCGTCAGTCCCCGTTAGCCCCCGTCAGTCCCCGTCAGTCCCCGTTAGTCCCCGTCAGTCCCCGTTAGCCCCTGTCAGTCCCCGTTAGCCGAACACCAGTAGTTTGTGATTATATTCCACTGTATGAGAAAAATTCCAGTTCTTATTATAGATCCACAGTCTCAAAGCTAACAGTCGTTTTTATTAAAATTGGAAAACATAAAATAAACTCTATGAAAATTCCCATTAATTAAAACAAAGACCACACCATTATTTTCATTTGTAGGATGCTTCAGTTTGTGTTTTTTTTATTTTAATACTTATTATCCCTCAAAATTAGCATTAGCGTTAGCATTGAGACACAAACATGTCTCTGGTGAAGTACAGGACGTGATCATGGGCGCGTTAGCAACAGGTTTGAGTGACGGCGTTGCTAAGCTCCCGCTCCAAGATAAACCAGCGGCGTGGGCGGGAACGGGCCTTAACCTTCATCAGCCTCGCTCCGGATTGGCTCTTTGGTTGCTATGATACTTCCTTATATGCAACTCGGCTCTAAATTCGTCGCTATAACCGCTAGCCTCGATGAGCTTCGTTTGACTAGAGCCGAACGCTGTGGTGACGTCACACTCACTTAGTCGACTACTGTATACAGTAGTCGACTACGTGAAAGGCAAAATATTTTAAAAAATGAACCAGAAATCGTGATCTATTTATATCCGGAAAGTATGAGAATCCCATTAGCTCTGAAATTCTCACACAACCCGAGTCTATTTTGTGTTTACCTCTGACCACTGGCCCTTTTAGCTCATTCTAACCAGCTCTGCTCCAGTCTATTATTACACATCTAAATGGGCTCTTTCTATGTTTGTGCGTTTGACTTCAACTCTCCAAACACAAGCGCATCTTCTGACTTTACAATCCTATTACCGCCCTCACTCCTGTGACACTTAGCTCGATGGGAGGTAAGTCTTGTCGGGTGGACGGCGTAATCAGCTGGAGCTAACTCTGACAGGATTAGAGTAAAGCCCGGGTTAAGCTGGACAAGCTGGACGGTCTTGTGTGACTGACCTGTTCTATTCTTTGCTATTCTGTGCTATTCGGGAGTCCTCTGCTTTCTGGACAGCACAAAGGCCAGACGCAAGGCCGGGTTTAACAAGCAGGGGAACGGTTGTCTGTCACGGGTCTAAAGGAGGGAGAGAGAAAGAAAGAGGAGGAGAGTCTGGGGGGTTTGGTGGGAACGCTCGGAGACTCGAGAAAGGGATGTGGAGTCGGTAGTCCTGACCTCGTGATGAAACTTTACAAAGAAGTGACGATTATATTGAATAAAGCCGCGCCGTAGACTGTGGATCATCGAGGCTAGCAGTTATAGCGGCTAATTCGGAGCCGAGTTGCTTATAAGGAATTTCGACCGGGAGTATCGTAGCGACCAATGCGCCAATCCCGGAGCGAGGCTGTTGAAGGTAACGCCCCTTCTGGTTTAACAGGGAGCGGGCGCTTAGCAACACTGTCAGTCAAACCTGTTGCTAACGCTAACAGGAGCGACCTCGGGGAAAGACGGCGCCTGATTTGTCTGTTTTTAATGTTCATGTCTTGATTTACAGACACAATAGTGAAATAAAAACTCCAGGATCATATAAAGCGGGTTAATACTAAACTTTGATTGATTTTTGTTGATAAAACCAGCGCGAATTACCGCAGGACTGGATGAAAAGGGATAAATGCTAGGTTGTTTCGGTTGCTAGCAAGAAATGTATAACAAATGGTTATCACAGGAAAGACCAAATTTGACAACATGGTGGGAAATAACATTAGACATTTATAAAAGAGTGAGTTGAATATGCAAATTTAAAAATGTCCAATTTTACTTAAGAGTGTAACTAAATAGATGATTGATGCGCAGTTTGTGGTCGCTCCCCTTTATTCCGTCGGCATTATGTTTTTTGATAGAAATGATGGGAAGAGAAAAACAAAAATGTGCATGTTAAATGTTCCCACTACTATAAAACAATAAAATTCATAAATAAAGAATAAAATAAAAAACAAAAGACCAGCGGCAGTGAGAGAGAGTGAAGTTTGATATATCGCTGAAGTAAATCCAGACGATAAACGATAATATTGAAACTTATTTACGCCACTGACGCAAAAACCAAGAGCTGATTTAAACCACAAAAACTATTCTAGCACTAAGTTTGTATCTATATTTAGTTATTTATTCAAACTTCTACAGCTCAAATCTAATCGTGGAACAGAAAAATAATAAAATGGTACAAATAAAAAGCCCCACGTAAAATATTGACCCTCAAATGGTTGTTCCGTCGATCGTGTTTTGGACGATGTAGTGATTCTCGTGAGTCACTGTTCTCTCGTTTGTGGCTCTGACTCACAACTTTGACCTCGTCTCTGTTTGTCTCCTCATGTTTCCTCAGGTTTCACACGTTTTGAGTTAAATCTGAACAATTTGACTCGAAGTCCAGTGTCTCAGTCTGTGTGTGTCTCTCATAGACTGTAAATATACATGGACATTCCTTCCTGGACACTCCTTCACTTCTGGCTCCAATTCACTTTCTATTGAAAAACTGTGGCTCCTCTCTCTGTATCTGCTGCCGTCAGACTCGTCATTTTCTCGTCTTAAATGTTCGTATTAACCCGCTCTACATGATCCTGGTGATTTTATTTCACTTTTGTGTCTGTAAATCAAGATATGAACATTAATAACAGACAAATCAGGCGTCTTCTTTCCCTGAGGTTGCTCGCTCCGTGTGTGCGACCGTCTGCTCCTCCTCCCTCCATCTCTGTCTCTGATCCAGCCTTCTCTCCTCTTTCTCTCCTCTTTCTCTTCTCTTCTCTTCTCTTCTTCTTGTTTCTCATCATTATAATCCAAGTTATGGGACGTAAACAACTATTTTCTCACCGTTTATGAGCGAAACTTAAGCCGTCATTTATCGCACAGACATTGCACGTGATTCTGCCGATAGTTGAATTGTAGCCTTAATTTGTACAAACTCATTCCAAACTTTAAACGTGGAATTCTCTGGAATATTTCCCCCGGCTCTTTATGCCTGAAGCCCTCCGTGTTTCTTTCTCCATCTCGTTCAGCCCTAGTTCAAAGTGAAACCACGCCTTTTATTGATCCGACTGTGACTATAGGTTCAGAATGTTAAATGTTGTTTTTTTTTCTTCTATTTTTTATTTATTTTTTGTCAAAGTTTTTATCCATATCACCCAGCTCTAGCAGGGAATAACGATTGGATTGTGTCTTTCCTCAGTATCTTGTGCGTTGTCATGTTTCCCTTATTGTGTTTTTTCCTCTCATTTGTTCAAATTGTACATTTAATTTTTCTTGCAATATTCCATTCCAGACATAGACTGTATATATAAATGGACATAGCTAACATGCTAGCCACAAACAGGAAGTGATCATGTGTGCACTTCCAGCTCCATCGACTCCAGTTAACTTTTTATTGCTGCTGTCAGACTCGTCATTTTGGTCTTAAATGTTCGTATTAACCTGCTCTACATGATCCTGGGGTTTTTATTTCACTTTTGTTTCTGTAAACCAAGATATGAACATTAAAAAAACAGACAAATCAGGCATCTTCTTTCCCAGAGGTCACTCCCGCTAGCGTTAGCAACAGGTTTGATTGACAGCGTTGCTAAGCACATACTCCCTGCTAAACCAGTGGTGCGGGCGGTAGTGATGGGACAATAAACAATAATATCATTTATCATGATAAAAACGGTCGACAATAATCGTTCGTGGGACATTTTACATAATCGTGATCATCGCCAACAAAGATGATCGCTGTTAAATCACCTGAATGTGCAGAAAAAACAACTTATCCACATGGGAGTCAACGGGGGGGACAAAGTGGTCTGTTGTCCGGGTCTTAGGGGGCCCAGAATTGGACTCTTTTCCTATTAATTTGTATTACAGGGGGCCCATGTGAGGTTTATTGCCCCCGGTGCCTCAAAATTTCAGTCGACGGCCCTGTTCATCCATAATATTCTGTTTTAAAGTTATAATTATTCATATCCATAACAACTTTAAACATTATCATCATATAATCGTTAATCGCAACTATTTTGTCAATATCGTCCCAAGCCTAGTGTTTGGGGCGTTACCTTTAACAACCTCGCTCTGGATTGGCTCTTCGGTTGCTATGATACTCGCGGTTAGAATCTCAAATATGAAACTCTGCTCCATAATTCACCGCTATAACGGCTCTAGCGTCGGCCGGAGCTGAACGCTGCGGGTGACGTCGCACTCACTCACGTCCGCTCCTTCACACCGTCTTTGATTCCAACCAGCTGCCATTCGCCTCCGACTTCCCCCAAAACAGCTTTACTTGTTTCATCTAAACGCGTTCGCACACAAAAAAACGCCTCCCAAAAACATTCCGCGTAAGAAAACTCCTGTGTACTTCCTGTGTAGTGGCGCACATCGAGGCACGAGCGCCGTCTCAACAAACAGACCGCTCTCTCAGTCTGTCCTTGATCTGATTTAATCCCTCTGTCGGTGGAGGATGACTGGCAGCGGGACTTGCCCTCCTTCTCCCGCTGTATCTCTGTCTCTCCATTACGCCTCTCTATCGTAAACATTTCACTCACCCTTAGTTGGCTGATTTACTTGGCGTCGTCTCCGTCTCTCTCCTGTCACTCAGCCTCGCTCTCTCGCCGTCTTCAAGCACAAACGCACGCTTCGCTTCCTGTCCCGGTGCCATTGTCGTGGGCCTCTTTCCTTCTTTCTTATCGCCAACCTCTGTTTAATTAATGCCACGGCGGCGCCCACTCGAGGCGGCCCGCGCATCCCTCCGCTTTGACAAATGGCTTTCCGCTCGATGTTTAAATGCTCTGTACGTTTGCAGTCGCCTTGGCTGTTTGTAACGTTATAATAGTGTTTAAACCCGTCACGATGAGCACTATATCGACTTATAGTTCAATTTATAAACTGAAAACAAGCTGGAACTATATATCTGTGACCTCAGTGTTCAGCGTATGTGCTTTTTCTTTACGATACTGGGGACATTTTTGCCATATTTACCATTAAGTGATATTTGAGCTGTTGGATTGGCTGAACAAGAGCCTCCGGTCACTAGCAAGAAAACAAGCAAATAGAGAAGTGTGTTCTTAGATCCTTCCTCTCCCCAAGCAAAAACTCAAAAAAAAACAAAAAAAACAATGAGAAAAAGGGAAAACTTGACAAGAAACACAGTGAAGGGGAAATCCACTGCCGAGGACTGAACGAGGACTGAACGAGGACTAAACCAGGACTGAACGAGGACTGAACGGGGACTGAATGAGGGCTGAATGAGGACTAGACCAGGACTGAACCAGTACTGAACCAGAGACTGAAACAGGACTGAAACAGGACTGAACCAGGACCGAACCAGGACCGAATGAGGACTGAACCAGGACCGAACCAGGACCGAATGAGGACTGAACCAGGACTGAATGAGGACTAAACCAGGACTGAATGAGGACTAGACCACGACTGAACCAGTACTGAACCAGAGACTGAAACAGGACTGAAACAGGACTGAACCAGAGACTGAACCAGGACTGAACCAGGACTGAACCAGGACTGAACCAGGACTGAACCAGGACTAAACCAGGACTAAACCAGGACTGAACCAGGACTGCACCAGGACTACAGCAGGACTGAACCTGTGTGTTTTTAACCTTTTGTAGAAGTGAAAGTGGAGACATCGTGGCTCTGGCTGTTCTCACGAAACCAAAAGATTGGAAGCAGCACGTGCCAACCTTTTCACAGTTTACCTGGGCCAATCAGACTCAGGACTGAAGTGGCTCTTTTTGTAATTTTTCAGCCATTTTCGTTTCATTGCGGTTTGTAATTAGCTCCGCTCTAGCCTCCATCTGCATACAGAGCAGTGTTCAGAGGTAGTTTTCATAAAAGTTCAAACTGATGTGGGTTTTTTTTTCTTCCTTTGTGCTAAACTCACTTATTCTGTCAAAGTCGATGCAGCTTTCACCTGAACATTAGGGAGTCTTTGAGGCTTTTTCACTGTTTTATTTGTGGATTAAATTACACATTCAAACCAGAAACACGCCATTTTAGGAGGAGGCTATGGACTTTTAATCTTCATCTTTTGGAGAATCAATTTACGTTGGATTAATTGGTTTGAAGTAGATCGATATGGGTTTTTTTTTATGGCCGATCTCGAAACCGATTGTTCAGAATCCAGAGCAGCTCATAACTGACAAGCTCTGCCGATATTTTTAGACCAATTTTGATCACTTTCCCCAAATTATGTCATTAAAATTCACTAAAAACTCCCTGGAAGCACCTTTTTTTTTTAACATAAACTTGTAAAAGAGCTGTGTAGTCATGCACTAAAGTGTTAACGTAAACTTTTGTGTGTACTCTTTACGTAGCAGATTGGCCAAAACAAAATATCGCCCCCTGCTGGATATATAAGGCCGATAATCCATACGCGTAAAAGGACAAATATCGGCCGACAGATACATCAGTTTATCTCTAGTTTTAAGTCGGGCAGGGCGATTTTGTTTGTTGTTTTTTACTCAAACAATTGAATTTTCGATTTGTTTTTCGATTCTCTGAACGCGAGTGTGCTCAGTGATCATGTTTAACCCACTGGTCACCGGGGAAAACTTTTATAAATGAAGTAAAACAAACTATTGCTATAAACGGAAAGCCCCAACATTTCATCTGACGTCGCTGATTCGGCCTCTCACGATAACACGACTTCAAGAGTGATACATCGGCGAAGTAAATATAGACGATGAACCAAGAGTCTCTGCCGATTACGGCCCACGAAACGATATTTTGCGGCCCACAGGATAATATGAAAGCTTAATGTTAGCGTGGCGTTACCGTGTTTGTGGAGAAGGTTCCGTCAAATCGGTAAACCCCAAACACTCGCGTCACAAAGGATTCAACAAATAACGATGTTTATCCATAAAATCCGCAAGAATTGTCATATTTATCATGTATGTTGAAAATTTTACCAAGGCTTTTTTTGGCCCAGGATCACCCAGAATCTGCCTCCTGCTGATTTGAGAGTTTGAGACCCCTGCGAAAAACGATAATATTGAAACCAAAACATCCTCAAAAGTATTTTAAATCTACAATATATATATAAAAAATGAACTTTACTAAATAAGTGACAGAATGCACCACTTTAGTTCTTAAGTTTGTTCATAATTCGACCTTCAACAGCTCAAATCTCAAATCAGAAAATCCGAGGCCTAGTCACTGATTTCAAACCTGTCAGTGCTCCATGGCCCTGTCCTGAACTAAAAATCTGTTTTTTCCCAAACAAATCCATTTTAACTTCAAATTTGATTAATCGACTGAAGTTTTTGCCCAGTCGTAGTTTAGCCTTAAGATTTAAAAATGGAAATGATTTTAGTTGTGTTCATGTTAGGGAGTTTCAAATGTCATCCTCTCAACAATAGTCCAGTGTTTTGTTTTGTTTTTTTGTTCTCCGGTGCGATTCCAGCTCCCACAGATGTATACTGCCGTTGTTTCCTCGAGCAAGACTCATCCGCAGATCTTCCTCCGCCTCCGTTCCCGTTTGAAAAAGTACTTCCTCTCTCACAATCATGGCTTTTTGAACACTGAGTGGCCTCCAACTACCGCCACAGATTTGTCAGATTTTTTTCCTCCCTCTCGAGAAGCTGAGAGAGAGTGTTCGCCGATCGCGTTCGTCTGCGGCGTGTTATTATGCCGCTGCTTATTTCCATGGTTACCGCGATCCGGAATGGCCTCTGAAAAGCTCGCCTCCCGCGGATCGGCTTGTGTGCTCATTACTGCCCTGTATGTGTCCTCGCCAGCTGGGAGCGGGTGGGGCGCTCGGGTGCTGGGCGCTGGGTAGGTGACAATACTACAGTGGAGGGAGGTGTGTGTGTGTGTGTGCGGGTTTAAAAATACATTGGGAAGTGGAGCAGCGGGGGGTGAAGGAAGCGTCTGGGAAGGGGGGAAGTGGACGGGGGGGGTAGTCCCAGGAGAGGCACTTCACTTGACGACAAAGATACAGCAGTGATGATGACACGGCTCTGACAAATGAGTGAGAGTGCGGCGGAACTCGGCGGGGAGCGAGGTTTTGTTTTCCATCCGATCAGCTGTTCTGAGTCACGCGCCCAAATGTATTACGGTCGGTTCTCTCCAGTTTGTTTTGCTTTTGTTTAGCCGTTTGTTTCAGAGGAGACGTTTTCAGGTCAGCAAAGCAAACGCGACGTCCACAGAGTTTGAAATCATTTGCTCGAAATCATTTTCCAGGACTTTACATAACTAAAAACATTCTGGAAATCAAGGCGTCTGAAAACACGCTCTTCTTTATATAGTTTTTATAATGAAAGATGTGTAAGTTATAATATATATATATAAGTTATTTCTACGCAAATGTAAACTCACTGTATTTTGTTATAAGACCAGAAAATAAGTGGGACCCGAGACATTTTATACAAAACAGGTGGAATTTCCTGCATTTTAGTGAATTTTCGAGGTTTTTTTTTTTTTAAAAACAGCTGTTCTGATCAAAGGCTCTAGTAAAAGTCTCTATGAATCTGACGTCCAATAAACAGCAAAGCAAAGTTTAAACTAAATATATGTTTTCCAGAAGTTTTTTTTTTCTTTCATGCATTTTCCATGTCTGGAAAACAGGCCAATTATATTCCAGATATTCCAGAATTTCCAGGACACAAGGGAAACCTGTGGGATAAAATGGGACAAATGAGTTTCTGTGGTAAATCCAGACTGTGTGTGTTTTACAGACTTATCAGTCTGGTCCCACGTCCTCAAGACCGGTCAAACGTGATCGTCCAATCAGATTTGTTTATTCCAGTGACTCAAAGGAGCTCATTGGTCTCCTCTGATTTACGAATAAAATCACATTTCTCTCACCTCAGATTAACAGAGTTGAGGCTTTGCTCATCGATTCTGCAGAAATCTGCCATATTTTTCAGCCCGTGAGATTTTTTAACATTTTTTTTCCGGACAATGACGGACCATACCTGTCCCTGATTGGCTAATCCACCTGTCAATCACGCCCATTTGAAAATGGGGAAATTCACAGGTGACTCACATCTTCAGAAGAAGTGTGTGTCAGGAGAACACGTCTGTGTCAGGAGAACACGTCTGTGTCAGATGAACACGTCTGTGTCAGATGAACACGTCTGTGTCAGATGAACACGTCTGTGTCAGATGAACACGTCTGTGTCAGAACACGTGTGTGAAGAGCTCATCTTAATGAAACTACAGTTGTTCAGTGATGAAATGAGATTCTATTGAACATTTTATTTTTTAATTTGTCTGGAGTCTTGAGTCTTTTCTTTAGTTTCAGAATCATATCTGAACACGATCTTGACCTCTGACCTCCACTAATTGTGTTCGTTTTTGGTGAAATATAGTAGTTTTTCAGCTCCAAAAGTGAAGTCTATTGAATCAGACATGGAGCTGAGGCGTTGGACAAAGAGACGTAATGAGATTGTGTTTTTCATTCAATACAAGAAAACACAATATTTGCAGCTCATTTTGCAGCTTATCGTGGGCGACGGTGGCTCAGTTGGTAGAGCATGTGTCCACTGATCTGAAGGTTGGCGCTTCGGATCCCGCTCTTGACTTAAACATCAGTGTGTGTGTGTGTGTGTGTGGTTCCTTGATGTGAAGCGCTTTGAGCCTTGAAGGTGGAAAAGTGCTGTACAGAATCTATTTGCACAAACCCTGAGCAGACAGTCCTTGTGTTTCTGTGTTTGCGTCGGGTCTTTAATTCAGGCTTAATGACATTGGCTGTTTTTTTTTTTACGACATGAACAAATCCTCCGTGTGATTTCAGCTCAATCCTAAACCCTCCATGATCTGAGTCATGTCAGATGCCCTGGAGACGTTTCAGTGGGAGAGCAGCCAGCCCTGGTGCTTCAGATCTGCTCGGATTGATTTCATTTTCAAACTTGTTATTGAAGCTCACACATCCACAAATTCAATAGAATGTTCCAGCTTCCTGTAACTGTTTGACTCTACGTCTACTCTTTCATTAATGAAACCAGCCCCAGATGGTTTGGTCTTCAGGCTCGGTGCACTCTGGGTAATTGCCAGATAATAGCAAGGTTAAACTTGGAAACAACTGCAGTAGTTTTCCTAAACTGTAAAACTGGAGGATTTTTACTTCAGAATATTACTACAAAGGCAGAAGTAAATGACATTACTCACATCTGAGACACATTTGGCAAATTTGGGGAAGTTACATCTGAAATTGAGTTTGGACGAAGTGTGGCCCTGGTCTGAGTCTGAGTCACTGGTTAACTCAGGGAGGTAAATGTACTCGAGTATCTGCACACACACATACACCTGCGCACATACTCACACTTACACACACACATGCACACACTTAAGCATCCACACATGCACACTCACACACACACACACCCCCACTTACACCTGCACACACACTCACACTTACATGCACACACTTAAGCATCCACACACACACATGCACACTCTCACACACACACCCCTGCACACACCCACCTGCGCACACACTCACACTTACACACACATGCACACACTTAAGCATACACACACATGCACACACAAACTCGCACACGCACGTACTCAGACAAACGCATACTCACACACGCACACACACTAACACATGCACACACGAACACACAAGCACACATGGACATTCACACACAATGCACACTCACATACGCAAACTCACCCCCACTCAGACACACGCACACACACTAACACTCAAACACACATGCACGCTCGCACACACATGGACATTCACACACACACACACACACCCCGACATTCACACACACACATTCACGCACACACACACTTTCTCCTACACTTTCTCCATACGTTACTTGTGCTTGTATTTCATCTACATTTCCTTACATTATCTCAGCGGTGCACGTCTTTATTAGGCCCGAGCCCCTACAGGGCGTAGGGCCTATTGCTTCCGCAACGATGAGTGCGAAGCACTCATCGTTGCAGACTGTCTTCACGAAGTTGCGCGCGAAGCGCGCAACTTCGTGGCAGCACCGCGACCTTGCACAGACTCCTGTGTCCTAGCAACCCATGCCGTAGGCATGGGTTTGCATATTTGTTGTTGCTAGCATGTCAGCGTCAACATCGAGTCAATGGGCGAAGCCCATTGACTCGATGTTGACGCTGACATGCGTTAACAGGAGTCAATAGGAGGAGTCGTCCATCGCCCCCTGCACAGACTCCTGTGTCCTAGCAACCCATGCCGTAGGCATGGGACATGCATATTTGTTCTTGCTACCATGTCAGCGTCAACATTGAGTCAATGGGCGAAGCCCATTGACTCAATGTTGATGCTGACGCAGCGCGAAGCGCTAATGTATCCAAACACACTCCTGACATCGAGCCCTATCCAAGGCCCCATGCCGCAGGCATGGGCCATACTTGTTACTGCTAAAATGAATGGAAGTCAATGGGAGGTCAATGGCGGACCCCGACGTCATGGCGAATGACGAGCGCGTTAGCGCTCGTCATTCGCCATTGACCCCACGGTGACGTGGGGAAAGTTGAGAGCTTTCAAAAAACGTATAATATGTCATTGTAATGTTATCGGATATATTGTTTTTGCTAAAATTAGGCCCGAGCCCCTACAGGGCGTAGGGCCTATTGCTTCCGCAACGATGAGTGCGAAGCACTCATCGTTGCAGACTGTCTTCACGAAGTTGCGCGCGAAGCGCGCAACTTCGTGGCAGCACCGCGACCTTGCACGGACTCCTGTGTCCTAGCAACCCATGCCGTAGGCATGGGACATGCATATTTGTTCTTGCTAGCATGTCAGCGTCAACATTGAGTCAATGGGCGAAGCCCATTGACTCAATGTTGACGCTGACGCAGCGCGAAGCGCTCATGTCCCCAAACACACTCCTGGCATCGAGCCCTATCCAAGCCCCCATGCCGCAGGCATGGGCCATACTTATAACTGCTAAAATGAATGGAAGTCAATGGGAGGTCAATGGCGGAGCCCGACGTCATGGCGAATGACGGGCGCGTCAGCGCCCGTCATTCGCCAATGACCCCACGGCGACGTGGGGAAGGTCCAGAGCTTTCAAAAAACGTATAATATGTCATTCTAATGTTTTCGGATATATTGTTTTTGCTAAAAATATTATTATTTTTATTATTATTATTATTATTTTTATTTCTTCTTCTGCTCTTTGAGCAGTAATTTGACCCCCTGAACATTTTCAAAAACTCACCAAATTTTGCCCATTATTCAGGTCTAGTGAAAAATTTATTTTTTTATGTGGTGCGTCATTGGGCATAAAAAAATGGCGCGACAGCGCCCCCTGCAAAAGTCAAATTTTTGACGTCAATGGGAGATGTCAACATCAACTTTTTCATACAGCCACCAAATTCGGTACATGCATTCATCAAGTGATGCCAAACAAAAAAGATTATTATGGCCACGCCCTCTGACGCACCGGAAGTCGGCCATCTTGGATTGAAAATTCCAAAATGCCGAGTCAGCGTTTTCGCTGACCTCGCATTTTCGTCAACTCCTCTGAAGGCGCTTCACCTGCAGGGCTGAAATTTACTGTACATCATCTAGACAAGTGGGGCATCAAAAGTTATCCAATTCATGATGATGCCTATCACGGCTTCCGTGCGGCGAAGCCGCAAAATTCCATCGGAATTTTTGCAATTTTCAAATTTCAAAATTTGCTCCCGTTTGCGCATGCAAAGTCCGATTTGGCTCAAATTCGAATCAGTTGTAAACCTTTTGGGCCTAAAGCTACTCATTGTGATAGAAACTAAATTGGCGCAATAGCGCCCCCTACGGAACATCTAATAAATTTGTATGGAAGGCCGAAAATTTATTTTTCCCAAATGTTACCAAATTTGACACAAAATTCCATTGGGTCATCCCAATCAATAAAGTCAATCAGACCTATGTCGTCTTTTGCACCGTGTTGCCATGGCGATGCGCCAAACTGCCAATGTTATCCTAATGGGAAACCTCACAATTTTTCCCATTCATGGGAAAAATATTAGTTTCATGGAATAATGTGAAATTTGACACCATGACTCGTCATGTCATCCTGATGAAAAAAGTCAATGGGACCCATGCAATTTGTTTCACTGGGTTGCCATGGCGATGCGCGAAAGCGCCCATGTTATCCTAATGGGAAAATTTCCAAATTTTCATGCATTTCAAAGTGTTATAACGACTTATTACCGTTAACGACGGACATAAAATTTGGCACAGTGATTCTTCAGGTCATCCCCGTTGAAAAAGTACGGGGGCCAAGTTTGTATTTTGCTCGGTGTTGCCATGGCGATGCCTGGAAAACCCATGTTTTTGCATTTTGTGCATCAGCACTTCCCATGTGTTTTGACTTGTTTGGTGACAAGTGCAGCCCAAAGCCGCAATAAAAAAAGGGACAAGTGGCGCGTTAGCGCCACCCACAGGGAGTGCCGGGTCGGCCGAGTGCGAAGCACGGCCCGCGAGGGCCGTTCGATGCCGCTTGCGGCTTTAATTTTTTTTATTTCTTCTTTCTTCTGCTCTTTGAGCAGTAATTTGACCCCCTGAACATATTCAAAAACTCACAAAATTTTGCCCAAAATTCAGGTCTGCCGAAAAATTTATTTTTTTATGTGGTGTATCATTGGACATAAAAAAATGGCGCGACAGCGCCCCCTGCAAAAGTCAAATTTTTTACGTCAATGGGAGACGTCAACGTCAACTTTTTCATACAGCCACCAAATTCGATACACGCATTCTTCAAGTGATGCCAAAAAAAAAAGATTATTATGGCCACGCCCCCTGACATACCGGAAGTCGGCCATCTTGGATTGAAAATTCCAAAATGCCGAGTCAGCGTTTTCGCTGACCTCGCATTTTCGTCAACTCCTCTGAAGGCGCTTCACCTGTAAGGCTGAAATTCACTGTACATCATCTAGACAAGTGGGGCATCAAAAGTTATCCAATTCATGATGATCCCTATTACGGTTTCCGTGCGGCGAAGCCGCAAAATTCCATCGGAATTTTTGCAATTTTCAAAAGGCAAAATTTGCTCCCGTTTGCGCATGCAAAGTCCGATTTGGCTCAAATTCAAATCAGTTGTAAAACTTATGGGCCTAAAGCTACTCATTATGACAGAAACTAAATTGGCGCGATAGCGCCCCCTACAGAACACCTAATATATTTGTATGGAAGGCCAAAAATTTAGTTTTCCCAAATGTTACCAAATTTGACACAAAATTCCATTGGGTCATCCCAATCAATAAAGTCAACCAGACCTATGTCGTCTTTTGCACCGTGTTGCCATGGCGATGCGCCAAACTGCCAATGTTATCCTAATGGAAATCCTCCCAATTTTTCCCATTCATGGGAAAAATATTACTTTCATGGAATAATGTGAAATTTGGCACCATGAGTCTTCATGTCATCCTGATCAAAAAAGTCAATCAGACCCTTGTCATATTTTTCACTGGGTTGCCATGGCGATGCGCAAAAGCGCCCATGTTATCCTAATGGGAAAATTTCCAAATTTTCGTACATTTCAAAGTCTCATAACGACTTATTACCGTCAACGACGGACATAAAATTTGGCACAGTGATTCTTCAGGTCGTCCCCGACAAAAAAGTCCAACGGGCCAAGTTTGTATTTTGCACGGTGTTGCCATGGCGATGCCTGCAAAACCCATGTTTTTGCATTTTGTGCATCAGCACTTCCAATGTGTTTTGACTTGTTTGGTGACAAGTGCAGCCCAAAGCCGCAATAAAAAAGAGACAAATGGCGCGTCAGCGCCACCCACAGGGAGTGCGGGGTCGGCCGAGTGCGAAGCACGGCCCGCGAGGGCCGTTCGATGCCGCTTGCGGCTTTAATTATTATTATTTTTATTATTTTTTTTTTTATTTCTTCTTTCTTCTGCTCTTTGAGCAGGAATTTGACCCCCTGAACATTTTCCAAAACTCACCAAATTTTCCCCATAATTCAGGTCTGGTGAAAAATGTATTTTTTTATGTGGTGCGTCATTGGGCATAAAAAAATGGCGCGACAGCGCCCCCTGCAAAATTCAAATTTTTGACGTCAATGGGAGACGTCGACGTCAACTTTTTCATACAGCCACGAAATTCGGTACACGCATTCTTCAAATGATGCCAAACAAAAAATATTATTACGCCCACGCCCTCGGACGCACTGGAAGTCAGCCATCTTGGATTGAAAATTCCAAAATGCCGAGTCAGCGTTTTCGCTGACGTCGCATTTTCGTCAACTCCTCTGAAGGCGCTTCACCTGCAGGGCTGAAATTCACTGTACATCATCTAGACAAGTGGGGCATCAAAAGTTATCCAATTCATGATGATCCCTTTTACCGTTTCCGTGCGGCGAAGCCGCAAAATTCCATCGGAATTTTTGCAATTTTCAAACGTCAAAATTTGCTCCCGTTTGCACATGCAAAGTCCGATTTTGCTCAAATTCGAATCAGTTGTAAAACTTTTGGGCCTAAAGCTACTCATTATATTAGAAACTAAATTGGCGCGATAGCGCCCCCTACAGAACATCAAATAAATTTGTATGGAAGGCCAAAAATTTAGTTTTCCCAAATGTTACCAAATTTGACACAAAATTCCATTGGGTCATCCCAATCAATAAAGCCAATCAGACCTATGTCATCTTTTGCACCGTGTTGCCATGGCGATGCGCCAAACTGCCAATGTTATCCTAATGGGAAACCTCCCAATTTTTCCCATTCATGGGAAAAATATTAGTTTCATGGAATAATGTGAAATTTGGCACCATGACTCTTCATGTCATCCTGATCAAAAAAGTCAATCAGACCCATGTCATATTTTTCACTGGGTTGCCATAGCGATGCGCGAGAGCGCCCATGTAATCCTAATGGGAAAATTTCCAAATTTTCGTACATTTCAAAGTCTTATAACGACTTATTACCGTTAACGACGGACATAAAATATGGCACAGTGATTCTTCAGGTTGTCCCCGTCAAAAAAGTCCAGGGGGCCAGGTTTGTATTTTGCACGGTGTTGCCATGGCGATGCCTGGAAAAACCCAAATTTTGCCATTTTGTGCATCAGCACTTCCGATGTCTTTTCACTTGTTTGGTGCCAAACGGAGTCCAAAGCCGCAATAAAACAGAGGCAAGTGGCGCGTTAGCGCCACCCACAGGGAGTGCCGGGTCGGCCGAGTGCGAAGCACGGCCCGCGAGGGCCGTTCGATGCCGCTTGCGGCTTTAATTTCTTTTATTTCTACAACGACGAAACCAAAAGTACAATAAGAACGAACCAAATGAAAACGAAAGACATTTGTGTTTAAAAGAGAGAAAGCATCAGAGTGTACAGACCGAGTCAGCCTGGAAGCAGCCAGCTCAGCTCTGCGAGAATGTGCCGGCTCACTCTCTGAGACTTCATCTAATTAACGTCTTGTTTAAACTGCAAAATGTGGCTCCCAGGCTGAAAAAGACACTCCATTGTGAGAGCGAAGGATCATTCTACAAGTGTTCAATCTATATTTTCCTCTTGCGCCTTTAAATAAGGATTAGTCCGAGTGGAACCAAGAACCTGCCCCGTGTAGTGCTCTGACTGTGGTGTCGAGACAGAGGGTCAGGTCAGAGTCAGCGCTGGAGGGAGCGTACAAACTATCGCATTTGATATTTTCAGTTTTGCTCATTGTAAACCTCAATATTGATCTTAAACTTCTTAATAACAGAAACACGGACTTCCTTTTCCAAACGACGGAACTGAAAAACCCTCGTTATCGTGGCCTGTCACTGTCACAAGCCGCAGAGAGTTTTTCGTTTACGATTTTACTCTTGAAAAAAAAAACGACTCTGTGGCATTTTTGAACCCTCCAAGTGTGAGTCACAGTCTGAATAATTTAAATAAGCTTGTGTAAGTACAGAGCGGAGGGGAGGGTTCAGGGTTCATTAAAACGCAACTTTTCTGAGCGCTCGAGCCTTAAATGTAGGACAATACAAAAATGCATGGATTGAAACAGAACTTTGACGAGGAGAAGCTGTTCTGACACGTGAAGACGCTCATGAAATGTGATTTTACGTACGTTCTCTTCAAGAGCGAATGAGCACAAGGAGCGACAACTTGAGTGATATTTTAGGAGCTGAAGGGACAGGTAAAAAGGAGGCGCATTAAAACGTAATGATGCCGAGGCTAAATCTAGAACACGATGAGGCTAAACATGACGATGAGGCTAGAACGCGACAATGAGGCTAGAACGCGACGAAGATGAGGCTAGGACATGACGATGAAGCTAGGACACGATGATGAAGCTTAGGACACTATGAGGTTAGAACACAATGAGGCTAGAGTACGATGATGACGTTACAACACAATGATGAGACTAGAACACGACGATGAAGCTAAAACACCATGAGGCTGAGGCTAGAATATGATGAGACTAGAACATGACGATGAGGCTAGAACATGATGAGACTAGAACATGACGATGAGGCTAGAACATGATGAGACTAGAACATGACGATGAGGCTAGAACATGATGAGACTAGAACATGACGATGAGGCTAGAATATGATGAGACTAGAACATGACGATGAGGCTAGAACATGAGACTAGAACATGACGATGAGGCTAGAACATGATGAGACTAGAACATGACGATGAGGCTAGAATGCGACGAGGCTAGAGCACGGTGAAGCTGAGACTAGAACACGATGATGATTCTAGAACACGATGAGGTTAGAACATGATGATGATTCTAGAACACGATGAGGTTGAGATTAGAACATGACGATGAGGCTAGAGCACGACGAGGCTAGAAAACGATGAGGCTAGAACATGACGATGAGGATAGCACATGATGAGACTGGGACTAGAACATGATGAAGCTAGAAGACGATGATGAGACGAGATGAGGCTTGAACACGATGATAACGCTACAACATGATGATGAGACTTGAACACGAAGAGGCTAGAACACAATGAGACTGAGGCTAGAACATGACGATGAGGCTAGAACATGACGATGAGGCTAGAACATGACGATGAGGATAGAACATGATGAGACTGGGACTAGAACATGATGAAGCTAGAAGACGATGATGAGACAAGAACGCGATGAGGCTTGAACACGATGATAACGCTACAACATGATGATAAGACTAGAAAACAAAGAGGCTAGAACACAATGAGACTGAGGCTAGAACATGACGATGAGGCTAGAACACAATGAGACTGAGGCTAGAACATGAGGATGAGGCTAGAACATGACGATGAGGCTAAAACATGACGATGAGGCTAGAACTTGACGATGAGGCTAAAACATGACGATGAGGCTAGAACTTGACGATGAGGCTAAAACATGACGATGAGGCTAGAACTTGACGATGAGGCTAGAACATGACGATGAGGCTAGAACATGACGATGAGGCTAGAACATGACGATGAGGCTAGAACATGACGATGAGGCTAGAACATGACGATGAGGCTAGAACATGACGATGAGGCTAGAACATGATGATGAGGCTAGAACATGACGATGAGGCTAGAACACCACCACTTGGTCAACATCACCTAATGAACAAAACATACAGATGTGTTGTTCCTCATCTGACCACATGGACGGCCCTCTCTGTCTGCTCTTTTACAGACAAAAACAGTCATATGGTAATACAGGAAGTGCTCCATTGTGTTTGTAAAGAGTCAATTTTGTGTAATATGGAAGCTTTTAAATAACAAGCTCTTTCTGTATTGTAAAACGTAGCACTGAGCCGTTCACACCTGCGCTTTTACTTACAATAGTCAGTTTTTTGGTGATTTTTTTTTTCCTGGTGTGATCTGATTCATTTGGGCAGGTGTGAACGCTGACCACAGCCTGGACGTGACGACGGCTCCGATTTAGAAACAAAGACTCTTAAACCGAAGAAGAATGAGATGAACAGTCGTCGTGTGGGTTTGGAGCAGGTGCCTACAGTTTAATGAGTCTGTGAATGTAGGGCAGTGTGGACTGATGTAGTGTTTAAGCAGAGCCGGAGCTCGGAGCCGCCGAGGGGAGGGAGAACACGGAGCATCGCCCATTTGTCTTAAACTCGTCCGGTTACGTAAGCAATGTCTTTTATGTTAAATTTGGTTTCGAAGGAATTCCTTTCGACACAGTTACAGAGCACACAGCTGAATTAAATCAGACCTTTGCTGCGAACTGTGATTCATGTTTGAGTAATATTTAATCGCTTATTTTCAAGACGCCATTTTGTCGATCTACCCCCGTTTTCACCTCCGCTGGTACGCCGCGTGCCCACTGTGACGTACGCACTTCCTTCTCCAGTTTTATTTTTCTTAACCGGTGATACTCGTTGGATTTGGCAGCGTGGCGTCGTCATTTTGGTACAAACGATGCGCAGCTATCCGCACGTTTACGGCGACGTCAGCTCCCGTTGGGCGCCGCAGTTTTCTAACACAGAAGTCAGTGGATTTGTTTCCTTTATTAAGTCGTTTTAGGTGAATATTGCGATTTAAAATGTGCAAATTACAACATAATGATCCACAGGTGTCACGTCTCTCAAGAGAGGTGTTGACATCCAAAATCATTAACACGGACTTCATAGTGTGCAAAGCTTAACCCACATTGTATCGGAGCGTTTATGAGCTACATATACGAATACTAATCTGTCTAATGAGGCAGTTGCGTCGAAGGAGTCTGCGTGTAATGGATTTTAGCCAAATTAAAGTCATGCAATCTGCTCTTCATTATTCATACTTCATTATCTCAAATTACACCAAACCGATCCAGCGTCAGACACCGTCATCGACTGTGTGTACAAATGGACATAGCTAACCTGCTAGCCGCCGTGTTGCTA
Source organism: Periophthalmus magnuspinnatus (assembly GCF_009829125.3). Lineage (NCBI taxonomy): Eukaryota > Metazoa > Chordata > Actinopteri > Gobiiformes > Gobiidae > Periophthalmus > Periophthalmus magnuspinnatus. The sequence goes on from NC_047146.1 coordinate 5,154,601, forward strand.
AGCGTCCGCTCCCTGGTAAAGCAATGTTGCGGGCGGGAAGGGGCGTTGCCTTCGACAGCCTCGCTCCGGATCGGCTCTTTGGTTGGACAGATCCTCATTCTGTAATTTTTTTATTTTATACATTTTAAATACAGACAGAAGACATCAATTATACGAAGAAACAACATTTATGAAATTATATAGTAAAGAAAAAAACTTAAATAACTCTACTAAATATTTTTCAACAAAGCCAAGGGGGGATGTTTTGAGGATTTGATTATGAAATATATATATATATTAAATTGTTGTTATTTCCTTTTTTTGTTTGCTACATAATTCCATATACACTGCTAGGCCAAAAAAAAAAGTTCACACACTTGTATTCACTGTGGCGTTGTTTCGATTTCGCTTCTGCAATGTCACCAGATTTATTTCCATCCAGTGTTGCGTTAATTTCTCTCCCTGATCTCACATTGATGATGGTCGAGTCTGACGCTGCTCAAAGCTTCTCCAGCTCATCCCAAAGATTCTCAATGGGGTTAAGGTCTGGACTCTGTGGTGGACGATCCATGTGTGAAAATGATGTCTCTGTCTCTCGCTCTCTGCTTCTCTCTCTCTCCCTCTTTCTCGCTCTCTCTGCCTCTGTTTCTCCCTCTTTCTCTCTGTCTCCCTCTCTGCTTCTATTTCTCTCTCTTCCTCCCTCCCTCTCCCTCTTTCTCTCTCACTGTGCATCTCTCTCTCTGCCTGTTTCTCCCTCTCTCTGCTTTCTCTCCCCCTTTCTGCTTCCATTTCTCTCTCTTCCTCTCACTCTCACTCTTTCTCTCACTGTTTACCTCTCTCCGCCTCTGTTTCTCCCTCTCTCCCTCTTTCCCTCTCTCTCTCTCTGCTTCTCTTTCTCTTCCTCTCTCTTCTCCTCCCTCTGTCTCTCTCTGTGTTCATCCTCCCTGTCTCTCTCTTTCACAGTTTGATCCTGATGAATCCCGTCATTGTTGTCTTGGAATATTCCCGTTCCATCAGGGAAGAACAAATCCACTGATGTAATAACCTGGTCATTCAGTATATTCAGGTGTCTGACCTCATTCTGCTGCTGAACCTCGACCGGACCAACTGCACCGACCCCAGTGTTTATTTCCTCAGTTAAATCCAGGTGGCGACTTTTTTTTTGGCCAGGCAGTGCATCTTACTTCAAGACACTTAACCCAATGAACGAGGGGGCGTGTCCAAACGTTTGACTTTGTGTGCGTTAGCGTGTTATTATGATAAGTCTGTTTACGATGGCGTTCCACTTGTTGTCGTGGCCCTGACCTTGCGTCCTGCTTTTGTGCTGTATTTGTTTTAACTGTGGTGTGTTTGGGTCCATGTGTTTGTTGCCTGCTGTTAGTTACATAAGGAGTTGGATTATATAACATTAGCTTGTTCTCCGTGTTGCGATGGCGTGTGGAGGTATGGAGCGCTCACCTACATCCCCAGGGCCTGTTTACCCAATGACTCAATTACACAAAGAGCAAAGAGACGCTGGTTCTGACTCCACCTGTTTTTATTTGAGAAAGAGAGAAATAAAAATATTCTGCAGACTTCAGATATATTTTATTTTTATTAAGGAAATCATAGTCTGTATGTGTAAACGGACAGAGCTAACCTGCTAGCCGCCGCATTCTAAATGGAAAGTGAGCTAGGTCGCGCTTCCAACTCCATTGTTTCTGGCTCCAGTTCACTTTCTATTGAAAAAACGTTGCCTCCCTCTGTAGCTGCTGCTGTTTTGGTCTTAAAATGTTCGTATTAACCTGCTCTACATGATCCTGGGGTTTTTATTTCGCTATTGTGTTTCCGTAAATCAAGATATGAACATTAATAACAGACAAATCAGGCGTCTTCTTTCCTCAAGCTCACTCCCGCTAGGGTTAGCAACAGGTTTGATTGACAGCGTTGCTAAGTGCTTGCTCCGTGCTAAACCTACATTGCAGACAGGAAGGGGCGTTACCTTCAACAGCCTCGCTTCTGATTGGCTCTTTGGTTGCTATGATACTCGTGGTCGGAATTCCAAATATGAAACTCGACTCCAAATTCACCGCTATAACCGCTCCAGCCTCGATGAGCTTCATTTGTAGTCGAACGCCGTGGGTGACGTCACACTCACTCAGTCCACTTCTTTACAGTCTGTGGGTCAGCGTCAGAGTCAGGGCGACTGTTGAGGTAACAAAAATGTAGTTACAAAAACACTATTTGTGACGGATTTCATTTGCCAAGATAATAACAGTATTACATCTACACCTCTGCGGTCACACAGTGAAAACCAAAGGACCTCCAGATCACACGCTGCATTTTAGTGAGTCGTACTTTGTAAAAATGGCCCATCATTTCGGTCGCCATGGCTCCGTCTGTGTCCGGGCCGGAGCAGGGGATGTGTTACCCTGCACACCTCATTTAACGGTGACATGAATGGATCCCAGTCATGACGGTAATGGTCTCTGAAGACGGATCACGCATAACCCACATTACACTTATTAAACTTATTTCACTTTTTCAACTGTCAAAAACTCTGGAATATGTCCTGTATATCCATCATCTGAAGTTTTCAAGTACAGCAGAAGAAGAGAGTTTCACCAGCAACAGGCTCTGTGCTCAACAGCGCCCTCAGCCTCACTGTTAGTGTCACTACTGACAGTTTTATCTCTATGTGTCACGTTAAAATCAATAAATATTTAAAGATCAGGCAGTGGCATAGACTGTGTAGAGAAGTGGATTAAGTAAGTGTGACGTCACCCACAGTGTTCAGCTCCAAATGAAGCTCATCAAGTTCCATATATGGAATTCCGAGTTCCACATTTGGAATGCCGAGTTCCACATTTGGAATGCCGAGTTCCACATTTGCAATACCGAGTTCCACATTTGGAATTCCGAGTTCCACATTTGGAATTCCGAGTTCCACATTTGGAATTCCGACCATGAGTATCAAAACACTACACAAATAAAATAAATACTTGACACAGATGTCTCAATGCTAACGCTAATGCTAATTTTGAGGCATGATAAATATTAAAACAGTATTAAAAACTGAAGTGTTCTACATTTAAGAATAACTGAATTAATGTGAATTTAACAGGGCTGTTTATTTAATGTTTTCGAAATTGTATTAAAATTGACTGTTTTGAGACACGGTGAGCTAGCTAGCATGCTACTGTGCACGGACGGGAGATTTGACAACATGTAGCAATTTTTCCGTTTTTATCAATCACATTATTATTATTATTAATAATAATAATATTTATTATAAACATTAACATAATTTTTATTTTATTTATTATATTTTGAATTATCTTTTTATTGAAGTTTTGCAGCATAATAGTTGGTAATAACATTATACATGAGTTATCATATATAATGTTATACACACGCTCCGCACACGCTCCGCACACGCTCTGGTCTTGTATAAACTTTTAATGCCAGCGGTTCCAAGTCTCTCTGTCTCTTTAAAAACATTCATCCTCTTCTTCTGCACATCACACAGTTCCATTATGTAACTTTATGCTCCTCTAATGTAAACACTGAACATGTTTCATTTGTTCTTGTTATGAGATAAGATTAAGACAAAATGCTGCACATTCCACCTCTGCTCCTCTGAGTCTGGAACCTCGTCTCCTGCCTCCTCTTCCTCCTCTTCCTCCTCTGGCTCCTCTGGTTCTGGTTTTGTTCACTGTTTTATGACACAGTTTTGGTGCTGATGCTCCACTGGCCCTTGTCTCCTGCCTCCTCCTCCTCCTCTTCATCCTCTGTCTCCTCTGCCCCCTCTTCTCCCTCTTTCCCTTCTTCCTCCTCTGTCTCCTCTGCATCTTCTTCTTCCTCTTTCTCCTTGTGCCCCTCTTGCCCCTCTTCCTCCTTTTCCTCCTCCTCTGCGTCCTCTTCCTCCTCTTCTCCGTCCTCTTCCTCCTCTTCTCCCTCTTCCCCCGTCTCTCCAGCTCTACTCCTCTTCCTCCTCTTTCCCCTCTTCCCCCTCTTCTCCCTCTTCCTCCTCTTCCTCCATCTCTCCAGTTCAGCTCTCCTCCTCTTCCTCCCCTTCCTCCATCTCTCCAGCTAAGCTTTGCTCCTCTTCCTCCTCTTCCTCGTCTTCCTCCATCTCTCCAGCTCAGCTCTCCTCCTCTTCCTCCCCTTCGTCCCCTTCGTCCATCTCTCCAGCTCAGCTCTGCCCCTCGTCCTCCTCTTCCTCCTCTTCCTCCGTCTCTCCAGCTCAGCTTTGCTCCTCTTCCTCCTCTTCCTCCTCTTCCTCCGTCTCTCCGGCCCGTCTCTGCTCCTCTGTCCTCAGTCCAATTCTGGAATAATAGAGCGACATTTGTCATAATCTGTTTGACTCTTCTGTGTTGTCCTGGTTTTACACGAGCACGTCCTCCTCCTCCTCCTCCTCCTGCTCCGGCCGCTCCACCGCACAGACCGTTTATATAAATGGACAGCGCTAACCTGCTAGCCGCCGTGTTCCTCGTGTGCGCACTTGTGTGTCCATCGACTCTGGCTCCAGTTCACTTTCTATTGAAAAACTGTGGCTCCTCTCTCTGTACCTGCTGCTGTCAGTCTCATCATTTTGGTCTTAAAATACTCACATTAACCCGCTCTACACGATGTCTCATTATCGCTTCATTCTCACGTCTTTTCTAACATACATACCGTATTTCTCCGTCGCAGTATATCTTCAAACCGTGTTATCGCGCTCCCTCTTTAGCCCGACCTTGTACACTTTGCGTTCTCTTCGGCTCAGTCCCTCCCTTATCACCCCAGCTGCTCATTTCTTCTCAAGGCCTTTTCTTTTTTAATTTCATTTTGTTGTTCTATTCTTTCTCTGCGCCATCTGTTCTCTCATTCTATTTTCCCCAATTTCCCTTGCAGTTTAAAAAAAAAAAAAAAAATTACCCCTTTTATCATTGGAGCAACAAACGTTCTGTCCCCTCCACTTGAAGGAGCCGTCCATCAGGGTCTGTTTACGAAGCGCAGACAGCTTTATTTGCAAAGTCCCATAATGCCTCCGATGTTATGAAATCTTGCCATTAACTAACTGCTAGTTTTACAAGCGTAACATTAACACATCATCTCCGTCTGCTTGCCTTGGCTCCGCTTCGCTCCTCTTTGATACGACGAATCAGTACAACACATGCCATTCTCGGTGTGCAAACAAAGTGGTGTTATCAGAGCACTTTTGTCCCCTACAGCGCTCTCCGGTATAATTAGCAGAAGGGAAATAAACTTCTCCATATTTTTGCGAGGCCAGCTGGTTATGTTTGACCTTGCCTGATGGTTCCCCCTCGTGTCACGTGACCACAAATCCCTGAGCTGTTTGCGGTGGCTCCCCCTCTGCCCCGTCTCCGCACGGCGTCACCGATATTCGCAGATTGGTCACAGTTTGAATGCATTATTTTGGGCGTTTGTGATGTGAGTGTACAGCTGAACCCAGGCGTTTACATACACTACATAAAAAGACACTAATGCTTTTTTTTTCTCACTGTCTGACATGAAATAAAAATAAACTTTTCCTGCTTTAGGTCAAGTAGAATTACCCAAATTATTTCTATTTAGAACGATTTTTTTTTAGACAATAGAATTAAGATCAGGGCTTTGTGAAGTCCTCTCCAAAACATTGACTTTGTTATCTTCAAGCCTCTTTATAACCATTAATTTTTCCATAGCGTTTTTCCACACTGTCACCTTAGATGTGATCATTAACCATTTATACTATGTAGCGCCACCTGCTGGTCATATTATTGTCTTATTATATATTGTAAGTTCATCATTTCGTGTCTTTTCTTAAATGTTGATGTTCCTGGAGTCGTTGATGTGGCTCTGGCTCTGACCTTTTGGGAAAATCCTGTTCCATAATCGTGTCTTTGATAAATGTTTATCCTCTGGCCAAAATCTAACCTCCCATTTGTCCTGGTGGTTCTTCACAGCCCTTCCTCTCGCTCACCACACTCATCTTCCTCACTACCCTCCTCTCTCTCACCCCACTCCTCCTCCTCTTCTTCCTCAGTCACCTCCTCTTCCTCCCGCTCCTCTCACTCACCACCCTCCTCTTCCTCACCTCCTCCCCTCCTCTCTCTCCCCTCCTCTCTCTCCCCTCCTCTCTCTCCCCTCCTCTCTCTCCCCTCCTCTACCTCCCGCTCCTCCTCCTCTCCCTCCTCTCCACTTCCTCCTCCCCTCCTCTTCTCTTCCTCCTCCCCTCCTCTCCCTCCCCTCCTCTACCTCCTGCTCCTCCTCCTCTCCCTCCTCTCCACTTCCTCCTCCCCTCCTCTCCCTCCCCTCCTCTCCCTCCCTCTCCCTCCCCTCCTCTTCCTCCCCTCCTCTCCCTCCCTCTCCCTCCCCTCCTCTTCCTCCTCTCCCTCCTCTCCCTCACCCCCTCCTCCCCTTCTCTCCTCTTCCTCCTCCCCTCCTCTCCCTCCCCTCCTCTACCTCCCGCTCCTCCTCCTCTCCCTCACCCCCTCCTTCCCTCCCCTCCTCTTCCTCCTCCCCTCCTCTCCCTCCCCTCCTCTACCTCCCGCTCCTCCTCCTCTCCCTCTCCTTCCTCTCCTCTTCCTCCTCCCCTCCTCTTCCTCCTCTACCTCCCGCTCCTCCTCCTCTCCCTCTCCCTCCTCTCCTCTTCCTCCTCCCCTCCTCTTCCTCCTCTACCTCCCGCTCCTCCTCCTCTCCCTCCCCTCCTCTTCCTCCTCTCCCTCACCCCCTCCTCCCCTCCTCTCCCTCTTCCCCCCCTCCTCTTCCTCACAGATGTACTCATTTAATTACCTTTTCCTCTTGTGGTTAAATCTTTGTGTTTTCCGTGAGATTATGTTGAGTTATGAGTGAGTTTGTGATTATAACGTTTCCATTTTTCCGCGCGCGTGTCCTTCACCTCCCGTTGCCATGGCAGCGGCTCAAGTCCTATTGATAACACGGTGACAGAAAATGGCTCCCGGTGAGTGGCCTGAGCCGTATGAGCCACATGCCTCTGCCCTGACGCTCGTGCTGTGTGTGTGTGTGTGTGTGTGTGTGTGTTCAGACTCCACACAGACGTGACACAGTGACTCACATCTGCATAAAACACAAACAGGTTTCATTTCATCTTGAACGTTTGATCTTGTTGTGATTTTTAATAACGACGACGCTCGGATACAAATCAAAAATATTATTAAAGTTTGATTTTTGTTTGAGCCGGAGCTGATAAATTCACAAAAATAGGACAGATTTGGACCTTTCCTGCATCACTTTTGAATATTTCAGCAGTGGCTCAGTTGGTAGAGCGTTTGATCTGCAGGTTGGTGGTGCGATTCCAGCTCCCACAGGTGAATGATGCTGTTGTGTCCTTGGGCAAGACACTTAAACCACCTCACCCCGAGTGTCTGTGTGCACTGGAGTATGAATGTGTGAGAGAAAGAGGAAGAGGACAGAGGAGGAGGATGGAGGAGAGGAGGAGGAGGGAGAGAAGAGGAAGAGGGAAAGGAGGGAGGAAAGACAGAGGACGAGGAGGGGGGAAAGGAGGGAGGAAAGAGAAAGAGGAGAGAGGAAGAGGAGGAGGGAGCGAAGAGGAAGAGGAGGGAGGGAAGAGGGAGAAGGAGGAGGAGAGAGAAAGAGGAGTGAGAAAGAGGACAGAGGAAGAAGAGAGGAGGATGGAGGAGAGGAGGGAGAGAAGAGGAAGAGGGAAAGGAGGGAGGAAAGAGGAGGAGAGGAGGAGGGAGGAAAGAGGGAGAGAGGAGAAACATCATTGATTGAGCGGTGAAATCCGCTGACCCAAAGTTTGGTGGTGTGATCCCAGTGTCTGTGTGCACTGGTGTGTGAATGCGTGTGTGGGTGTGTGTGTGTGTGTGTGCGTGGGGGTGTGTGTGAATGTGTGTGTGAGTGTTTCCCTGGTGTAAAGAGCTTTCATATTTATATTTTAGTTTTGTTACAACACGATTGTTTAGTAAAAAATAAATAAAAAAAAACAAACAATGAAAACTGCTCACACAAGTCCACACTGTTTTTTTGAGATACTAAAAAGTCAAAACTGCTGCTCGTGTAAAGATGTGAAGAATGATTTCACGTTTACATCTTAAATATCTTTTTCCTCGTCACAAACCGCGCCGCGTCCACACTGAGTAAACACTCGAGCACATTTCAGACCTGGGGCCCGCGGGTCCCTCCTGTCTGTCCTGATGCCACCTCTTCATCTGTCTGCATCGCTACGAGCACAATCTCTCCTCTGCCGTCTGAGCTCTCCTCTGATTCACCACGAGTTTGTTCCTTTTTCTTTTCATCCTTCTTTTTTTTTTTTTTTCTTCTCTTGTCCATTGAGGCTCTAAGGACAGAGAGCGCTATTCATCCCCCAAACGACACTCCTGGCTGCTTTGATTCTTTACCGCGCTTTAAAATGTGCTCGTTGAACACATGACTCGTGGTCATACACTGTATATGTAAATGGACATAGCTAACCTGCTAGCCGCCGCGTTCTAAACAGGAAGTGATCATGGCCAGGCGACTTTGGCTCCAATTCACTTTACGTTGAAAAACCGTGTCCCCTCTCTCTGTAACTGCTGCTGTCAGACTCGTCATTTTGGTCTTAGCAACAGGTTTGATTGACAGCGTTGCTAAGTGCCCGCTCCCTGCTAAACCAGTGGTGTGGGTGGGAAGGGGCGTTACCTTTCACATCCTCGCTCCGGATTGGCTCGTTGGTTGCTATGATACTCGCGGTCGGAATTCCAAATATGAAATTCGCCGCTACGACTGCGAACCTCGATGAGCTTCATTCATAAAGATGTGGACTACCGCATTGTCCTGGAGTATAAGTCGCAACAGCCAAAAAAGGCAAAATAACGAAGCAAAAAAAAAAAAAAAAAAATCACATATAAATCGCATCTGAGTATAAGCTGCACCCCAAACTATAAACAAAGTGCGACTTATTATCTGGAAAATACAGTAAGACACAAAATGTCTGACTTCATGAACCTTTGTCTCACTGTTTACTCTTATGAGCCCCTCTGTACACCGCTCCCTCTTTCCTCCTGCTCCCTCTTTTCTCCTGCTCCCTCTTTTCTCCCGCTCCCTCTTCTACTCCACTCTTTTCTCCTGCTCCCTCTTTTCTCCCACTCCCTCTTCCCCTCCTCTTTTCACCCGCTTCCTCTTTTCTCCTGTTTCCTCTTTTCTCCCGCTCCTTCTTCTCCTCCGTTCCCTGTTCTCTTTTGCTCCCTCTTTTTTCCCCTGCTCCCTCTGTTCTCCCGCTCCCTCTGTTCTCCCGCTCCCTCTTTTCTCCCGCTCCCTCTTTTCTCCTGCTCCCTCTTTTCTCCCACTCCCTCTTCCCCTCTACTCCTCTTTTCACCTGCTTCCTCTTTTCTCCTGCTCCTTCTTCTCTTCCGCTCCCTCTTCTCTTTTGCTCCCTCTTTTCTCCTGCTCCCTCTGTTCTCCCGCTCCCTCTGTTCTCCTACTCCCTCTGTTCTCCCGCTCCCTCTTTTCTCCTACTCCCTCTTTTCTCTCCCTCCACAGATTCACCTCTTCTCTAAAAAATTCATTATGCCATTTACTAAACATTTCTTTTGCCGTCGCGAGCAGGTCTACTTCCTCCTCTTCTGTTTTTTTTTTGTTTTTTTTCACCTCATTTTTTTCACCTCGTACCTCGCCTCTTTCAAGTCTCTCCCTGAGCGATATCCTCACCCATAACGCCGCGCGGATATGACCCCATTTTCCCGTTAAATTGCCTTGTTTTGTTCATCACGTGATAGTGTTTTGTAGCGAGCTGGATATTGTAGCGCTCTACATACAAAGAGGCGATTTCATCAGACGGAGGGTTATTCCTGAGCTGGTGAAACGACGCACGCTGCCAAATATGGGCAAAGGAGAACATGCTGACTCGCTGTGTCCAGACTCAAACTCAGGAGGACGATGTCGCCGGTACAAAAGGGTCAGTGGCGTCAACTGAACAGTGAACAATTCTGCTTAAATGTAAAATGTGGTATTATCGGGTGAGATCATAGACTGAACTCGTCATTTTGGTCTTAAATGTTCGTATTAACCCGCTCTACGTGATCCTGGGGTTTTTGTTTCACTATTGTGTCTGTAAATCAAGATATGAACGTTTAAAAACAGACAAATCAGTCGCCTCCTTTCTCTGAGGTCACTCCCGCTACCGTTAGCAACAGGTTTGATTGACAGCATTGCTAAGCGCTTCCTGCCTGCTAAACCAGTGGTGCAGGCGGGAAAGGGGCATTTCCTTCAACAGCCTCGCTCCAGATTGGCTCTTTGGTTGCTATGATACTCGTGCTCAGAATTCCTAATATGAAACTCTGCTCCAAATTGCCCGCTATCTGCACTCTAGGGGTCCTGACTGCACTCTATGGGTCTTATCTGCACTCTATGGGTCCTAACTGCACTCTGTGGGTCTTATCTGCACTCTAGGGGTTTTATCTGCACTCTAGGGGTCTTATCTGCACTCTAGGGGTCTTATCTGCACTCTAGGGGTCTTATCTGCACTCTAGGGGTCTTATCTGCACTCTAGGGGTTTTATCTGCACTCTATGGGTCCTAACTGCACTCTATGGGTCCTAACTGCACTCTATGGGTCTTATCTGCACTCTAGGGGTCTTATCTGCGCACTCTATGGGTCCTAACTGCACTCTGTGGGTCTTATCTGCACTCTAGGGGTTTTATCTGCACTCTAGGGGTTTTATCTGCACTCTAGGGGTCTTATCTGCACTCTAGGGGTCTTATCTGCACTCTAGGGGTCTTATCTGCACTCTAGGGGCCCTAACTGCACTCTATGGGTCCTAACTGCACTCTAGGGGTCTTATCTGCACTCTAGGGGTCTTATCTGCACTCTAGGGGTCTTATCTTCACTCTATGGGTCCTAACTGCACTCTAGGGGTCTTATCTGCACTCTAGGGGTCTTATCTTCACTCTATGGGTCCTAACTGCACTCTAGGGGTCTTATCTGCACTCTAGGGGTCTTATCTGCACTCTAGGGGCCCTAACTGCACTCTATGGGTCCTAACTGCACTCTAGGGGTCTTATCTGCACTCTAGGGGTCTTATCTGCACTCTAGGGGTCTTATCTTCACTCTATGGGTCCTAACTGCACTCTAGGGGTCTTATCTGCACTCTAGGGGTCTTATCTTCACTCTATGGGTCCTAACTGCACTCTAGGGGTCTTATCTGCACTCTATGGGTCTTATCTGCACTCTATGGGTCCTAACTGCACTCTATGGGTCCTATCTGCACTCTATGGGTCTCACCTGCACTCTATGGGTCTCATCTGCACTCTATGGGCCCTCTGTCTTCAGCCCTATACTCCACCCAGAGCCCTGATGACAGAGCCTTTTCTATCACCTCCCAGACTCTGGACCAGCGCCCTCTGCCTGTCAGACCCTCTCAGTCTTTACCGCAATTTAAAACTAGACTAGAAAACCCACCCACTTCTCCTCCCTGGCATTTAACACTAGACAGGACATACAGGTGTTTGATTGTTCTATGGATCGTGTATCTGTGTATTTGGTGTTTGTTGACTAATTGTGCTGTAGAAATAAACTCGAATCGATTTGAATCATTACGACGTGAGGAGAAACATCAGACTTTGTCCAGTGATCGCGAATTATTGTCAAACAGTGAAATACTTTTCTAAATCGTCTAATGAAGCGTCAGTACTGCAGCGTGTCTTCACAAATCGCACCGTCTGATACAGGAAAGTGAATGGAACAGCTGGATGTAAAAGCGCCTTTAGGTTCACGTTTTTGTCTGTGAATTATGTTTTTTTTGTGACCTGAAGAATCTTTTCCAGTTCTGATACCGACTCGGGTACTATCTTTACGTATCCGCTGATATCAACCGAGACTGAAAACACCTTTTAATTCTTGAAAACAAAATAAAATGAGACAAAACTCACCCAAACCTGTTATGTAGCTGTTGATTATGTCCAAAATAACCACAGGACAAATGTGTAAATACAAATTCAAACATTACGAGACTTTCTGGGCCAACTACGTCTTATTACATCGGTCGATCTGTCCAAACAGGATATCGAATCATCAATTAACTTAATAACTTTGACATCCCCTGTAGATCTCTGCGTTTGACCCAACACCTCAGTGAAATATAAAAGCGGGTTAGTGGGCAGCTGTAATGGGAACCAGACAGAAACATCCCTGCACAAATATTAGACCAACTTTTAAAACTTTGATGTGTTTTTTTTTTGTTTCTCCCCTCGTCTCTTGGTTCCAGCTCAACTTTCCATGTCGTATTGTTTGTTTATCGCTACAATGCCAGTGCGTCTGTGCGCTGATACGCGGAGTCATCGGCCCACCAGAGGAGCCGGGGGAGGGCCTTAAGTGGTTACATAACAAACGTCCTCTTGACTTGGAAGTATGTCATTGCTTCGGATAAGAGTCTCCAGTGGCCGCTGCCCGAAGACTCCTCCGGATACTGCTAATGCCTGGATGGAGGGATGGGAACGACGGCGCAGAAGATGGAGATAAAGGAAGTAGAGGAGAAGGGAGTAGGGAAGGACACGGCGAGGGGCAATAAACAGGAAGACGCGCTAAAACGGGGGGTCATGGGACACAAACGCTGGGGGGGGATTCGACGAGGAACGTTAGGCAGATTTTGAGGTGAAACGGAAAATCGTCTAGACGTTTTAGAAGAACGTGCTCGTTTCCGTCTGTTGGGAGCGTTTGTTACGTCCTTTGTTGCCAGGTTAATTTACAGGCTGCTGAATACTAAACTTAATGAATACTAATTTCAGCTAATCCCAGAATGCTTTGGGTTTTGTTTTGGCTTTTGAGGGATAGATTTTTAAAGATTTCACCATTTCAACTGATGAAATACCAAACCAGCAGCCAAATTAATGACAAATAAGACTTACTAATAACTAATTAATATTTATATGGCCTAAACAGACTTATTTTGACCTTTTTATGTAGTAGGCAAGAGACGATATTTAACGATTATACAATAGTTAGTTTAAAATGTTATGGACATGAATAATTTGAATTGTATCACATTTATAGTGTTGTACCTTGGCATCAGTGAAAATAACTACGATGTAACGGAGAATATTCTGGATGAGCAGGGCCGTCAACCGAAATTATGAGGCCCGGGGCAAAAAGTCTCACATGGGCCCCCCTCTAATATAAATTAATAGGAAGAGAGTCCAATTCTGGGCCCCTAAACCCCGGGATAACAGACGTCTTTGTTCCCACCGGCGACTACCCTGTGGATACGTAGGTTTTTTCTGTGATATAATGGCGATTATCTCTGTTAAAAATTTCCACAAACGATTATAGTAGTAGAAAAATGTTACGTTTTGCTTCAGTTAGGCATATTGGAACTATAACTCCAGCTCAAACTCAAGTCCGTACACCTTCCGTCCGTCTCCTTGCTGCTTCACACGAACTACTTCACTTTTCAATGCAAGCGCAGACGCAGAGCTGGGGCCCCCTGCTGCTCTGATCGTTCTGTTGGTTTTTAAGGCTTTTGCTATTCCCATGACACATTCTTCAAAGTTATACTAAAAGAAATATCACAAGTAAGAGTTTAAACCAGACGTATTCTGCAAAATGGACTTTTCTCATCTTTTAACCGTGTTCTAGTTGTTTCTTCTCGTCGAACTGTGTAATAATTCACCAAACCAGATGCCCTCCCTCGCACAGCGACGCCTCTCAGTCTCAGTCTCTCTCAGTTTATTAGATTTACAGTTCATTGTTCAGTGCTTCCACTCCACACCAGCAGGGGGCACCAACTCTCATCTTTCCATGCGTTTGCTTTCTTTTACGGGCAGGCAAGCAGACTTTGGGTGGACAACGGTATTTAATTAAACAATAATAATACATTTTATTTAAGAGCGTCTTTAAAAACACCAAAGGACACTGTACAGGACAAGTTTAAAAACGTAAAAACAGGTGAAAAACACACACGATGCTACGGAAAACTGGATGAGGGTGTGGTCGGTGAGGTGGTGTAATGTGATCAGTGGCCAGTAGGGTGTACTAAAGGACACTGCGACTTAAACCACGCTTCAAACAGGAAGAAGAAAGGGAAAAACGAGGTTATTCGGATATAATTAGTAGCTAACACTTAAGTATACTTTAGATACTTGATGATCTTAGCACTACTTGCCTCGAATGCCCTGACGACCGAAGGCGAATATTAGCTTTTCCAGCGTCATTTAGGTCACATGGCTAATATTAGGAGCACTGTTTTAAGCGGCAAGGTTATGGACTTGACCGCGGTGTCCTCCCGACTCCTCTGGGACCTGGTCACTTTGGCTTTATGAATGTTCCAAAATAATCATGTGAGGAAAATTGGTCTTAGGTGAGTCGAGTTTCAATGGATTTCTTTGGGAACTTTAGAGAGAACATTCAAGGGAACATCTAGGGAACATTAGAAGGAACACTAGAGGAAACATTAACGGAACACTGGAGGGAATAATAAAGGGAACACCGGAGGGAACACTTGATGGAACACTCGAGGGAACATTAGAGAGAACACTCAAGAGAACATTACAGGAACATTAGAGGGAACACTCAAGAGAACATTACAGGAACATTAGAGGGAACACTAGATGAAATATTAAAGGGAACATTAGAGGGAACACTGGAGGGAACATTAACGGAACACTGGAGGGAATATTAAAGGGAACACTTGATGGAACACTCGAGGGAACATTAGAGAGAACATTAGAGGGAACACTAGATGAAATATTAAAGGGAATATTAGAAGGAACACTGGAGGGAATATTAAAGGGAACACCAGAGGGAACATTAGAGAGAACACTCAAGAGAACATTACAGGAACATTAGAGGGAACACTAGGTAAAATATTAAAGGGAATATTAGAGGGAACACTGGAGGGAACATTAACGGAACACTGGAGGGAATATTAAAGGGAACACTTGATGGAACACTCGAGGGAACATTAGAGGGAACACTAGATGAAATATTAAAGGGAATATTAGAAGGAACACTGGAGGGAACACTAGAGGAAACATTAACGGAACACTGGAGGGAATATTAAAGGGAACACCAGAGGGAACATTGGAGAGAACACTTGAGGGAGCACTGGAGGGAACATTAGAGGGAACACTAGGTGAAATATTAAAGGGAACATTAGAAGGAACACTGGAGGGAACACTGGAGAGACTGGCGTGCCTTGGGAAAATTTGAGTTGACAGATTCACACTGTCAGTTAATGTAATAATCAAGTCCTGAGCAGAAAACACAAAAATGAGACTATGGCAGAATTCCTCGCTCCAGACACAGACAGACTTTGTTTATACTTCTTTTTTCTCCCGTTGAAGTCATTTCAGGCCTGGGTGCAGACCAAACTGACTGAGGAGCGTTTGAGTTTCAAAGGGGAGCAAACATAACACGCAAACATTATCTGGCATTATTTTAGGCACCTGACAAGAGGCTGCATTTTGACCTGAGGTATTTTAGTGGCTGTTGTGCCGCTGCTTTTTTTTTTTTTTATGACACTCTTCTGTGATTTGGATAGAAAAAAAATGTGGTTGAACCTTGTCAAGTCTATTCACCCCACATTAGTAGCAGCACTTTGGTCTGTTTATGAAATGTGGATTGGATATTTTATACTAGTGCCTCAACCATAGACTGTACGCATAGATGGACGTAGCTAACCTGCTAGCCGCCGCGTTCCAAACAGGAAGTGATCATGGGCGCACTTCTGGCTCCAACGACTCCGGCTCCAATTCACTTTTTTTTCCCACTATTGTGTCTGTAAATCAAGATATGAACATTAATAACAGACAAATCAGGCGGCTTCTTTCTGTGAGGTCACTCCCGCTAGCGTTAGCAACAGGTTTGATTGAAGAGGCCGCTAACTGATTGGCTCCCCGCTAAACCAGCCGTGTGGGCGGGAAGGGGCGTTACCTTCATCAGCTTCGCTCCGGATTGGCTCTTTGGTTGCTATGATACTAGCTGTCGGAATTCCAAATACGAAACTCCTTTCCAAATTCGCCGCTGTAACTGTCGAAGAGTTTCATTTGACTGGAGCCGAACGCTGTGGGTGACGTCGCACTCACTTTGTCCACTTCTTTATACAGTCTGTGGGTGCAGCGGTAGAGCGTTCTCCTACAAACCAGAAGGTCAGTAGTTCAATTCCTGGTCTGTTTTGTATTACTGCTACCTTTTCAAGTCACTCAAAGCTCTTTACATCAAGAAACCACACACCCAAATTCATACACCGGTGTACGCAGACAGAACTGGAACTTAAAGAGTACTGTCTGTAATGTGCATTTTTCTAACAAGAGCGGGATTCGAACTGCCAACCGCTACTGTCGTTCCCCATGGCAGCTGTGTATAGAACGCAGAGTGAATAGATGCATCTCTAAACCAGCTGAACTATTGTCAAATCTCCTGCCGTACTGTAGAACGACAGGTGCGGCAGGTGCAGTTTCTGGTTCTTACATTGTTACCAAAACCCAGCGGACCGACTCTAACAGACCCGCTCACGTTCTGTTTAGCTATTTTCAGCCCTTTAGTTATTTTCTAGCAGCGTGTGACATTGGAGCCTGAGTTCTACTTTTATCTCAAAGCGGTATACAACATAACAACACCTGTACCCGCGTGAAAATAGACCGGCCTTGGAAATGCTCACTAATCACCATGGGAAAAAAAGAGAAAAAATGGATTTGAGGAATGCTACCGGAGCTGCACGCTTAACTGAAACAAGACGATAAGCTCCATGGCAGAGTTGTTAGCGTTCGTTAGCCCGGTGTCCTGCTCGTGTTGCTGTGGAAAGTTTAGATCCCATAATCTCATCAGGCCCGTCTTTGAGAATGTGTTTGTTTTTCTGGAAGCTGCCAACAATGTGACACAACCGAATTACAGACCTGATGGAACTGGCTTAATTCCCAAATGGCGGCGTGTTGATACTCTGCAGCTGATGTCGTCAATGTTTCCTGGGGGTGTGATGCTATCTGGAGGCTCTGCTCTGTCTGAGGGTTTGTTAAGTTAGACATTGAGTATTTGGAATTCCGACTTCGAGTATCATAGCAACCAAAGAGCCAATCCGGAGCGAGGTTGTTGAAGGTAACTCTTTGTTAAAAATCAAACTCCTAAACACTCGGATTGGTCGCAGGCTCCTGAAAATGTGCTCTTTAAATCCATTTTGTATTTTTTCTTGAGTTTTAAAACTTTTTTTGGCTTTGTTTGCTAATGTCTCCATGGTAACTGCTGAGCATTCCACCATAGAACACATGTAGAACACCTCCTACAGAGTACCAATAGGAGATGGAGAGAGTTGGAAGTGGGCCTTGTGTTCTCTAAATCCAAATAAATAAGTACATATACATACATAAATGCATTGGGGTGATGACTTCATACTTCCAGATGGGGGCGAGAGAGTTTTTTTTCCTGTTGATAACGTTGTACTTTGACACGAAAAACCCAAAAAGTAAAAATGCACAAATCTCCATCCATCCATTTTCTTCCTCTTGTCCAGGGCCGAGTCACGGGGTTAGCAGTGGAAACCAAGGACGAACCAGATTTCCCTCACCCCAGACACTTTGCTATGCTGAACTCTCTGCCCAGAACACACCAGAAACTCATCGGCGCTCACCATGTTTAAAAAAGCCCTGGAAACTCACCATGTTTAAAAAAGCCCTGGAAACTCACCTGTTCAAAACTCACCTGTTCAAAACTCACCTGTTCCAAAACTCACCTGTTTCAAAACTCACCTGTTTCAAAACTCACTTGTTCCAATTTCACCTGTTCCAAACTCACCTGTTTCAAAACTCACCTGTTTCAAAACTCACCTGTTCCAAACTCACCTGTTCCAAACTCACCTGTTCCAAAACTCACCTGTTCAAAACTCACCTGTTCAAAACTCACCTGTTCCAAAACTCACCTGTTTCAAAACTCACCTGTTTCAAAACTCACTTGTTCCAATTTCACCTGTTCCAAACTCACCTGTTCCAAACTCACCTGTTTCAAAACTCACCTGTTTCAAAACTCACCTGTTTCAAAACTCACTTGTTCCAAACTCACCTGTTCCAAAACTCACCTGTTCCAAACTCACCTGTTCAAAAAGGCCCTGAAAACTCACCTGTTTCAAAACTCACCTGTTTCAAAACTCACCTGTTTCAAAACTCACTTGTTCCAAACTCACCTGTTTCAAACTCACCTGTTTCAAAACTCACTTGTTCCAATTTCACTTGTTCCAAACTCACCTGTTTCAAAACTCACCTTTTTCAAACTCTCCTGTTCCAAACTCACCTGTTCAAAAAGGCCCTGAAAACTCACCTGCTCCAAACTCACCTGTTCAAAACTACCTTCAAATACCTGCGTCTCCATTCGTATCTGTTTCTTTCATTTGTGTTGTGTCTGTACGACGCATCTTTGAGTGTCATGAAAAGTGCTGTATTATTATTATTATTATTATTATTATTATTATTATTATTACTACTTCCTCCAGCTCCTCCGGTGGGACCCTGAGGCGCTCCCAGGCCAGCTGAGAGACACAGTCCCTCCAGCGTGTCCTCCCGGTGGGACAGGCCCAGGCTCACGCTCAAAAGTTGACCTTGATTATTTCTGTTAGCGACTAGACCCTAGACCTCACTGTATTACAACACAAACCTCGAAAACTACCACTTTATCCGTCTGTTTTGGAGGAGGTAACGGCATTATAACACGACTTAACGCTCACTAGAGTCCATTTTGCGTGACGTAGGACCTTAACATATGGCTGGTCTGTAGAACGCCGTGTCGTCGTCTGAACCCGGGCAGTATAAAATGATCGCGGACGTGTGATGTCACCCCCGGAGCTGCTCGGCCTGCGCTCTGTTGGGATTACTGACTGTGAGACTGTGGGTTTGTGGTTAATCTGCTGTCATTGGGCCAAAGGATCATTAGCCAGAACAAGAGATCACATCGGCTCTTACGTAAGAACCAGGTGCCCGGCCACAGTGTTCAGTCAATGGACGGAAAGATTGATGCACAGATCGCGAGCCCGGCTTTACACTGATGGGATGGATTTTTACGCTGATGTTCCACTGTCTCTCTGAGGTCACAGGGGCTGGAGCTAGCATAGCATATATATATAAAAGGACATAGCTAACCTGCTAGCCGCCGCGTTCCAAATAGGAAGTGATCATGGGCGCAGTTCCAGCTCCACGGACTCTGGCTCCAATTCACTTTACGCTTTGAAATTGTCCCGTTTCTCCGTAACTGCTGCTGTCAAACTCGTCATTTTGGTCTTAAAATGTTCGTATTAACCCGCTCGACATCATCCTGGGGTTTTTATTTCACTATTGTGTCTGTAAATCAAGATACGAACATTAATAACAGACAAAACAGGCGCTTTCTTTTCCCGAGGTCGCTCCTCCTCCTCCTAGCGTTAGCAACAGATTTATTGCTAAGCGCCCGGTCACTGCTAAACCAGCCTCGCTCCAGATTGGCTCTTTGGTTGCTATGATACGGATTTCGGCTCCAAATTAGCCGCTATAACTGCTAGCCTCGATGTGCTTCATGTGACTGGAGCCGAACGCTGTGTTTTTTTTCTCTGTTTACACGGAAAACATCAAATATATAAAGCAACACACTGTATTTTCCGGATTATAAGTCACACTTTTTTTTTCTTTTTATATTTTGACCGGGGGTGCGACTTATACTCAGACGCGACTTATATGTGTAATAAAAGTCGTATCTGAATATATATTTTCACATCTTTGTTGCGGTCACACTGACAACCGCGTTTTTTTCCTTCATTATTCTAAATTTTTTTACTTACACTCAGGAGCAATTTATAGTCTGGAAAATACGGTGTGTGGAATATTATGTTGTAAAGAAAAAACCCTTCGCTTTGTGGACAACTTTAACCTTTGTCCTTTTCTCAAAGAGCTTCATGATGATGTCTCCTGAAATAGTTTCCACTTCACTGGTCAGGGTCAAGAAATGCAAGTGGTCAAACGCAATCAAGAAATCCAAGAGTAAAGGCTATTTTTTTAATATAAATCTAGAAGTTATTTGCGTTTATTTTTGTTTACTACTTTCCGCATGTGTCATTCGTAGTTTTGATGCTTCAGTGAGACTCTACCGTGTACGTGTCCAAACTTTTGACCCGGACTGGACTGTGTGTTTTGTTCTGACACAGCACTAACCGTGACCTAGTTTTTACGTGAACCGTGATGAAGAACGGCTATGACTGAATCCACCGACTCATTTCATTACGGGCCGTGTTTCCTTCAGGGGTCGTCCGATCCAAGAACAACGGCCTCGTCTCAAATCTCGTGTCAAAACTGTCTCAAAAGACCAAACTGCAGCTCATTTATTAAGAACCGGAGGACACGGCTCTCCGTTTGTGCCGCCAGAACGATGTGACGATGAACTTTGCTGATAAATAACACGTAATACAAACGAGACTTCCGCTGATATCGCTTTAAAATCCAGAGAAACCGATGCCTGATGCGCTCTGCCGATATTTTTGAGGCGATATCGTAAACACGTGAATGAAACAAAACGCAAAAACCCTGTGTATTTAGGCTGAGTTCTTCTCTCAAACTGAAAACACTCTGTTCCGCCTTGTGATGTCATCATGTGGCGATACAGGAAGTGCTCCGCTGTGTTTTTAAACTCCTTCGCGTGAGTCATTTGGATGATTTCAACCGTAAAACCGCCCATTTCTGCTGTCGGAACTGAAGGTAAAACGGAGCTGTTAATGTGAAAACGACCACTTCATGACATCACAAGGTGGAACAGAGCGTTTGGAGATGTACAGAC
Source organism: Periophthalmus magnuspinnatus (assembly GCF_009829125.3). Lineage (NCBI taxonomy): Eukaryota > Metazoa > Chordata > Actinopteri > Gobiiformes > Gobiidae > Periophthalmus > Periophthalmus magnuspinnatus. The sequence goes on from NC_047146.1 coordinate 5,175,280, forward strand.
TAATAATAAAGTGTGTGAATGAAACAAAACACAACTCCGGGTCTGTTTTTGAGGAGTTAACATCATTATAACACGGCGTAATGCTCTATTTTTTGTGTGGAATATTGGACCTTTTAAACGGTTTGAACTGGTCCAGAGTTTTACCTTCTGCCTCAGCCTCTTACATTTACATTCATTGTTATTCTGGCCTTTTGTGCGCTGATTACGCGTGATTACAACTGCGCTGTGTTTTGTATGAATGAGTGTTTCGTGTGCAGGTCGCGCTGACATAAACACTTGAATCCTGTTGCTACAATCGTCCATTGTCCCCGTCCATTCACCTGACGTCTCACACGTGGCACCGCTGCTGCTTTCATCTCCAGTGCAATTACAGGTCAATTTTTTGTGCTTTTCTTCTGAAATATGTTTGTTTTTTTTCTTCTTTCTCTGTTCACAACCATTTTCTTCCTCTCCAACGTTTGGTCTTGCTTTAAATGTCTTGAATGTGCGGTTGTACGCGCGTCGGACTCGCGTTTGAACAAAATAATTTCACGTTTTCAGTCCTCCAGTTCAGATTTTAATAGAAGTGACTGTTAGATTTGAGGCGCAGTGAGTTTCTTAAAGGCGGGTGAAGTGTTTTGCTCAAGAACACAGCGTCTGAAGGGGATAGTAAAGAAATTTAACATGCCCAGACACACACAGAACAACACACATGCACAATTACAGCGTTAACGTGGTGAGGGGAGAGTGAATATTGGCGCTCACGATCAATACGTTTGTGGAGTGAATAGTAATGATTTCAGATCACGCCCGGGTCCTCGCCTCATTTCCTCTGGGTTTTAGACTTGTGTTTGTCCCACTTTTACTCGCCGTTTTTTAGGTTATGGCTTGAAGTTGAAGTTTTTCCCGGGGTTATTGACATATTTAGTTTCAAAGTTAAAATATAAAAACATGATTTGTAAAAAGATTTCAGCTTTGCACCAGTTCTCTGCAAATGGACATAGCTAACCTGCTAGCCAAACAGGAAGTTATCATGTGCATGCTTCCGGCTCCGTTGACTCTGGCTCCAGTTCACTTTCTATTGAAAAGCTGTGGCCCCTCTCTCCAGGGCCGGCCCTAGCCTTTAGGGGGCCCTAAGCAGAATTTGCCAGTGGGGCCCTCGCCATTTCAGTTCCACGTATTCGTATTTGTTAAAATTAAAATCATCTCAACCAGTTGTAAAAAGACTGAAAATTCTAAAGACTCACAACAACAACAGCCATAAGTATAAAAACATGTGAGGAAGGGGGATCTGGGGACCCTGCACCAGAGAAATGTTTAAATTCTGGACATTTTTTTCATGATTTCTGGTTCATTTTAATGTGTTCCAGTTGAGTAAAGTGGGTTTACATCTATAAATGTTTTATGACGAGGGAAAACAGATGCAGGCAGCACATAGCTACTGGAAATAAAACACATCTCATCATTTTAGAGCAATATTTAGACTAGTATAAACACCCGAGCGACGTTTAGTTTCCAAAAAAAACCTTCCAATCATTATTTTCAATATAAATGTATGTGCTCTTGGGGGCCCTCTAGTGGCCTCGGAGCCCTAAGCTGCTGTTTCGACCGCGTATAATCCGGGTTGGCCCTGACTCTCTCTGTAACTGCTCGTCATTTTCGTCTTAAATGTTCGTATTAACCCGCTCTACATGACCCTGAGGTTTTTATTTCACTATTGTGTCTGTAAATCAAGATATGAACATTAAAAACAGACAAACCAGACGTCTTCTTTCCTCTGTGACTGGAGCCGAACGCCGTGGTTGACGTCACACTCACTTAGTCCACTTCTTTATACAGTCTGTGGACGGAGCCTGAACTCTTCTATTGAGACGTTTGCAGAGTTTGGTTAAGACTTTTTCCATGAAGGCGTAAAAACCTTCACCTTGTACCGGTGCTTTTACATGTAAACATACTTCCTCAGCTCATATACAGAGATCCTCAAACATGCTGTAAAACACGGCTCAGCGAAGTCGTGGACGGGAACGAAATCAAAGTCACATTTTGAGGTATCTGTACTTTACCTGCGTACATTTTCCAGTGGATACTTTTTACTTTTACTTCAGTACATTTGAGAGCAGTATCTGTACTTTCTACTCCACTACATTTTTGAACAGGACTGAAAAGTAAAAAGTACTTTTCATTTGATTTTTTTTAGGTTTTTTTTTTTACCGTGTTCGTGGAAACATCCTGACTAAAGTTTTCGAGTTCGAGCTTCGGCTTTGACAAAAATAAAAACAAAATTCAAGAAAAAAATGTAGAAATTGATTCGTGTTGAACAAAATATGAATCATTTTTGAATCGGTATCATTACATTTACACTTTAACAAATGGACAACACTTAAACAGATACTGAAATACTTTTACTCAAGTAGATTTTTCTTGCGATACTTTTACTTTTTACTTAAGCATGTGGCTAAACAGAGCTAGCGTTTCCAGTCCTAAGCCCACGTCTTTGCTGTTCACTGGACACAGACCATGATCTGACCGACTTCTGGACACTCCCTCTTATGTTCGTACGTTCTTTCTTACGTTCTTTCTCATGTTCTTCCCTTTTGGCCCCACACTCCGTCCACGTTTTGAACTCTTTTAGTGCTTCCGTTTGTCCAGCGATAGCACCGGCCTCAAAAGGACCTCGGCGTAAACAGTTTAAACTTGTGCGCACTTACATAAGCACTTTTGAATTCATAATAATCCCTCCGCTTTAAGTCCCCGTCCCCGTCCCTGCGTCGACCTGTCAGCGCTTTGGCTCGTACCTGCCCCCCGCTCCCGTCCTGTCTCATAACGACGTCTTAGCCGCTCGCGTCCGGACGTGTCGCGGGAGTGTGAATGGGACCGTGTATTGACCCAGAGTGGCCTTCCTTAAGCTTCCCGATAACCCTCTTACAATGAGTCCCGTGTGCGCAGCTCCTGTTAGTCCTGTTATTTTTGCACTGCTGCCTAAAACTATCGATTTTATATCAACCTTTAAAGGTCCTCTGCTAAGCCCCTCCAGCTTTTGTGCCACTTTGAAAGTAAACCCCAAAGCCCCGAGCAATTCTCCGCTAAAGTCTATTTAATCTCCTTATATGGACTGCTGGTGTCCGGCGTCCTGCGTTATAGTGAGGTAGAGCGTACGTGGGACATACGGGGGCCTCTAAGAATGCCGGGTCAGGGGTCAAAACGGGGGTCTATTTGCACAACAACAAAACACAAATGCAGGCTTGTGTTTTGGCAATCAGGAACCGTACCACAAGCCATGAAAAAAACACACAATTATTCTAAAACACATTTAGAAATCGTGCGATGTGTTGTTGTTTTTTTTTCAGGAGCCATTTTGACTGCATTCCACCTCCGACCTCTGTGGGGCGCTGTGGTGTAGATGTTTGAAGCCCCAGGTGTAAAAAGGGGCAGGAAATTGGCAACAGGTGTTAGAAGGTGCAGAGGTCTGTGATTTTTAAAGTGAGCTAAAGAAATGAGTTTTAACGACAGGTCAAACCTCTGGACGTTTGACCAGTGTAGGCCGTTAGCACGGGGCTAATTAGCTTCTACAGGCGCTGATATCGATTAGATCCAGAGAAACCGATTACGAAAGGCCCATTTTGAGTATTTTCCCCAAACGGATTGATTTGAAATGACGACAAACACAGCCACAAACCAGCTCTCTCGCTCTCCTCTGTCCTTTTCTGTCCAGCTCTCCTCCTCCTCTCTCTCTCTCTACGCTCTTCCTCCTCTCTCTAGCTCTGTTTCCTGTCTCTCTGTCCCCTCTCCTCCTCGCTCTTCCTCCTCTTTCCAGCTCTGTCTCCTCTCCTCCTCTCTCTCTCTACCTCTGTTTTTCTCTCTCTGTCCCCTCTCCTCTCTCCAGCTCTCTGTCCCCTCTCCTCCTCTCTCCTCCTCTCTCCTCCTCCTCCTCCTCCTCCTCCTCTCTCTCTAGCTCTGTTTCCTCTCTCTCTGTCCCCTCTCCTCCCCTCTCCTCCTCTCTCTCTCTAGCTCTGTTTCCTCTCTCTCTGTCTCCTCTCCTCCTGTCTGCTCCTCCTCTCTCTCTAGCTCTGTTTCTTCTCTCTCTCTGTCCCCCTCCTCCCTTTCCTCCTCTCTCTCTCTACCTCTGTTCCCTCTCCTCCTCTCTCCTCCTCTCTCTCTAGCTCTGTTTCCTCTCTGTCCCCTCTCCTCCCCTCTCCTCCTCTCTCTCTCTAGCTCTGTTTCCTCTCTCTCTGTCTCCTCTCCTCCTCTCTCTCTCTAGCTCTGTTTCCTCTCTCTCTGTCCCCTCTCCTCCCCTCTCCTCCTCTCTCTCTCTAGCTCTGTTTCCTCTCTCTCTGTCTCCTCTCCTCCTGTCTGCTCCTCCTCTCTCTCTAGCTCTGTTTCTTCTCTCTCTCTGTCCCCCTCCTCCCTTTCCTCCTCTCTCTCTCTACCTCTGTTCCCTCTCCTCCCCTCTCCTCCTTTCTCTCTCTAGCTCTGTTTCCTCTCTCTCTGTCCCCTCTCCTCTCTCTCTCTCTCTAGCTCTGTTTCCTCTCTCTGTCCCCCTCCTCCCCTCTCCTCCTCTCTCTCTCTAGCTCTTTTTCCTCTCTCTCTGTCCCCTCTCCTCCTCTCTCCTCCTCCTCTCTCTCTGTCCCCTCTCCTCCCTCTCCTCCTCTCTCTCTCTAGCTCTGTTTCCTCTCTCTCTGTCCCCCTCCTCCCTCTCCTCCTCTCTCTCTCTAGCTCTGTTTCCTCTCTCTCTGTCCCCCTCCTCCCTCTCCTCCTCTCTCTCTCTAGCTCTGTTTCCTCTCTCTCTGTCCCCCTCCTCCCCTCTCCTCCTCTCTCTCTCTAGCTCTGTTTCCTCTCTCTCTGTCCCCCTCCTCCCCTCTCCTCCTCTCTCTCTCTAGCTCTGTTTCCTCTCTCTCTGTCCCCTCTCCTCCTCTCTCCTCCTCCTCTCTCTTTGAGGCGTCTGTTTGGTCCAAATAAAAACCTCGTCCTCTGTCGGAGCTTTGAGGCCGATCAGAAGACCTGATATATCGACCGGCTCATCCATCCCTCCATCTTTACCCCAAACATTCTGTCTCTGATCCAGAACTTCATGCTCCTCAAGTCAAACCTGTTCAGAATCTCACCTCACAATCCCTCTCTCTCTGATCTTCTTCACACTGCCACTCCCCGCTCTCCTCCTCTCTCCTCCAGCTCTCTGCTCCCTCTCCTTTCTCCTCCTCTCTCTAGCTCTGTTTTCCTCTCTCTCTCAAGCCCCCTCTCTCACTCTACTCCTCCTCCTCTCTCCATCTCTCCATCCCCTCTCTTTGTCTCTGCTCCTCCTCCTCTCTCCAGCTCTCTGTCCCTTCTCTTCCTCTCTCTATCTCTCTTTCTCTCTCTACTCCTCCTCTCTCCAGCTCTCTGTCCACTCTCTTCCTCTCTCTATCTCTTTCTCTCTCTCCTCTCTTCATCTCTCCGTCCCCTCTACTCTCCCCTCCTCTTTCTCTTTAGCTCTGTTTTCTCTCTCTTGCCCTCTTTCTCTCTCTCTCTGCTCCTCCTCCTCTCTCCATCTCTCCGTCCCCTCTTTGTCTCTGCTCCTCCTCCTCTCTCCAGCTCTCCGTCCTCTCTTCCTCTATCTCTTTCTCTCTCCTCCTCCTCCTCTCTTCAGCTCTCCGTCCACTCTCTTCCTCTCTCTATCTCTCTTTCTCTCTCTCCTCTCTTCAGCTCTCCGTCCCCTCTACTCTCTCCTCCTCTTTCTCTCTAGCTCTGTGTTCTCTCTCTTGCCCTCTTTCTCTCTCTCTCTGCTTCTCCTCCTCTCTCGATCTGTCCATCCCCTCTCCTCCTCTCTGCTCCTCAGAGTTTTGCTTTGCATTGTGTGTTTTTATGTTTTTATGTTGTTCTTTTCAGTGTCCTGGGGGTTTGAAAGGCACTTTTAGATCAAATGTATTTTTATTATTTTTTTTATGTATTATTTTTTATTATTTTTTTTATTTATTTATTTGATGATGATGAGTCCAGACTCCGGTGGACTCTGGAGCTCCTCTGTGTCTCTACTTTACCCTCGTCTTGGTCAAATCCCGTGTCGTCTTCTTCTGACACCACAGCTGCTGTCCTCTGCTGTGACGCAGGCTCACACAGCGCCCCCCGGGGTGTTGAGTGGGCAGTGCGGGTGGAGGAAGTGGATGTGTCACAGTCGAGCGGCGCCAGTGCGGACTCTTTACTCCAAATCCAAAAAGTCAGCTGCAGATGACGGAGCCTCAGACTCTCCACACGAGCCTCATCCAGCCTCAGCCCGTCTGCACAAGTCCAGGTCCAGGTCCAGGTCCAGGTCTAGATCCAGGTCCAGGTTTTTACAGTGGCCTTATACGTGTTTGATAAAAGTTTCATCTGTTCTTCATAAGTTTCTGGGCGTCTTCATGGGCCTCCTTTTTTTCTCCCATACTCTCTCTCTCTCTCTCCTCCCTGCTCCTCCCATACTCTCTCTCCCTCTCCTCCTTTTTTCTCCCATACTCTCTCTCGCCTCCCTGCTCATCCCATACTCTCTCTCCTCCCTGCTCCTCCCATTCTCTCTCTCCCTCTCCTCCTTTTTTCTCCCATACTCTCTCTCTCTCTCCTCCTTTTTTCTCCCATACTCTCTCCTCCTTGCTCCTCCCATACTCTCTCTCCCTCTCTCCCTGCTCCTCCCAGTCTCTCTCCTCCCTGCTCCTCCCAGTCTCTCTCTCTCTCTCTCTCTCTCTCTCTCCTCCCTGCTCCTCCCAGTCTCTCTCTCCCTCTCCTCCTTTTTTCTCCCATACTATCTCTCTCCCCCCTGCTCCTCCCAGTCTCTCTCTCCTCCTTTTTTCTCCCATACTCTCTCTCTCCTCCCTGCTCCTCCCAGTCTCTCTCTCTCTCTCTCTCTCTCTCTCTCTCTCTCCTCCCTGCTCCTCCCAGTCTCTCTCTTTCTCACACTTAGTAAACTCTTAGTGACGTATAAACAGACCGGTGCGTTCACGTCGTTCCTTAATCCGTTGTTATTCTCCCTCCGGACACAGGGGGCAGTAACGCTTTTCCTTCAGTTACAGAAACACCTTTAAAACTCTAAATATTCAGCGGAAACTGCGCAGCCCTTTTACTTTACTTACTGCACTCAAACACAAACCTTACTTCAAATATTTAGTCGTTTTTTTTGTTTTTTTTTTAGACAGACAGAAACTAAAGTCACAAGTTCCCGATAAACGCCCAGACACTTTCTCATCTGGGTCAAAAGTCAGATGCCCTCCCTCCTCATTGTTGTGGATCATTGGTATGCTACTATTGTTGCTCCCCAGACGCACAGAGATAACACACAGTCACGACAGCTGAATCTGAGAGAGCGTAAACATCCTGGGACCAAAACATCCTTATTAGCTCCAATATGAGGCAAAACAACACTCGGGGCAGTTTGTGTTTTATTTTGTCACATTTATAACATTTTTAAGAGAATTACAAGATTAAACCTTTTCTAGAAACTTGGACTTTTCAGATCTGTTTGACATGTTCTAGTCGTTTCTTCTCATTTACGCTCTTGAAGTTGTATTTGAGTGACTTATATTTGAGTAATCTTATTTTCAAGACGCCATTTTGTTCATCTAACACCGTTTAATCTCCACACTGGGACACGCCCACTTTGCGTACGCACTTCCTTCTCCGGTTTTATTTTCTTAATCGTTGCGCAAATGGAAAAAAAAAAAAAAAAAGGGGGGGGGGGGGCGCCGACAGCTACGCGGCGCTTTGTTGTGATGACGTTTACAAGCGACGTCAGCTTAGCAACGCTGTCAATCAAACCTGTTGCTAAGGCTAACGGGAGCGACTTTGGGGAAAGAAAACACCTGATTTGTCTGTTTTTTAATGTTTATATCTTGATTTTACAGACACAGTAGTGAAATAAAAACCCCAGGATCACGTAGAGCGGGTTAATACGAACATTTAAGACCAAAACGACGAGTCTGACGGCAGCAGGTACAGAGAGAGGACGCAGTTTTTCAATAGAAAGTGAATTGGAGTCAGAGCCGATGCAGCCGTGATCACTGGAACGCGGCGGTTAGCAGGTTAGCTACGTCCATTTCTATATACAGTCCATGTCTGTGACCCGTTTCGCACCGGCAGCTGTGTTTGCACATCACTACAGTGTGCGTTTAGTCAAAGTGCGTGTTTGGCAGCTGGTTGTGTTGATGTTTTCACAGCCGTGTGGTGATGGGAGTTTGATTGACACTTTTCTTATGTTCACTCACCTCAGAACGCTGCGGTTTGCTCAAGATCACAGGAAATGTACGAACAGATATGACTTTCTGTTCCTGTTAATTCCCGTGTGTTATGTGGTGTGTGTGTGTGCGTGTGTGTTTGTGTTCAGTTGTTCAAAGCTCAAATCTTTATCAGAATCACCACATTTGAAGCTTTGTAAGACTCAAAATCTGCGTAGAATCCTTTTAATTTTGACTCTTTAAGTCCATTTTTAAACAGGTACTTTAATACTTTTACTTATGTAGATTTTTTCATGCGATACTTTTACTTTTACTTGAGTATTTTTGATCCACTATCTGTACTTTTACTCAATGGACACTGTTATTCACTGTTTTGTTGCTTCTTGATGAGCGTTTCAGACACAGTTTGAGTCCAGATCCTGTCACTTTTTAATTTGACTTGTTATTTTTGGCGTTTCCTGTAAAAGTCTGAAAATCCTCCTCTTTTTCTCTTGTTGTTGTTCGACTCGGCAGCTCCTGTAATTACTGCTGCCAATCACAGCGCCCAGCCTTAATCACCCTCACAGACGCACTGCTGGGCCGAAGCTGGGCCGCGCCGAAGCTGGGCCGCGCCAAAGCTGGGCCGCGCCGAAGCTGGGCCATGCTGAAGCTGGGCCACTCTAAAGCTGGGCCACGCTAAAGCTGGGCCACGCTAAAACTGGGCCTGTCTATAGCTGGGCCACGCTAAAGCTGGGCCACGCTAAAGCTGGGCCTGTCTATAGCTGGGCCACGCTAAAGCTGGGCCACACTAAAGCTGGGCCTGTCTATAGCTGGGCCACGCTAAAGCTGGGCCACGCTGAAGCTGGGCCACGCTAAAGCTGGGCCTGTCCAGAGCTGGGCCTCTCTAAAGCTGGGCCACGCTGAAGCTGGACCACGCTAAAGCTGGGCCTGTCCAGAGCTGGGCCTCTCTAAAGCTGGGCCACGCTAAAGCTGGGCCACTCTAAAGCTGGGCCTGTCCAGAGCTGGGCCTCTCTAAAGCTGAAGTTGGGCCACACAAAAGCTGGGCCTTGTTAAAGCTGGGCAAAACTAAAGCTAATTCTGGGCCTCGGTAAAGTTAAAGCTGGGCCTGTCCGAAGTTGGGTCACACTAAAGCTGGGCCACACAAAGGCTGGGCCTCTCGAAAGCTAAAGCTGGGCCTCGTCAAAGCTGGGCCACACTAAAACTAATGCTGGGCCTCTCTGAAGTTAAAGCTGGGCCTGTGTAAAGTTGGGCCACGCTACAGCTGGGCCATGCTAAAATTAAAGTTAGGCCTGTCTGAAGCTGGGCCTCGCTAAAGTTAAAGCTGGGCCTCGCTAAAGTTAAAGCTGGGCCTCGCTAAAGTTAAAGCTGGGCCTCGTTAAAGCTACACGCATGACATCATCAGGTGGAACAGAGCGTTTTCACAGGGTTTGTGTGTTAAACATGTGTGAATGAAACAAAAAAACACAACTCCAGGTCTGTTTGTGACGAGGAAATGACATAATAACACATCAGTTTAGTGTAATATGGGCCTCTCAGTTAATTAATTAAGACACGTGGAGTAAACTCAGAGACGTGTAACGATTTGTCCAAATTTGGGAAAGTGAAGCTCATAACACCCAGGTCTGGTTTCACTGTGGGTTTAATATAAGTCTGTGTAAATCTCAGTATATGAAGCTATTTCCCTGTGGATTCTGCAAACTTTCTTCTTGGCTTTGCCCCCAACAATAGAAACACTGTTCGTACGACTTTAAATCAAGGAAAAATCTGTGTTATGTAACGTGATCTGTTATAACGCCATTTCCTCGTCACAAACAGACCTGGAGTTGTGTTTTTTTTTTGTTTCATTCACACAAGTTTAACACACAAACCCTGTGTATTTAGGCTTTAGTTCTTCTCTCAAACTGAAAACACTCTGTTCCACCTTGTGATGTCATCATGTGGTGATACAGGAAGTGCCTCACCATACACCTTCATTTAAAAAAAACAACAAAAATAAAATAAATAATAATAAAAAATAAATAAAATAAAAAAACAAAAAAATAAAATAAAAATAAGAAAAATAAATAAATAAAATAATAAAAAATAAATAAATAAAATAAAAAAGTAAAAAATAAGAAAAATAAATAAATAAAAATAAAAAAATAAAAAATAATCAATAAATAAAATAAAAAATAAAATAAATAAATATTAAATTAAATTAAAATGTAAAAATAAGAAAAATAAATAAATAAAATAAAAATCAATAAGAAAAAAAAAATCATTTCTAGAATCATTTGGATCATTTCAGCCAATCTCTACTGAACTAAAGGTAAAAGGAGCTGTTAACTACCAAGGTGGAACAGAGCGTTTTGAGATTTGGAGATGTTACAAACTAATAATGAAACAAAACACAACTCCAGGTCTGTTTTTGAGCATTATAATCCGACTTAAAGCTCACAGTAGTCACTTTTGTGTAATATAGAACCTTTAAGGAACCTTTCACTCTGTTGGAAGCAGGAATCAAACCACATACCTCTTGGTTTTTGGAGTTGAGCACCTATGGTATACTCCGGCGTCACTGTGAACGGCTCTGACTGATCTGCTAAAATGGATTGTTCATGTTTTAGCAGGAAAACGCCGTTCTAACCTGTTTGCATCGTGTGTGTTTTAGGATCCATCGGTGCAGAAAGTCGGAGGAGGCAGAAAGAAAACGGTCTCGTTCAGCAGCATGCCCTCGGAGAAGAAGGTAACGGTCAACGCTGTGTCCGAATGTCTCCCCCAGCCCCTGACCCCTCTCTCAGTACACGCTACACGCTACAGCCCTGCACGCTTAAAGACTCCACAGTGTCTCATTCACAGAGAGATTCAGACACCGTTAGCAACAGGTTTAATTGACAGTGTTGCTAAGCGCCCGCTCCTTGCTCCCTCCCCAGCGGTGTGGGCGGGAACAGCCTCGCTCCTGATTGGCTCTTTGGTTGCTATGATACTTGTGGTTGTTATTCCAAATATGAAACTCGGCTCCAATTTAGCCGCTATAACTGCTCTAGCCTCGATGAGCTTCACTTGTAGCCTTAAACTGTGATAAAAGTCGATTTGTGTCATAAATTCTGCTCAGATTGGACTCACTCAGGTCTTTATGGACTAATAATAATCTCACAGGTTTATGTCAGACTGGATCTCACATAAACAGACTGGAGTTTTCATGTTTATTAATCTGAGACGCGGAAATGATCGCTCTGTTCACAGCTTGAGCTAAGGTACACGGCTAATGCTAGCACCTTTACACCATAACGGTTTATTTCAAAGTGTTTTATTCATAATCAGGATCAACCGTGCTTCTATAATAATGATAATACATTTTATTTATAATGCACTCTTCATTCCATAAAATCTCAGAGTGCGACAATAAAACAAGAACTTTAAACCAATGCTAACTGCTAAATGCTAAAAAAAACAGCAACAGTGAGCTTTTCTAAATAAAAAGGTCTTTAGATTAGCTTTGAAAAAGTCCAGGCTGTGTGTGGCTCTCAGCTGAACATCTATCTGCTTCATTCAGTCGTGTTGTGTCCAGTTAAACACCTGTCTCTGTCCACTGCTGTTTTTCCAACTTTTTTCCAACATTTTTTCACCAACTCGACATTCAGACACCACTAAAAACTACGTGACTCCTAAACAGTGCCCCCTGCAGGTGACACAGCCTATCCACATTATTCCAGAAGTTGCCGATCTTGACGGAAAGTAAGTTCTATATGGACTAAAGAGCCGTTTTGAAGCTTCCCAGAGAATCGGCGCAGTGTTGACTTCTTGTTGCACATTTGACACAAACCAAATTACTTTATATAATATTTTAGCGCAGAAACTTTTCCCAAATTCTTCATCGAAAGGAACAGGATTTACACTTAACCGAAATTGCTACTACAAAGAAATCGCGGTTTAGTTGCATTTACGGAAAAAGTGTACAGAAGAACGTCAATGTAACACCTGACTTTAACCTGACGGACATTGTGACTCCGCCCCTAACCCTCTGTGTGTCCCAGGTGAGCAGCGCGGGGGACTGCTTGGCGTTCATGCAGGGCGGGTGTGAGCTGAAGAAGATCCGCCCCAACTCCAGGGTCTACTGCCGCTTCTACACGCTGGAGCCGGACCTCACCTGTCTGCGCTGGGAGCCCTCCAAGAAGGACGGGGAGCGGGCCAGACTCGAAGTGTCCAGCATCAGAGAGGTCAGAACAGGCAAGAGCACGGAGACCTTCCTCCACAACGGGCCGCTGTCCGAGCACCTGGCGGAAGAGGCGGCGTTCTCCATCATACACGGGGATGATTACCAGGTACGAGGACGTTATGATGCGTTATATTTAAAGCTCCTACATTACGCAAAACTGACTCTTTTGAGCGTTTATCCATATTCTAATGCTGTTATCTCCTCAAAAACAGACCTGGAGTTGTGTTTTGTTTCCTTTATTATTAGGCCGTCTACATTTCCAAAGCTCAAAACGCTCTGTTCTACATTGTGATGTCATGAAGTGGTAGCTTTCAACAGCTCCTTTTGCCTTTTGTTCAGTGAAGATTGTCAATTCCAGGAACCAAAAACACAATTCCAGGTCTGTTTGCGATGAGGAAACAACGATGTAACGGCAGGTGCAGGAGTGGACCAAGGAATGCAGACTCGGGGCAATTTTACAGTGTTTATTTACAGTTTGTGAAAGAACAAGAGTCAATAGTTCATCAAACACACGGGAGGCAAACCAGGCGGGCGGAGTGGTGAGCAGGAACGGGGAAAACCAGGACCGGATGAGGACAGGATCGGGCATGGGAACAGAGCAAGCCAAGCGGGGGTAGTCCAGACAGAGCGGACACGGAGACAACCAGGGCCGGAGCAAGACAGGACCGGAGACGAGACCAGGGAGGGCCGAGCAGGAGTAATCCAGAGAGCGAGGACCAGGGCAGGAGACGAGAAGCAGGCCGGAGACCAAGACAGGACAGGAGGCGAAGACGAGGGGTGGACTGTACTGGAGCTGGAGCGCAGGGTCAGGAGCAGGAATAAGCGAGGGAGCAGGAATGTTTACACGTGGACGGTCTCGCCCGAGTGTCTTCTGCCGAGCCCTCATATACTCGACAGCAGGTGGTGATGATTGTGCTAATGCGCTCCAGGTGCGCACGGGAGGAGTAGGAACTCCGCCCCGCTCCGGATTCAGACAGGTAGGGGAGGGGGAGAGCACACAGGGAGACAGAAAATGCAGGCATCATGACATTAGATTAAAAACTGGCAGGAAATGGATACAAATAAAATCAATGTTGCACAATTAACTGACCTTTGACCTTTATGTCCATCAAGTTTTATAAAGTTTCGTCAACCAAACATGACTCACTTTTATACAGTCTTATTATGTCGCTATAGATAAAGATGTTATAAGACTGTACATTAGCAGGGTTCCCACGCGTCCTGGAAATTAGCATTTAGCTCGTTAGCAGTTCGCTCATTAGCAGTTACCTCGTTAGCAGTTAGCGCGGAGTGCACTCTGCAGAGATGAAGTGGTAAATGTTAAAGCCAGGTGCTTCTCTAAATAAATTATATCCAAGTACAGTGATTATCAGTATTTATTTAAAACAGCCTCTGTATTCTAAGATGAAAAACAAGGCTATACTAGAAAAATCCGATGAAATTAAGTAGAATAATGTCTAGTATCGCTATCGGTGAACACTCAAAATGAAATACTCGTACTCGTTTTGGAAAAAGTGACATCAGTGCATCCCTAAGAACAAGAATTGGCCCGTTTCTCTGCATGGAAAATAAGAAAAAAGGCCAAATGTCATGGAAAATCTGTATTTTGTCCTTGAAAATGTCTCCAGACTTTGCAGTTTGTTGGATCAGATGAATGAGACTGGGCAGGGCCTCGGTGTCACACACAGAACGTGCCTTATTCTCCTGCGTTATAAATACAACACTCGACTCACGAGCACCTTTCACACCCCAGAGTGACGCCTCAACACTTGGTTTGTACAAGTTTTTATTTCTGGGTTCACCTGCGTTCTCCATCTCTAGAAAATACTTTTAAGGAGGTGGAAATAATATCGTGCGTTTGTCTTGTGCGCAGTGGTCCCTCGTTTATCTTTAAAATAATTTGCCATTTCAATTGAACCACGAGCAAACCAAAATGTCGGTGTAACGGTGGCCTTGGACATCATCTTTCCCCCGTCTACATGTTTAACTCCATCCTCAGACCCAAAGCAAACAAAGGAAACAAAGAGAACAATAGACAGTGTGGAAGCAGCCATTAAGAGCTGAATGTACAGTGGTTCCTTGTTTATTGCGCGGGTTACGTTCTAAAAATAACCCGCAATATAAACTCTCTCAAAGTTCAAACCTTCGTCGGCGTCTTTGTCGGTGCAGAACGTTTCATCGACATTGTGGGTTTTGTTCATACGATGTAAAAAAGCATGAAAAAGTGCGCAAAAAAAAACACGAAACAGCAAAAGTTGAACCACGATATAGCGAGGGACAACTGTATAATTAAGTTGCATTCGGTGGACTTCGGGTATAGCCTTAAACTTACGCCACGTTATAAAAACTAATCTGTAATCTATCCTGGAAATGATTTTAAACAAAGTGCGGGAACCCTGTTTATAAAGTGAGCACGGGACTTTCTGAGCTAAACATTTTTGAAATCAGAACCCTGCGCTTTTGTGTAACATCCCTGATCCTTCCATGAAAATCAGTTACATAAGAGCCGACATCTTTACGGCGTCTTTGTATTTTGGGTTTGTTCATTTTAACACGTTAATCCTTCCTCGAGCAGGCTGGCCGACAGTTCAGAGCCCCATCTGCTCAGTAATCCTCTGGCTTCTCCCTCTCAGTCTCTGGACCTGGTCGCGCTGTCAGCAGACGTGGCTAACATCTGGGTAACGGGCCTTCGCTACCTATTGGCGCACCCTTCAGTCATCGGGGCGTCCGGAGGAGTCGGCGGCGGAGTCCTGCCCGAGGGGAGCCTGTCGGTGGAGGGAAGTCTGGGGAGTAAGATGAGGAGCGAGTGGCTGGCGACGGAGTTTGCCGCGGTGGATGAAGACGGGTACGGCATCGTGTCCGAGGACGTGGCGGTGACGACCATCTGCAAACTGTGTCCTGGGATCAAAGAGGCGAAGGTAAAGGAGGAAATGGTGGAACACAACACGGTAATGTGTGACATGGGGGGGTTTCTGGTGCGGCGGAGTAGTGAAGGATTCTCTCCATAGACTGTATATATAAATGGACGTAGCTAACCTGCTAGCCGCTGCGTTACAAACAGGAAGTGATCATGGGCGCTATTGAAAAAACGTTGCCATCAGATTCGTCATTTTGGTCTTAAATGTTCGTATTAACCCGCTCTACATGATCCTGGGGTTTTTATTTCACTATTGTGTCTGTAAATCAAGATATGAACATTAATAACAGACAAATCAGGCGCCTTCTTCCCCCGATATTGCTCCCGCTAGCGTTAGCAACAGGTTTGATTGACAGCGTTGCTAAGCGCCCGCTCCCTGCTAAACCAGCGGTGTGGTCGGAATTCCTAATATGGAAATCTGCTCCAAATTAGCCGCTATAACCGCTAGCCTCGATGAGCTTCATTTGACTGGAGCCGAACGCTGTGGATCCACTTCTTTATACAGTCTGTGGTTCTCTCAGTGTAAAGGAGGTTTTTTTCTCATCAACATAGACGCTAACAGTCAAACGTTTGGACACACATCTCATTCAATGTTTTTACTGCTTTCTACGTGTTTTTCTTTTCCGCATAATTCCTCATTTCTTACCTCATATATTCGATGTGTTCTGTGTGTATATAAACCGTAGAAAGTTGTAAAAATAACAAAAGAAAACACTGAATGAGAGGCGTGTCCAAACTTTTACATTAAGCTAATCTCCTCGCTAGATAATTCTGAACTGTTTGCTAGCTCAGGCTCAAGGGATGGGACCCGGGTACAGCGAGCGAAACTGAAGGATGGGTCAAACGCAGAGACACATTTCCTCACGATTACAGTGGAATGAAATCGTGTAAATGGGAAGAAACAGTCGAGTTCTGTTGTTAATGAGTTGACGACTTAAGCTGGACGTGTATCTTTATTTTTACGAGCAAAAAGAACTGACGAAACTCCTTTTTTTCCGGTCAGACTTTGAGCCCGTCTTTTCATGCCCCACTTTGAGACCGCGCTAAGCTTCCAGACATTTTTTAATAACCTTATCAATCCAATCAAAACGTTTAATTTTCGAAACATTTATATAACAGCGAGTTTAACCCAGGACAAAATAACCCAGACCGGACCTCGCCACCGTCGGCCGCGGCTCGTCAAGTACCGTAGAGTTGTCATCGTGAGAGCGGCGGCCGTGTGCAGGTGACTTTGCCCTTTGTGTTTGAAGTGGATGAAGGTCTAATCTTCAGCCCGAGGTCCCGAGGCTTTTGTTCCTTTGTTGGTTTGTCAGACGTGTCACCTGTTTCTCGCTCGTACCGAACTCCTCTGATATCGCTCGCTGCTTAAACGCGGATCCCCGTGGAAACTCGCGAAGCGCAGACGTGTTTTGGCTCATGTGAGATTGAAGCGCGCGATTGAGCCGAGATTATACTTCTGAGACTCTTTTGGAAAACTTCAAAGACTTTTTCATTCAGATTAATAGATGGCTCAGACTTATTTTCCCAGTGAACGTGAAATAATAATAATGAAATGCTTTTATCCTCATCTCAAACAGAGCTCCACCAGACGTTTAAACTCTCTTTTTATAATGTGTGTTAGTCATTCAGTCCATACTCCAGCACCACTCCCTCTCACCACAAGCACAGGTGCGTTTGTCTCCATGGTTTTGCTTTTCCTTTGGCATTAACCCATGATAAACTGTGCGCAGGCTTGCTTCTCCACAGATATGACCTGTATCGCGCAGGTAAACTGGACTCAAATGCAACACGAGTAGAGTCAAACGTCTTAAAAAAGTCTTAGTAAATCCAGCAGAGAGAGTCCCTCAAGGTCGTTCTTAATACGACAAATCAGGCAATGAACAACTGAGGAAAGAATGTCTTAGAATAAAATCTCTTTCACTTTGGGGAAACAAGTTGGGAAAATAAACTCAGAAACGGGTCCCTCAAACAGGTTCAGAATTGCAGAAATGCTCGAGTGTCTCTCTTGACTGATCAACAATCTAACAAGGCCTGAATGCACAGAGGGAGGATTTTTAGGCTGAAAGAAGGACCAGAACAGGCTCGAACTGGAGCTGGACTTGGGATAAACATGAAAACAGACAAAACTGTGACAACCTGTAACTCGGGGTAGTTATGTAATCTGTTTGTCTTCATGGAGATAAATAAGTTTAAGGCAAAAGCTGGGACTTCCTCCCCAGAGAAGTTCCTTAACACGATGCATATTCTGTTATAATCGCCTGTGTTCTCTTTGTTTTCCAGGTGCGTCTTCGCTTTAAGGAGATCCAGCGCAGTAAGGAGAAGCTGACGTCCCATGTGACTCGTGAGGAGTTTCAGGAAGCGTTCTGCGAGCTGTGCACACGGCCTGATGTTTACTTTCTTTTAGTCCAACTGTCCAAAGACCGTGAGTGTTTGGACCCTCAGGACCTCAGGCTGTTCCTGGAGACGGAGCAGGGCTTGTCCCTGGCTACAACTGAGGGCTGCTGGGAGCTGCTGAGGAGGTACGAGCCCTCAGCGCAGGGACGGGAGATGGGGCTGATGGGAATCGACGGCTTTGCCCGGTATCTGCAGTCTCCAGAGTGTCAACTACTGGATCCTGAACACCAAGGGGTCTGCCAAGACATGAACATGCCTCTGTCGCACTATTACATCAGGTGAGCAGATCAAACTCCACCGTGACACCTGATGTGCACAGTGGCCCACATTTACACTGTTGTCCTCATGTGTTCTCTCTGACACTTCTTGTTTCTCAGCACATCGTACCGCTCCTATCTCCTGGACGACCAGGTCCACGGCAGAGCTGACCTCGGTGGACTTATAAAGGCCCTGCAGGCTGGCTGTCGCTGCCTGGAGCTCGGGATCACTGACGGCCCAGAGGGGGAGCCTCTTCTTGGGGTGGACCTCGGGCCTGATATCCCTCGTCATCATCACCATCATCATCATCACCACCACGCCCCGGTCACCATCCGCTCTGCTCTGGAGGTGATCAACAAGTATGCCTTTCTGACGTCCCAGTACCCGCTCCTCATTTACCTGTGCCATCGCTGTACGCCGTCCCAGCAGCGGGTCATGGCACAGCACCTTAAGAAAGTGTTTGGGACTCGTCTGTACACTCCTGAGGCGCTCCCGGTCACTCTAGGGGGGCGAGCCACCACCCTGCCCTCTCCAGAGCAGTTAAAGGGGCGTGTTCTTATTGTAGGAAAGAAGCTGCCCTCAGAGCTGGACGATTCTGATGGAGAAGTGTCTGAGGAGGATGAGGAGATCGGAGGCGGCGGGCCTTTAGCCGGCCGCAGAATGACCATCCCCGGTGAGGAGGAGCTGGGCGTGGTGCTCGTTGTGCCCCCTCCCTCTCAGCCCCGGAAACTGCGGCTCCACAAAGAGCTGTCAGACCTGGTGAGTATCGTTCGGACGGGCAGCCGCAGCTTCTACGCTCAGAGAGCCACTTTTAAACTGGCACAGCAGCAGTCCCCTCCGAGCAGCCCCTGCTCCCCGGGCACGCCGCTGCCCCCTGAACCTCCGTACTGGACTCTGTGCTCTCTGGGGGAAGGAGAAGCCGGACGTCTGAGCAGCGAGAGCCCAGAGGACCTGGTCATGTTCACCAAACGCACTCTGACCAGAGTCCGCCCCAGCTCTGTGAGGCTGGACTCTAGTAACCCCAACCCCCAGGGCTACTGGAAGGGAGGGGTGCAGCTCGTGGCCTTGAACCAGCAAACCCCTGGTGCCATGCTGGACCTTCACCGAGGACGCTTCTCTCAGAACGGCGGCTGTGGCTTTGTACTCAGACCTGCCGTCATGAGAGATGAGGTGTCTTACTTCAGCGCCCACACTCAAGGCTGCGTCCCCGGGGTGCCGCCACAGACGCTCCGCGTTAAGGTGCCGTCCTCTGAAATCACATCATCGTGTATGTAGTCGTCCTGCGTGTTTTATCTTTACATTGTGCCGTGCAGGTGATCAGCGCCCATAACCTGCCCAAGCCCCAGGGGTCGGGCGCTAAGGGCGAGGTCATCGACCCGTACGTGGTCCTGGAGCTGCACGGCGTCCCTGCAGACTGCGCGGAGCAAAGGACACGCACGGCCGCTCAGAACCAGGACGACCCGCTGTTTGACGAGACCTTTGAGTTCCAGGTGAGGACTCCACGTTCTCTGCTTTTCTCGAAGTACACGCTGTCTCATGTCTTCATACAATTTCAAAATCGTATTATTATAACCTAACATACTCCCCCCCGGTGATGTTTACAGAATACAGGTTTTTTTTTGCAGCAATAAGAAAAGAACATTTAGTCTTGAGATTGAGCGGTTACATTCTGCACTAATTGGGTCTGTGTGGGTATTATGATTTACAGCAAATACATAGGCCGATGCAATGAATGAGAAAAACCCTTTACATAACAGCGTGACATGAAATAATCCTGTTTACATCATCTGTGGGTGATCAGCTTTTCTCTAATATTTCCCACGTGACAAACACAACTGTAATTACAAATCACTTTCTGTTCAAACCGTATTTTGATTGAAAAACAGACCCGGTTTGAAGTGATTGGCTTGTGCTTATATCTGTAAAATGAAAAGTCAGATTAATTTTTTTTCCATTTTAAAGTCGCTGTTGCATTGTTTTCGTAGTCGAGATGCTGACTGGGCTCTGCTGTTTGAACCGGCGCAGTGTTCAGGACGTGAGCCGTGGTGACAGGCTTCAAACTGGAGTCTGACGTGTGTCCCCGAAGAAAAAAAAACTCTTTTAAAATACCTTGTTTTGTTTTTTTTTTAAAGCGGAATTGGCAGTAAATTATGTGGAGAGGAGGCGAGCGATTACCATCTCGAATCACACATTTGCTTTAAAAATAATAACGAGTCTGTCTCATTCTAATGGCTGTATTCATCTTTATTAAAGCGCTCGTGCTGTTGCGTGAGGATATATACGGAGGCAGAGGTAGGAGCCCATCTGTCACGGGTTTTGACAGACAGACGCCGGTGATTGGACAGCAGCCGTGCGCCACAGCAGGTGATGGATTACCTGTGTCTGACCCGTAACGTCTGCGGAGAGGTAGAGTTACTTAAAGATTCATACAGCGGCGCGATGACAGCGGTTAGCGAGGATATGTCCGTAGGTGTAAAGCGTAAAGTGCCGCTGTGACTGTGTGTATAAACGGACGTGGCTAACCTGCTAGCCGCCGCGCTCCGGTTCACTTTCTATTGAAAAACTATGGCCCTTTTCTTCGTAACTGCTGCTGTCAGACTCGTCGTTTTCGTCTTAAAATGTTCTTAAAAAACCCCAGGATCATGTAGAGCGGGTTAATGTTTCACTCGTCAGGCACGGGATGATATTTAAATTGAGTATCACGATTGTCATGCCCAAAATAATTGCAGTTACCGATTATGTCATGGTAATTATTAAAGTTTTCTGCACGTTCTGGTGATACAATGGTGATTATCTTTATTGTCGATTATCACAATTAAATGAAATGTCCTAAACTGTTATCAGGACGAGCCACGAAACTGAGCGTCTTACAATCGTGGTGTGAAAAGCTTGAGTGAAACTGGAAAAACAAACGGAAATAAATGTACATTAGCTTTGTAATACAGAATAAATGCATCAGGAAACACAAACTGCTACTTTAAAGAGTTACACTATGTTTTCACAGTATTTTCATATGCTAATTAAGTTGTTAGTACGTGTAAATATATGTATTACTGTGCTAATACATAGTGCTCCTGAGCTAGCAACGTCATGGGCTCGGTCTAATGCCTGGAAATAACATGTGCAAAAAAACATCTCGACAACACCACATTTTGGGTTGAATAGAATAGAAAAGAATGCATTTATTGTCACTACACACATGTACAACACCACACACACGTACAACACCACACACACGCACGACACCACACACACGCACGACACCACACACACGCACGACACCACACACACGCACGACACCACACACACGCACGACACCACACACACGCACGACACCACACACATGTACAACACCACACACATGCACAGCGAGATTAAAAACAACCCTCCAATACACACATGGGACACTTACAACACAATATAACTAAAATAAATGATTAAATATTGCACTGTATTAAATATTGCACTGTATTAAATATTGCACTCAGACATATTGCACTGGACTGTATTAAATATTGAATAGGCCACAATGCAAATGTTTAGAAAAAGAAGAACAGCAACAATGCAAAAATGTTCAATTTAAAATATTCTTAAGAGTTTAGAATGTTCAAATTATTACAAAAACAAACTAAACTTTCTTAGTAAAGACATGTCTGTTCCTGCTCCTGTCGCAGCTCTGCATGAGACACATTGTTCTAAGAGCCACGATTGTTGTTTCTCTTTTTTTTTTTACTCAGGATGAATGTTGCTTAATAAATAGTCTTTGCAAATCATTATTCAAATGTTCTATAAAGATAATCAAAAGGTAGAACGATTGCCCTCATGTGTGGACATCATTTTTCTCAGAAACAACATCACGTAAAAAGATAATTATTTGTTTTTACATCATCAGGTTCGATCAGCCCAAATAACAAAGAGAAATTAATAAAACCATGAAAGAACTCAAGTCTCAGGAGGTTAAGTCACAAAAATACACATTAAACTTACAGACGTTGCTTTCGTTGGCGTAGATAAGATTTTAAACACAAGATGAGCAGTTTTGAACATCAACAAACTCATTCTAATACATTTTTATGTGACTAAATCCTGCTGCCGTTACCCATAATGCATTTTTTTTTACAACTTCCTGATGCCTTCCTTCAAAATAAAGCACAATTTACCAAAAAACTAAAGCACATAGTGATTATTTTTAAACAAAATGGCCGCCCTTAGCATGAAATAGTGACAAATGAACTATGACATATCTATTATTACATTATTATGAACCTTTACTGAAACTGACTCTTACTGTCCCACAAAAGATTAAAGTCGAAACTTTTACCGCGATAAACGATATTATTGTTCGTCGTGTTGGTCTAAATAACGGCGCAGTGGTTGGGACACACATAGGTACAGTTAATATGCAAAAAAAAAAAAAAGGGAAAGCCCCGTGATGATCTAACATAAATATGCCCCACCTAAAATAATATTGTGTAATAAAACCCTGCATCTCCTTAAGCCCAGCCTAAGCTCCAGGGCTGGGTTCACTTCCATCTCTTTCCAAACTGCAGTGTCCGGACAAGCCTTCCCCACGTTTTCTCTCGTATTTAACAGAAATCGTGCCATTTTGGATCAGCTGCAAAAAACTTCAAATGTGTTTCAACCGTGTCCCAGGATGCAATGTGTTCTATTGGAAATCATTCACGTGTTTGGGTTTTGTTGGCCCCTGAACGCCTTTTAGCCGTTTGTGAACACACCCGAGGACGCTCTTAGGATTAACGATACATTTACACTCACTCGAAAAGTCCACTACATGTGTTTTCATGGTTCGATTTTTTGGAAACACAAACCAAAAATCTATTTATTTTGTTCTATCCATCAAGTTTATTTTTTATTTTTTGTTGGAAGCAGCATTACTATTACTATTACTATTCTACTACAACTGCTACTACTATTTCTGTAACTATTACTACTACTTATATTACTACTACTATTACTGTCGTTTTTCCTGGTCATGTAAATGTCACGACTGATGGTTTGGTTTGATGATCTGACATTTATTTTATCATCTTTAATAAAAGTGTTTGCCTTGAACTTGATTTAATTCGCTGCTCAGAGCCGTTCTGCACATGTAAAGAATCGTTCTGGACATATAAAGAGTCGTTCTGCACACGTAAAGAATCATTCTGGACATATAAAGAGCCGTGTTACACATTTAAAGAGCCGTTCTGCACATGTAAGGAATCATTCTGGACATATAAAGAGCCGTTTTGCACATGTAAAGAATCGTTCTGGACATACAAAGAGTCGTTCTGTGCATATAAAGAGCCGTGTTATCTTCAGGTAAGGACACAGTAGCAAATTAAAAACACCAATACAAACATTTTAAGACCAAAATGACGAGTCTGACAGCAGCAGTAACAGAGAGAGGACACAGTTTTTCAATAGAAAGTGAATTGGAGCCAGAGTGGATGGAGCTGGAAGTGCGCCCATGATCACTTCCTGTTTGTAATGCTGTGGCTAGCAGGTTAGCGATGTCCGTTTATAAATACAGTCTATAGTTGTGACAGAGGGGGGGGGGGGGGGGTCTGTCATGGAGCTGATGCAGTGGGAGGAGCAGGTCTGTGTGGGAGAGTGGGTCTCATGAGTGGGTCTCATGTCACAGTGGAGTGTGGATCTGTGGTCCAGACCGACTTTGTCATGTACTACAGTAGTATTATTGTAAATATACTTATAGATGGACAGAGGTTATAGTAGAAGGAGGGAAACAAAGTGATCCACTGTTTTAACGTCTAAAAGGAACAAAAACACAAGAATCAGTTGATTTGATTTAGTATCGACCATTGTATTGTCTTTAGCACAATTATCCTTACTATTACTACTTTTACTACTACTACTGCTACTATTACTATTACTACAAGTCCTACTACAATTATTACAACCACAACCTCAACAACTTCTACTACTACTAAAACTACTACTACATCTACTACTACTCTTACTATTACTATTACTACTACAACTACTACTACATCTACTACTACTCTTACTATTACTCTTACTGTTACTACTACAACTACTACTACGCTTACTATTACTACTACTACTACAACTGCTACTATTTTCATTACTATACTACTACTCCTACTATAACTACTACAACCAGTACTACTTCCACTACAGCTATTACTGCTCTTACTATTACTATTTTTACTACTACACTACTACTGCTACTACTACTGCTATTACCATTACTACTCATCCTACTACAACTATTAGAACCACAACTATTTCTACTGCTACTACTATTACTACTACTATTACCACTACTACTCATCTTACTACAACTACAACCACAACTACTTCTATCTCTACTACTATTACAACTACTACACACTGAGCCAGGTACCACAGCGTGTCTACTTTTGTGTACTTTACTTGTGTGTACTTTTGTCTTTACACAACCTTCAGTTAAAAGGAGCAAACTTGGAAAAAAACACAAAAATGATGTTTCTTGTTGTTAGTCGTGTCCTTCCTCCTTCTGTTTGTTAAAAAAAAAAAAACCTCCTTGAGCTCGAGTGCTGAGCAGAATCAAAACATTTCACTTATTTTCATTCGGAGTTGGATGTTTACTGCTATAACGCTCGTCTCGTTGCCCTCGGTTACTCAAAGCAGATGCGTGGAACATATGCAGAGACATGCAAACAGGACCGTCTCGATATGCGTGAGAAAAGACCGGAGCCGTGCGACTGTGGCTCACTTCCTCTCAGCCTTAGGACTTCATACGGCTCAGGAAGCGTTCAACATAAACACGCAAAGTCCAGCTCCGAGGAAAATCACTCCATTTTCTATTTTCAGCTACAAGTTGAAATAATTAAGTTCCCATAGATTACATAAGTGAATGGAGCGTGTACACGTTATGCAGGAAACCCCTATGTTATGGCAACATGTCCGTTTATGTAGTACTCATAATACCGCGTGCGCTAGCTGTGTGCGTGCTAGCTGTGTGCGTGCTAGCTAGCATGTTTGCTCTCAATTTGGGAGGAAATTGTCTATTAAGATGTTCACTGTCTCCCTCTAAGAATAAAAATGCAAATATATTTGACTTAAAGGGCCCATATCACACTACTCTCTGATCTCTGTTCTAATTTCGTTTCCTCGTCAAAACACAAACCTGGAGTTGTGTTTTTTTTGTTTTTTTTTGTTTCATTCACTCATGTTTAACACACAAAACCTGCGTATTTAGGCCGAGTTCTTCTCTCAAACCGAAAACACTCTGTTCCACCTTGTGATGTCATGCGGTAACACCATACGCTGTTTACATAGATGGACGTAGCTAATCTGCTAGCTGGCGCGTTCCAAACAGGAAGTGACCATGGGCGCACTTCCGTCTCCATCGAGTCTGGCGCCAATTCACTTTCTACTATTGTGTCTGTAAATCAAGATATGAACATTAATAACAGACAAATCAGGCGCCTTATTTCCCCGAGGTCACTCCCGCTAGCGTTGGCAACAGGTTTGATTGACACCGTTGCTAAGCGCCTGCTCCCTGCTAAACCAGCGGTGTGGACAGGAAGGGGCGTTACCTTCAACAGCCTCGCTCTGGATTGGCTGTTTGGTTGCTATGATACTCGTGGTCGGAATTACAAATATATATCCGCCGCTATAACTGCTAGCGTCGAGGAGCTTCATTTGACTGGAGCTGAACGCTGTGGGCGATGTCACACTCACTCAGTCGACTACTTTGTACGGTCTGTGGGTGATACAGGAAGTGCTCCGCTGTGTTTTTAATCTCCACACACCTTCATTTCTAGAATCATTTGGATCATTTCAGCTAATCTGGAATTGCTAATCTACTACTGATCTAAAGTTAAAAGGAGCTGTTCACTTGAAAACTACCACTTTATGACATCACAAGGTGGAACAGAGCATTTTG
Source organism: Periophthalmus magnuspinnatus (assembly GCF_009829125.3). Taxonomy (NCBI): domain Eukaryota; kingdom Metazoa; phylum Chordata; class Actinopteri; order Gobiiformes; family Gobiidae; genus Periophthalmus; species Periophthalmus magnuspinnatus. Next base: position 5,201,115 of record NC_047146.1, read on the forward strand.
AGCTTTGGAGATGTACAGACTGATAATAAAGTGTTACTCAAACATGTGTGAATGAAACTAAACACAACTCCAGGTCTGTTTTTGAGGAGGCATTAGACACGATTTAACGCTCACACGAGTCATTTTTGCATAATACAGGACCTTTAATCAAAACAGATGCAAACGCAGTAACATATTTGCCGTGGAAATACACTTGTGGTTCTAAATGTAAGTATCTGCAATGCATGACTCTAGTATTGTAATTTATTTGTACTGGAGAGTTATCGCGCACGAGCCAGCACACAAAGAACACTTGTCTGCCCACTCACTGTGTTTTCCAATCACAACTGTTGGGCTCAATATTAACTGCGAGGTGGAAGCGAAAATGAGATTTTACTGTTCTCCTCCATTTCATCATCCCATAGCTCCGCAAGTGACGCCGCATAAGAGTACGTGTTAGCATATGAATATAGAAGCTAACTGAGCCGCACACAGCAATAAACAGCTAATCAAGTGTGTCTTTCCCTATTAAGAGCCGACGTGGTAATTTCAAACGGGGAGAGTGTGAATAATGCAGACAGACGACACCGGCGTTTGAGAACTGGGACCTCCTCAGGTGACGGAACATTCAGGTTTTAAAAGACCAGATAATGAGTCCAAATGAGGCCCGGCGCGGTGGTGTAACGAGAGCATAGACTGTATATGTAAATGGACAGAGCTAACCTGCTAGCTGACGCATTCCAAACAGGAAGTGAGCATGAGCGAGGTTTTCTAATGTAAAGTGAATTGGAGAGTCGAAAGAGCCGGAAGCGCACCCATGATCACTTCCTGTTTAGAACGCGGCGGCTAGCAGGTTAGCTACGTCCAGTTATATAAACAGTCTATGGTTATTTCCCAGCGCTGAACATGAACCACATCTGCATAAAATGTGTAAAAATGCAGATCAAATTGCTGGCTCTGTTGTGTTCTGCTAGTGACAGTCACGCTGTTTGTTTTTATGTCAATACTCAGTAATCAATCGAGTTTGTCCAGAGCACGGCGAATCATGTGGACTATTATTAGCGTCACTGAGCCACGCAAGCAGCAAGCCGTGTGGTTTTCATGTTACAGAAGACTTTAAAAGGTTTAAAAGAGGCACTATTGTGCACTTGCATTTTTGTCAGCAATCTGTGCACTCTATGGGTCCTATGTGCACTCTGTGGGTCTTATCTGCACTCTATGGGTCCTATGTGCACTCTGTGGGTCCTATGTGCACTCTATGGGTCTTATCTGCACTCTATGGGTCTTATCTGCACTCTGTGGGTCCTATGTGCACTCTATGGGTCTTATCTGCACTCTATGGGTCCTAAATGCACTCTAGGGGTCTTATCTGCACTCTAGGGGTCTTATCTGCACTCTCTGGGTCTTATCTGCACTCTAGGGGTCCTAAATGCACTCTATGGGTCTTATCTGCACTCTATGGGTGTTATCTGCACTCTATGGGTCTTATCTGCACTCTGTGGGTCTTATCTGCACTCTATGGGTCCTATGTGCACTCTGTGGGGCTTATCTACACTCTTTGGGTCCTATGTGCACTCTATGGGTCTTATCTGCACTTTGTGGTTCTTATCTGCACTCTATGGGTCCTCTGTCCTCAGCCCTATACTCCACCCAGAGCCCTGACGTCAGCTGGGCCAGGCTCAAGACCAGAGGTGACAGACAGAAGTGACACCAGAGGAGAGTTTTAAGGGGGCACTAGCCTCCCCTAGAATGTTCAGTGCACCTCCATAGCTCCCCCAAACATTTTTGCCACACTTTCATCGCAATTCATCTTCAATCTTGCCTAAAATGTTGTTCAAAATGAGACTCGCAATAAAAACAGAATTCCATATTAGCTTTTATAAGTCACTACAGGTGCTAACTGCATTGAAACTGGCTTAAAACAGCGACCCCCCCTTAGCTCCTCCACCCAAAAATGTCTGGTGTCAGCTCCCAGACTATGGCACAGCGCCCTCTGCCTGTCAGATCCTCTCAGTCTTGACCGCAGCTTAAGACTAGAATGAAAACCCACCTCTTCTCCCTGGTATTTAACACTAGACCGGACATACAGGTGTTTTATTGTTTTGTTCCTATGTGTCCCCTTATGTGTGCATTTGTTTTGACTTTTATGTGAAGCTCTTTGGTCAGATCACGTCGTTTTAAATGCGCTATAGAAATAACCGTTTTCCTCTCGTGTCCAGGTGAACATGCCGGAGTTGGCCTTGCTTCGCTTCGTCGTACTGGACGATGACTACATAGGTGACGATTTCATTGGGCAGTTCACGGTGGCCTTCGAGTGCCTTCAGCCCGGATACCGGAACGTGCCCCTGCTGGGTTTGGCGGGTGAACCCTTACCTCACTCCAGTCTGTTCGTGCACGTGGCCGTGACGAACAGGAGGGGCGGGGGCAAGGCTCAGCGGAGGGGGTTGTCCGTGAGACGGGTGGCGCGCAGAGGGAGAGAATACGTCACCCTGCGGCACACGGGGATCAAGGTGCTGGACGAGGCCTTCAAACCAGCCGGCGCTCTGATGAAGGAGGCGGCGGATCTACGAGAGGAGGCGCAGGTAAAGACACGTGGCGTTATATCAGTGTTGTGTTGTTTTAGTTTCAAAAGAAAAACTAGTAAGACGACGCTAAGTGCATCTACATCGATCAGATCCAGACACCGTTCGATATTAAGGGGAGACGCTACATGCAAAACTCAACTTTTTCAATTTTTTTTGTTTTGTTTTTTGGGCAGCCCGGTCTCTTAGCAACAGGCTCTCATGCAGAAACAACTAAACTGTCCACTCAGTACCGAGACAAAGTTTTAATATTTCATTGAATCATCTGCCTCCATAGAGTTTTATGAGTAACTTCTAAGGTCGTTTTCCCAAAATGCATTTCCCCCACAGGGACATAAGGAGCAGCCCTTAAAATGGCACCGACGCACAGCAAACGTTACAGTCTGGGACCATTTTATGAAACGTATAGAGGATTTTTTTACATCTAATTCTTAACTCTAAAAAATGAGGTGAAATTTGAATTCTTGGCACATTTTCTTTAGCAAATCTTGCAAATCCAGACTGATCTCAGCGTTTTATACCGTTTGAGTTCAGTCAAACGTGATCGTCCAATCAGATCCGTTTATTTCAGTGACACATGTGAAACGAAGGAGCTCATTGGTCTCCTGCGATTTACAAATAAAATCACGTTTCTCTCACCTCAGATTAACAGATTTTAGGCTTCGCTCTTTGATTCTGCAGAAATCCGCCACGTTTTTCAGCCCCTGTGATATTTTTTACCTTTATTTTTTCCGTATGGACGGCCCATGCTTGTCCCTGATTGGCCGATCCACCTGTCAGTCACGCCCATCCCAGCCAACTCAAACACTAAATAACATCCAAAATCTCCTCTAAAACAAAAAGTTAATTTATTTATTAAACTTTCTTCCGAACAAACTACCCAATCCACTGTCTCTGTGAATCGAAATTGCATATTTCCAAAAAAGATCCTCGGCTTTTGCTCAGTCGCCTTTTCATTTCAAATCATCAGAGAATCAGCTCCAGACACTGAATAATTTTACTAGAAATTTGAAAAAGTACATTTTAGATAGTCAAACGTTTCCACACCAGTCTAGTTAATTTGTAATGTTCTGTATTCACTGCAAAAACCTGCACATAATAGATTTTTAAATTGGTTTGGACTATAGGAAACATACTGGACTGGACTTGGGGACATTTATTGTATTGTTGTATTGATAGTCTTATAATATAATCATACTGAAATGTGTATTTTAATGTGTTCGCCGGCCCAGGCACTGCACATGGAAAACAGCAGCAGCTAAATCTGGTACAAATCATCTTTTCTTTTGTAAGATTAAAGCCAAAGATGAAGTTTAAATCTATCAACTGCACAAATCGTTGTAGGAGTGAAGACGTTTTGCTGCTCATCCAAGCCGCTTCTTCAGTTCTGCTCAGATTGTCTTGGATGAGCAGCGAAACGTCTTCACTCCTACGATTTGTACAGTTGACAGATTTAAACTCCGTCTTTTTAATGTGGATCAGACCTGGACGACTGAGGGTTTACGCAGACATTTTGTAAGATGAATTAATTTGTACGTGGTCCCTGAGAAAGAAAGAAAGAACGAAAAAGAAAGACGCAAGACATTTTAAATCCGGCTCTTTCCATGTTTTCGTTTTAAAATGTCCCAAAAATGTCCAGTTTTGTCCATTTTTACACATAAACGCCTCATTTTTATATGAAAACTTCACACGATAAAAAACTTGTAATACATTTTTTTCTTATATTTATGTGACTAATCAACAGAAGAAGTTTCAAATTGCTATCCCTAAATTTAAGATTTGCTCCTATTCACCTGCAGCGTCTCGCCTTAAAATGCATTGAAACTCCTTTACTTGAGCTCGAACTTATGTAAAAGTGAAATATAAACACAGGTAAACTAAAATATTAAAAAATTTCATGGGATATTTCAAAATCCCATGAGTTTTTGAGAGCTGTTTTTATGTGGTATTAATGTCATGTTCTAAAAGGTCAGAGATTTGACCCTTAAATCTTATAATAATCTGAAATAGAAAAAAAAAAATCCCCCAAAATGTACCTCATAATCCCCATTATCCTTTCTGTAGTAGTTTGGAAGACATGAAATGATTATAAATGTACGCCGATTGGGGCTTAGACAAACGATGACGTAACACTCGAAAAACGCATTGACCAGATAAACGTTCTGACCCGTGTGGCGTAGTTTGGGTTTTAAGTGGGCATTTTCAAAGTCGATTTTTGGATAAATAGGTCAGACCATCTCCACCTTCGCAGCGGTCAGTTCGCATTTATCTAAAGTGTTCTGAACTCGCCCAAATTGGAGAAGCTAAGGGTCGATTTGTTGGCGAGATTTATAAAAGTGTTATCCAGTAAGTGCTATTTGAATAAAGCTAAAATGTAATGCTAATTCATGCAACAACAAAAAAAAGCTAAACTAACGGGGGGTCAGAGGTCACTCAAACCTGCGCGTGTAGTTTGTTTTGAGTGCGGCGCAGAGATGTGATTCTGAATAAGAATCCAGGCGTCTGTGGGAGGGAGAGCCATTGACGAAGACGAGAGAGAGGAAGAAAAGTGGAGGTGGGTTTTTAAAGCAGCCATAAAAGCCTGGTCAAACGGCGCCCACCAGTTCAGCTCGAAATAGTGGCATCTCTGAGTGGAAGTCATATCTGCTTTTTTTTTTTTTTCATTCTTGCAAGATATTTCTGTTTTGAAAGGCTGACCCTGGGCTATTCCTTCAAACACTTTGAATTACTTTGTGTGTGAATTGTGCTGTACAGATAAACTTGCCTTGACTTTACAGATACAGCGAGGAATTTTAAAACTATCCCATTCAAATGCAATCCAATTATTTTGAATCATCTTGGACTTTTGAACTTGAGATGTCTGCAGCCAATCCATAGTTGTAACGACTGACGGGGGGGACCAAAGATTCAGAACTCGGGTATCGGTTTAACAATGTTTATTTACAGATTGTAATATGCAAATGAAGGTAAATGGATCAGACAGTTGAGAGCGGGGGTTGTTTGCAGTAGTTCTTGAGCGGATCGTGGGCAGCGGGGTCGGAGACGAGGTAATCCGAACCGGGCGAGGTGAGCTGGGTCGGAGGGTGTGAGTTTTGTACCGGTTGTGGAGAGCTGGGTCGGAGACAGAGGAGCAAAAAACATTCAACATAGTGAAAAGAAACAAATGCAAAACACGAGACCGAGCCAAGCAGAGCTGCACCAGTGTGGATACGTGGACGATCTGGAGCTGAGTGTCAAGTCCTTGGTCCCTTTGTCCTCCCCAGGTGCAGCTTGATTAACAATTAGTTGCAGGTGTGGATGGGAGGAGCCAGAATCTCCGCCCAACTCCAGGCTCTGACTCAGAAGGGAGTTGGAAAACAGCACAAAACACAAGGCAGACTGAGCTCTTGACACAAAGCTAACCTGCTAAGTGATTGTTTTCGATTCCAGTCAAATGAAGCTCATCAAGGCTAGAGCAGTTATACCGGTGAATTTGGAGCCGAGTTCCATATTTGGAATTCCGGCCCGAGTATCATAGCAACCAAAGAGCCAATCCAGAGCGAGGCTGTTGAACGTAACGCCCCTTCCCGCCTGCACCACTGGTTTAGCAGGGAGCGAGCGATTAGCAACGGTGTCAATCAATCCTGTAGCTAACGCTAGCGGGCGTGACCTCGGGGGAAAGAAGACGCCTGATTTGTCTGTTATTAATGTTCATATCTTGATTTACAGACACAATAGTGAAATAAAAACCCCAGGATCATGTAGAGCGGGTTAATACGAACATTTAAGACCAAAATGACGAGTCTGACAGCAGCAGGTACAGAGAGAGGGGACAGTTTTTCAATGTAAAGTGAAGCGCGCACATGATCACTTCCTGTTTGGAACGCAGCGGCTAGCATGTTAGCTATGTGTGTTTAAATATGTGTGAATGAAACAAAACACAACTCCAGGTCTGTTTGTGATGAGGAAACAACATTAGAGTAATACGTGCCCTTTAAGGTCCATATTTATTTATTTATAGTCAAAAGTAAAAGTAAAAAACATGATTCCTGATGCTGCCGTGTAACATCCAGTTTATCCAAATGAGCTGTGGTGATATTGGGCTTATGCAGCTGCAGAAATCATGTCTCTAGATTGACGGCACGTGCTGCTCCGGCCGGTTGCCTGGAGACCAAAGAATGCAGACAGTTATGGGTCAGAAATGGCTGCTCGCACTTTTCAGTCGTCATTGGCTGTGGAAGTGGCTGTCGAACGCTCCAGTGATTCCTTTTAGGACACGTGTTGGACACATGTCAACACGGGCTGTGTGGGCTTGGTGTTCACATTTAGTAGAGTGTTCAGGGTGTGATGTACAGAACTGTTTCTCAAACTGTGGTACGCGGGCTACATGTGGGCTGCTTCTGCTGCTACACGAGGTCATCAGCAGTTTTAGTGTTTGTTTTATTTAGACACAAATGTTTCATGTTTTTGTTTTCTGGGTGAATCCTTATTTATAACTCAGCTCCTCGTCCAGTGAGGTTCATCTGGTTTACTGATGACTTATTTTAATAAATTCTTTTTCCAGGACAGTATCTGAGGGGTGTGAGAGTAAACAGGCCCCTCATCCTGGTTTAAACTGTCCTGAAGGAGTCAGACTGCAGGTGGCGCTGTCGTCCTGCCTCCACCGGAGGACAACACCACCAAAATCTGTTTGGACACGTCACAGCAACATCACGTGACCACTCTGAGGCGCTAGTGAGCAGTCCTGTCAGGGATGAAACCAAACTAAACCTTGGTCTGAAAAAAGAATCTATTAAAATAAAAAAATAATATATATATATATTGAACGTTTTGGTGGGTTGGACGTCTGTTCCAAGATCTTGGTTCAGTCGATGTCCCTCTGTGGTCTATAAACTGGTGTAATATGTAATTTACTGGCCAATGTTGGTTTAAAAAGTCTCTTAATATTAATATTTTTACAGAGTTCTTCTGCTACAAAACACATTTGGATAAATTTTACCTCATGCTGTTTGTTTTTATAGGATGTTAATTATATTTCCAGTCTCTGCTCTGGTCTCAGTGGATATTGGGGATAAGCAGATACTTTAAGCAAAGTATCATCATAGATACTGAAACAGAAAAACCTGGATCGATGCCTCCCTAATTTTGTTTAATTTTAGACCAAGTTTAGACCTGGTTCAGTGTGATTTTAGACCTGGTTTAGACCTGGTTTAGACCTGGTTTAGACCTGGGTTTAGACCTGGGTTTAGACCTGGGTTTAGACCTGGTTCAGTGTGATTTTAGACCTGGTTTAGACCTGGTTTAGACCTGGTTTAGACCTGGTTTAGACCTGGTTTAGACCTGGTTTAGACCTGGGTTTAGACCTGGTTTAGACCTGGTTCAGTGTGATTTTAGACCTGGTTTAGACCTGGTTTAGACCTGGTTTAGACCTGGTTTAGACCTTGTTCATATAAAATATTATCCATACAGCACTAAATTGTGTCCAAACCGGGTTCATTGAAAAACACGACTCTTTCATTCACAGAGCAGAGTCTGGCCCCATGTGTTTGTCCTTTGCCAGCTGAACCTGCCCCTCCCTTCGTCCCTGTGGTCCAGCTGCGGGCTCATCTGCCTCAGTCTGTTATGATTCATCGGCCCACTGCTTCGAGCATTTGAACATGTAGTTTAAACTGTGCATTTTAAACATGTGGCTCCCACAGGTGGGGGTCTGTTATGGCTGGTCCAGATGTCCCAGGTGGTCCACAGCAGCATCAGGACTAAATGATTTGGATCACTGTTTATGTCTGAAAAACACTCAATTTCCCTTCATGACAAGTCAAATGTTTCTTGTGTAAAAGCGTGTGAGTGTTTTGCTGCCCCTGTGGTGCATTTGGAAACACCTGCTTCAGAGGAAAAACACTCTCTGGTTTTGTGGTTCAGATCTGAGCCGTATCGTGTCTCGTCTCTTGCCAAATGCGCTTAAGATAAGTCTGATTTCAGTGGATTAAAACTGACGGCCATATTGATTGAATTGAGCACAAAGATGGCAGATGAGAGCGAGGTCACGCTTTGGACTCAGCTCTGGTCAGCGCTCATCCCCAACAGAACATCTCATCCCTCACCCTGACCCTAAACTCTCTGTCACATTTCCAGAGCACCACGGCCAGTTTCAAAGAGCAGTGTGGGCTCCCCACAGTGGCCAAACTGAAGCAGTGCATCCAGAGCTTAGCCACGCGGCTGCAGACCTCTGAGGGCATCATGGGGGCGTGTATGGTGCTGAAGGACGGGTACCCCTGTCTAGAGGCCCAGGTCAACCTCCCCGAGCCCACCAAGAAGCTGCTCACTGCCTACGACACGGTGAGTGAGAGGGGGAGGGGGTACACTGCATAGAATCAGTGACAAAAATACAAAACGCTGCTTTTGTGGTGAGGCGTGTGTGAGGTTTTTTTTTTTTTTTTCTCCAGTGAGTGATGAGGCACGCAGAACAAACAGAGAAACAAACATGAAGCTGTTTTTAACCCCGTGTCGCCTCTTTAAATGCAAATCTGTGTGAAAGTATTCCAAGTATTCACAATGCAGTACTCTGATGGGACCATGTGTCAGTACTGGAGAGATATTTCGTGCTTCAACAGTTGTTATGGCGACAGTAAATAGTCACTCAAAGCACTTTGCATCAAGGAACCACACACATTCACACACACATTCACACACACATTCACACACACATTCACACACCAGAGTACACAGAGGTGGTTAAGTCTGATATTTCATTATACTGTGAGTGTCGTGCGTCTGTCAGTTTGGGTTTGACAGAGATTTGTTGTGAAATCGCCATAAACTGTACAAAGAAGTGGCCTGATCGAGTGCGACGTCACCCACGGCGTTCAGCCCCAATCAAATGAAGCTCATCGAGGCTAGAGCGGTTATAGCGGCTAATTCGGAGCCAAGTTTCATTTTGGGAATTCCGTCTGCGAGTATCATAGCAACAAAAGAGCCAATCGGGAGCGAGGCTGTTGAAGGTAACGCCCCCATCCCGCCTGCACAGCTGGTTTAGCAGGGAGCGAGCGCTTAGCAACGCTGTCAATCAAACCTGTTGCTAACGCTAGTGGGAGCGACCTCGGGGAAAGAAGACGTCTGATTTGTCCGTTATTAATGTTCATATCTTGATTTACAGACACAATAGTGAAATAAAAACCCCAGGATGCTGTGTCCGTTTACATATAGAGTCTATGGAAATGACATATTTTCAGTACACGCAGAGAAACATAATGTAGCGGCCATTTTGAATCCTCAGTTTTACCTTTACTTCGCGGCTCATGTTGGCTTGTGACATGTTGTTGTTGCACCTACACAGATCCACATAGACTGTATATATAAACGGACATCGCTAACCTGCTAGCCTCCGCGTTGCAAATAAGAAGTGAACATGTGTGCGCTTCCGGCTCCATCGACTCTGGCTAGCAACAGGTTTGATCGACAGCCTGGCCAAACGAACAAACAATGCGGGCGGGAAGGGGCGTTAACTTCAACACCCTCGCTCCGGATTGGCTCTTTGGTTGCTATGATACTCGCGATGATGATACTCACTTCCCAAACTGCTCTGGCCTCGATGAGCTTCATTTGGAGCTGAACGCCGTGTTTGACGTCGCGCTCACTCAGTCCACTTCTTTATACAGTGTGCGGTCGCAGCACACACCGGACTGTGAGGTTCGACCCGGCTGAGTGTGATCAGTCTGGACACACAGGGCTTAGTCACACACACACACACACAGACACAGAACGTCTCCACCTCTGCCTCCGTCACTAACGTCTCTGTGGATCTTTCGTCTGAAGTTTTGTGCTGCTGCTTCAAACTTTTCCATTTTCTCTGTATTTGCACAAGCGCCTGGTTTCAATGCGCGAACGTACACCGACTTAATATTAAAACGCTTTAATGCTAAGGCCTCACTAATCGTGTTATTGATATTTCGCAGCAGGGGGTGTGATGCTAACTGGAGGCACTGCTCTCTCTGAGGCTTGTTAGACTTTAATCTGAGTTTTAACACAATCTGACCATAAAGAGCTGACTCATCTGAATTACAATCTTATCTGATCTTATTTGTGCTGTTGAACAAGTCCCGCTCAGATAACATTACAGTCGCAGGCTAGCTAGCATTAGCATTAGCATTAGCCATCAGTTTTTCAGTTAGTAACTCACTTTTTTTTGTGTAAAATCAAACTCCTAAACAGGACCATGAACGCTCGGGTTGATCACGTGTGCTGTTTAAATCGCTTTTGAATTTTAGTTTTGATTTTCAGATGATCTTAAAACTCCATGGTAACGGCTGAAGATTCCACCATAGAGATACATGTAGAACACCACCAGAGTAATGTCACTGCAAAGTATCAATACAGTCCACATAAGGATTTTTTTTAATTGCACTTTAGAAATTATATTATTCGTTTATATAAAATTATATAGAGATCTTTAGTCTCTTCTCTCATTTATTCTTTTATATTTATTATTGCATTGTTTTTTCTCCTTCTCGTTCTTCTTCTCCTCCTTCTTCTTCTACTTCTCGTTCTTCTCCTCCTTCTCCTTTTTCTTCTCCTCGTTCTTCTTCTCATTCTTCATCTCTTCCTTCTTCTCCTTGTTCATCTTCTTCTCCTCCTTCTTCTCATTCTTATTCTTATTCTCCTCATTCTCCTTCTCCTCCTCCTCGTTCTTCTTCTCATTCTTCATCTCTTCCTCCTTCTTCTCCTCCTTGTTCGTCTTCTTCTCCTCCTTCTCCATCTTCTCATTCTTCTTCTTCTTCTTCTTCTCCTCCTCATTCTCCTTCTTCTCCTCCTCCTCCTTCTTCTGTTAAAAAAGTGTAAGTTGCAGATGATTCTTCTCCTCCTCCTTCTTCTTCTCCTTCTCCTCCTTTGCCTCCTTCTTCTGTTAAAAAAACAAAGACTTGAGTGTACTTGTGTGTGTTGCAGATGATCGCGGCTCAGAAGCAGCTGATCGAGAGCGCAGACAGTCTCCAGGACAAAGTGGCTCAGGTTCAGAAAGAAGGTGAGCGGGCGCTTAGCAACGCTGTCAATCAAACCTGTTGCTAACGCTAGAAGGAGCGACCTCGGGGGAAAGAAGCCGCCTGATTTTTCTCCTATTAATGTTCATATCTTGATTTACAGACACAATAGTGAAACAAAACCCCCAGGATCCTGTATAGTGGGTTAATATGAACATTTTAAGACCAAAATGATGTTTATGTCGAGAGCGGGATTTGAACCGGCAACCCTCGGATCAGTGGGCAAACACTCACCCGCCCATGATCTGTGGTTTACTGTCACATCTCTGTCTGCAGCAGCATAAATGGAGCGGTGACATTTGAGTTTAAATGAGAGACGGTGTTTTCTGAGAAGAGAAAGAGCACTGGGGTGAACTGGGCGGATTCAGTGTAAATGTAGGTCAGAGGTCAGAGGTCACAAACAGCCCATTGTGAGCGTTTGGTCCCCCGAAGAGCTTCGATAACTCCTAACCTTTCTGAGCCAATGTAAATGCCACGAGTTGGATCCCTTCTTTTTAATATTTCATAAACACTGAAGGTACAGCTCTTATTATGTGTGAGCGGAGTTCTGACCCGAGTATCATAGCAACCAGAGAGCCAATCAGGAAGTACGGTGACCTCAGGGAAAGAAGACGCCTGATTTGTCTGTTTTTAATGTTCATATCTTGATTTACAGACACAATAGTGAAATAAAAACCCCAGGATCATGTAGAGGGTTAATACGAACATTTAAGACCAAAAGTTACAGAGAGAGGGGACACAGTTTTTCAATAGAAAGTGAATTGGAGCCAGATTTGATGGAAGAAGTGCGCTCATGATCACTTCCTGTTTGGAACGAGGCAGCTAGCAGGTTAGCGATGTCCATTTATATAAACAGTCCATGATTATAATAGACCAGTGATGGCACATAACGAAGTAAATGTAGTAAAGTACTGCACTTCAGTATACTACAGACACCTAAAATGTGTACTTAAGTAAATTTTTAAGCATATACTTTTTACTTGAGCACATTTGAGAGCAGTATCTGTACTTTCTAGAGAGAGCTGCTGAAAAGTCTGAGGGTTTATTTTTAACACGTTCAGAATTTGAGCAAAACAAAAATATACAAATAAAAACAGATAGAAAAAAACTATCGATTCAGTTGTTTCTGTTGAACAAAATTCAGCTCAAATCTTTATCAAAATCACCACATTTGAAGCTTTATAAGACTCAAAACCTGTGAGAAATACTTTTACTTTTTACTCTTCAAGTACATTTTTAAACAGGTGCTTTAATACTTTTACTTAAGTAGATTTTTTCAGGTGATACTTCTACTTTTACTTCAGTATTGTTTTTGCTCCAGTGTCTGTACTTGTACTTAAGTGACAAAAGTGAGTACTTCTTCCTCTTCTGTAATAAACCAAATTCATGTTTATTTGCAGGAATGGACTTTCACGAGGATCTGTCTCGTCTCGGGGAGAAGGAGGGGCTAAAGGGACGCAAACTCAACAAGGCCGTGGAGAGTTTCACCTGGAACATCACCGTGCTCAAGGTAACAACGGGACAACTGTCAAATGTGGATATTTTAATTATTTCATTGGAAAATATGGGTAATTATTCAGACATATTTGTAAAAGAACATTATAACTTTTTTTTTCACCCTAATGGCCAGTCAAAAGTTTGGACAAGTTTTATTTTTATGACTTTCTGCGTTTCATATACACACAGAAGACATCAAATATATTAAATTATATATATGGAATTATGTAGTAAAGAAAAAAAAAGTTTGTGTTTATATTTGTTTATATTTTATATTCAAAAAGTATCCAGCCTTTTATTTTTCGAAAAATATTTCGTAGTTATTTCAGTTTTTGGTGTGTTTTTACACTGTAAATCAAATGCTACTTGGTGTAACAGTATTCTTAGTATTCAGATTACAGGTCTCTGATTGGCCCGTGGAAAATGTTACAAAATAAGTTTAATTTGGAAATGCAGTACTCGCTAACTAAATACATTTTACAAGTAGTAAAAGACAAAAGTGAAATCTGTCAGCTGGACCAAACGTTGAAGAGTGAAGTGAGTGAAGACGTTTGGCTGCTTCTATTGTTCTCTTTGTTTCCTTTGTTTGCTTTGGGTCTGAGGATGGAGTTATGGATGGGAGAGAGATGATGTTTTTGTCCAGTTGACAGATTTTTACTTTTGTCTTTTACTCTGGATCAGACCTGGATGACTGAGGGACCCATCTCTGTTTACAGCTGAAAAAACAAAGTCCATTAAGTCTCTTTACGATTCAAAACATTTATTACAAAGGCAGTTGATAGGATATTTTAATCAGACTTGTCCTGTTGTGCTCAGTGTTTTCCCTCATTTAACACTCCTCTTTTTGGGCCCCTCAGATGTTCTTGGTCCACTTCTCTTTCTCTCTAACACTGTCCCTGTCTCCACACTGATCTTGTTCTAGACTTTGTTCTGTCGTTTTGTGTTTGCGTCTCTCATTTAGTCTCAATAAACCGTGACACGCACTGTACCTTCTCTTGAGGAGTCTGATTCTTGTGTCTTATCAGCCGCCTTTATGCACAGCCTGTTCATCTCTCCTGTTTGTTTTGGTCAGGGTCAGTGTGATCTGCTGCGCGGGGCAAAGATGGACTCTCTGGACGCTCTGAGGCAGCTGGCTCTGGCCTGCGAAGCCTGCGGACTCACCTCCTCCTCTCCATCGTCAAACTCCTCCTCCTCTTTCTCCACCGCCGAGCTGCACTACTCCTCCCATCCACAGGGGGGCCGCAGGGGCAGTAGTTACGGCAACGGACGCATCTGACGCCCTCCTCCCACCAAAACAGAAGAAAAAACAAAAGATAAAGATTTGATTTGTAATAAAAGCCTAGACTGAACCAGCCCAGAAAGCCTTAAGGTGTGAGGGAGACGGTGGACTTGTTATTTATGAATGTAATTACGAAAAATCTGGGTTTTGAAGGACACGCAGATGTTTTGAAGGACACGCTGACGTCTTTTGACAGCTCCAAAGATACATGTGTCTTGACTTTTTAAAGCAATGGGTGGATTCCTTTGTCGGAGTTGGCTGAGTCACTTTTTTAAATTGTATGGGCGGCTCACCCTGGGGGACCTCGCCATCTCACGCCTCTGTGTGGGAACAAAACTGCAAATGTCAAGAACGAAGGAAAGTTTAGGACTTTCAAGTCTAAAAGCATTAAATAAAACCTCAAACTTGTATTTTTTTGATAGAAGCAGGTGGAATAACTAAAATTTAAAGTTTTTTTTTGTGATTGGGCTGATGTTGTGGTGATAGAAACGCATCCAAACCTCGTCAAAACATCAAAAAACTCGTCAAAACTTCGGAATATTTCACAAAACTTGGGTCGTTTTTAGTTGGTTTGAAAGTCCAAACAAATAAGAGGTAGAACAGACTGATTCTTGTCCAAATTTGGGCGTACAATGATTGTCCCAATAGCTGAAAGTTTAGCAGTTTGATTCACACTCCGTTCCCATTTGTTTTGTGTCCTTGAGCAAGACACATCCCCCTCTAGGACGTTACCTGTCCCTGTAGTTGTGAGTTTGACGCCCCCCCGAGCGCAAAACGGCAGCAATATTAAGTCTTAATAAGTCTGATGTGGTCCAGGAGAAGCAGCGTGACTGGAAAAGTGAATGTATAAACGTATTTCATTATTAGCGTTGTCTCAAACTGACCTTAAAACGTTCACCTGACGACGAGCGAGGAGCGTCCGAAACTTGAGTACTGTAAACGAGAGAGTAACTCGAGAAGTACGAGCGGATACGGCGGTACTACTCTTTGTTGTAGTACACGGCGAGTATCAAGTTTTAACCCGCTAACCATATCTTTACAAGCGGGCTAAAGGATGCTAAAGGATGCTAAAGGATGCTAAAGGATGCTAAAGAATGCTAAAGGATGCTAAAAGATGCTAGCAGCTCGTACACTGGGATTGTTTGAGTCCAACGATGAATTTTGATGAAGTACACTGTGTTGATGTAGCAATAATAGAGTTAAGAAAGTTAACGAGGCGAACAGTTTGCGTAAATTATGAAAAATGTTTTTAGTTTTGTGTGTTAAACTGTTAAACTGAACGTGCTGTCCAGATGGTTCCACTGCCCGCTGACCCGTTTTCCCGTCTGCTCGGCCTTTTGAGTGTCGCTGTGTTTTGTTCGCGTGCTTTTGTATCGTCGCGATGCTGCTTTACTCGAACCAAACCGGGGCGAAAACTAAGCTATCGTCAAAAAAAAAAACCTCCTTAAATCTAACGTTTTACTCACAAAAGCGCAAAGGTTTTAACTACAAGTCTGATTTTAAATGAGTTTAGGCAAAATGACGATTGAAACAACACAAGTGCAATTGCTCAGTGATTATTTTGGTGCGCTATGTAACCTGCTTGTTTCCGCAGTACGGCATTATACTTGTCTATCTCCATGGCGACAAGCACCTGACCATAGATTGTACATATATAAACGGACGTAGCCAACCTGCTAGCCGCCGCCGCGCTCCAAACAGGAAGTGAGCATGGTCGCACTTCCTGGTTCCATCGACTCTGGCTCCAATTCACTTTACATTGAAAAAAAAAAAAAAAAAACTGCACATTTTTCAATTTGTTTTTCAGCAATAAAAACGCAAACCGAAACAATGCAATATGCGCAGCTTTAATGCCATACTGCGGAACATTCTGGGGAAAGCAATAAGTCTCTACGAGTGCCATCGGGTTTTAAAATTGGCTGTTTTTTTTTGTTCGGAAAGTACTGATTTTTGTGTGTTTTTATTACATTTCAAAGTGGCACTTAGCAACAAAAAAAAAGTAATGATTTGTTTTCAATTTAAATCCGCTGCAGTTTTTACGAGAAATTAACCCGTTGATTTTAGAAGAACACGGACAGGCTGAATGTTTCTGAACCCTTTAAGAATCCGTCATCGAAAAACAATTTACGAGCTACTTCAAGTTCACTAGACCCGCTCCCGTGTCGTACTTTCGTGTTTAAAGGGCCGTGTTTCGCTGTTTTCTGATCTATTTTAACGTTTCCTCGTCGAAAAACCAGACCTGGAGTTGCGTTTTGTTTCATTCACACATGTTTAACGACACAAACCCTGCATATTTAGGCTCTTTTCACAAACCGAAAACACTCCGTTCCACTTTGTGATGTCATGTGGCGATACAGGAAGTGCTTTTTTTTTTTTTTTTTTTAACTCTGTACATCTTCACTAGTAACATCTGGATGATTTCAGACCTGGAATTGCCCATCTGTAATGAACTGAAGGTTGAAAAAAAACCTCAAAAACTACAACTTCATGACATCACGAGGTGGAACAGCGCAGATAGACTAATAATAAAGTGTGCAAATGAAACAAAACACAACTCCGGGGATGTTTTTGATGACGCCACGACATTATAACGTGACTTGAAGCTCAGAAGAGTCAGTTTGGCGTAATATCGTCCCTTTCGTCTCGTTATAGACTCGACCCTGTTCCAGACTTTCCACTGATCTACATTCCTTTAACCTACATGTTTTCATTTTGGGCCGTGTTATCGATGCTCGGAGCTGATCTCGTGTTATTTTTTTAAACATTTTCCTCGCGTTTTGTGTCAGAAAAGCCTTTGAAACTGTGTGGTATCTGTTAGTTCTGGCTGTTGATTGGCTGGGCACACCTGCGGGTTTTTATAATTGGTGGTGAGCCGTACATAGATTGGCAACACCTGCTGCTTTAGTCTATAAATAACACGTCGCTGTACGCCGTCGTCTGTCATGATACCACACTGCCCTATTTCCTGCTCCACTGATCCACACCGGTCCCTCCTCCTATCTCTCCCTTACATATTGCCAAACAATTATATTCCCTCTTTAAAATGCAGTAGCTTCAAACGCCACGACTCCACGCTGCCGCCAAGAGGCCGTCGGGAGTTATTTCGGACACGTCCTGTTTACCTGTCTGCTGGGGATATTCTCCATCAATGTTGCATTAGCTTCAGTAAAACTAACCGCAGTGTTAGCTTTCTGTTGTTCCGGTTTACGAGTCCACTTCAACTAGGTCAAAAGAGCGAGCGGCGTGCGGAAGTGAAGAAACGCAGAGTGAATGAGGTTTTGAGGCGTCGCGTTTCAGTCCTTTCGTAACGAGGCGAAGGTATAAGCCTGTTATTTTTGAATACGAAATCTGTAAACAGCTTAGTGTCTAGATATTTTACAGTGACGTCGCGCTGTGGGGTTTTACATGTGTCTCTATGGCGGATTGTTCAGCAGTTACAGCGGCGACACGATGCGCACGTTAGCGAACACGGACGAAAAAGTCGTAAGGTTGTTTGGAAAAAATACAAAATGGATTTTAAAAGCGTGTTTTTTTTCGGGAGCTGGTGATCAGTTTGAGCGGTCGTGGTCCCGTTTACGAGTTTGATTTTACACAAAAAAAAATTGTGAAAGTGCTGAAAAACTGTTGGCTAACGCTAGCTAGCTTGCGACAGTGATGCTAATTGAGAGGAACTTGTTTAACAGCGCAAAACTACTCGACTTAACAGGTTCTTTCTGGTCAGATTGTGTCAAAACAAAGATTAAACATTAAAGTCTAACTTGAGTAATAAAGCTTCAGACGCAGCAGTGCCTCCGGTTAGCTTCACAGCCCCGATTCAAAATTCACACCTGGAAAACCCCCAGATCAGGTCATTTCAATGTTATTTTAATCTGTTTTATTACTTTTTCAAACTCGGGCGAAAGTGCACGACGATTGGATGAATTTCAACAGCCAAAATACTGAACGTGATCTTAAATAAAAATAATAAAAATACTAAAAACATCCCACAGTCACCGCTCGTCTCTCGTCGGGATCCAGATCTACTTTCTTTCTGCGTTCTCACTCCGGCTTCTTGTGTATCGAGTGCTTCGTCGGGTCTAAAAATGCGTTTGGACTGGGAGTTTCACGTCGTTCTCGTCTTAAGCTCAAACTGTCTGTGCTCTGCGTGTGTGATTCTCTGTGATTTCAGGACCTGTCGTACTTAAACCCTGCGGTCGTCGTGGTGTGAACACAGATCACGTTTGTAAAGGTGTTTGGGGTTTATATTAACTGTGGCATCTAGAGTGTCCTTATATCAGTGTTCTCTCAGCTGTTCTTATGGTTCATTGTATGTTTTTGTAAAATATAAAACAAAAAAAAACACCAACAGAAAGAAAAAATATTTATTTAAGTGTGTTTTAAAAAGCATAAATATAATAATAAATTAAATAGACTTTTATTTTGAAAAGCTTTTGTGTTTTTCTATCTGACGAATAATCAAATAACAAGAGTATGTTTCCCAAACTAAATAAAACCATTTTTCCTCACCAGATCCTGCATCGGTTTATTGCTCATTTTAAGACTAGAATCAAAGTATCTACGTGTTTTATTGTACTTTTCATATGTATTATTATTAGTAGTAGTGGTAGGAGTGGTAGTAGTAGTAGTATTTTTTATTTAATTATTTTATTTGTCCTATATATTATTATTATTATTACTTTTTTTATTATTTTATTTTATTTGTATTATTTTATTTGCCCTATGTATTTTTTTATTTTATTTACCTTATTAATTTTTTTTTATCTTATGTTTATTTATTATTTTATTTTAATTGTATTATTTTTTGTCCTATTTATTATTATTAGTATTATTATTATTAGTAGTAGTAGTAGCAGTAGCAGTAGTAGTATTTTTTTAATTTTATCAAAGTATTACTTTTATTTTGTTTTTTATTATTTTATGTTTCCTTATTATTATTATTTATTTATTTGTTTGTTTATTTACTTACTTATTTAATTTGTATTTGTTTTTATTTATTTATTTATTTGGTTTATCTGTAGTTGTTTTAAAAGTGCTTCATAAACACTTGTTGAATTGAATCATATTGTACAGAATCAGAGTCAAAAGCCAAACTCCTTTTACCTCGTTCACTCTGGGGGTTGTTTTCAGGATATTCGAGCCTAATCACATTTATTTGACACTTTTGCATTTTAAAGTAGAACCGTGGACTTCTGTGGGAGCCGTGGGAGCCGGATCCGATGTCCTTAGTGTGAGTGTGAGTCCAACTAGGAGGCTGCTCTTGTGCATGACCATCTGTAATTACATCTGTCCAAACTAATGACCACCACGTGACCTGCTGTTACACTGCACGGACACCAGAGGGAGCCACACGTGCTGCTGTTACACTGCACGGACACCAGAGGGAGCCACACGTGCTGCTGTTACACTGCACGGACACCAGAGGGAGCCACAGATCAACATGTTCTTCAAAGACAGAAGGAAGAAGTGGGTCATGACAGAGAAGAGAATTTATAAAACGCACCAAGTATTTTAAAATAACACAAAAATCAACTTTACAAAATCAGTTTATCCTCAACAACTTTTATAAAAAAACATGTGACAGGTTAGAATAAGAATGAAAATGTGTTTAGTTACAGAAAACTCGTGTAGAAGGTAACAAGTACAAGTAGTAAAGTACTTTTTAGGTATCTGTAGTTTACTTAAATACATTTTACAGTGTGTACTTTTTACTTTTACTTGAGTACATTTGAGAGCAGTATGTGTACTTTCTACTCCACTACATTTTTGAACAGGACTGAAAAGTAAAAAGTACTTTTCATCTGATTCGAGGGGTTATTTTTACCATGTTCGTGGAAACAACTAAAGTTTTTGAGTCCAGCAAAACAAAAATAAATACACACAATTCACACAAAAATTAAATGTGTATTATTATTATTATTATTATTATTATTATTATTATTATTATTATTATACATATTATTTCCGTGACTAAAATATGAATAATTTTTAATCAATATAACTATTTACATTTTAAAACAATAACACTTTTACTTCTTACTCTTAAAGTATATTTTTAAACAGATACTTAAATAATTTTACTTCAGTAGATTTTTCTATATGATACTTTTACTTCTGTGTCTGGACTTTTACTTAACATGACTGAGTACTTCACCTGCAGAATCCTGAACACTGCATTTAAATGTGTTCTGTAAAGTATCTGAGTACTGCATACTCTGAATACTCTGAATACTTTTACACAGCGTTGGGTTTTATTATCGTGTAAAAACATGACACAATCACAAACATTATTTTTGCATTGATTTATGGATGATTAGAAAGTGGAATTTTGTATTTTTCTCATTATCACTGTGCAGTTTAAATCTAAAACTGATGATGAAATACTTTTAATTTAGAAAAGTAATCCACAAAATAAAGAGTACCACAAAATAAAGAGTAACTACCACATTACAGATACTCAAAATGAATTCACAATAATGCCCATTAACATTGACCATCTTCACTATTTTTATTATTATTGCTGTTGTTGTTGTTATTATTATTATTATTATTATTATTATTATTATTATTATCATCATTATCTTCATTATCATGTCATTATTATTATTATTATTTTATTTTATTAGTACATTTATTTCAGGTCTGTCACATGTTCGTTGTGTCTTATATTTAATGATTTTATTGCAGTAAAATGTGAAATAAAATAAACATATTTTAAGGATAAAATAGAGATAATTATAATTTATTATTTATATGTCAGTGAATCCAGGAGACGAGTCGACTGTTCAGCTAAAGAGAAACAAATAAATAAACAAACAAATAAACAAATCTGCACTTTCACTTTCGGTTTCATTTTGGGTTCAAATAAATAGTTTCTTTTATTTAATAGAAGTTTAGTGAAATATTTGTTTTTGTTTTTTTCTGAACCAAAGCTTTTGTCGACAGGACGGCTCATTATGGAGAGAGAGAGTGGGTGGAGACATTTAGCCAAAGGTGGAGGAAGTGAACCAAGGAAAAGTTGGATAATATTCCTGAAAACGTCACTTTATAAACGGAGTCTTGAAACTGTAAATGAAACTGTAAAATCACGTCTCATTTATTATGTCTCCTCATTGTGATGGAGCAGCATGACGTGCCCCCACCCGGCCCAAATGTGCCCCCACCCGGCCCAAATGTGCCCCCACTCAGACCAAACGTGCCCCCACCCGGCCCAAATGTGCCCCCACCCAGACCAAACGTGCCCCCATCCGTCTCATACATGCCCCCACCCGGCCCAAATGTGCCCCCACCCCTGCCCAACATGTACCCACCCCTCTCCAGCATACCCCCACCCTCCCCCAACATGCCCCCATCCGTCCCAAACGTGCCCCCACCCCTCTCCAGCCTGCCCCCACCCTTCCAAACATTCCCCCACCCGTCCCAAACATGCTCCCATCGCTGTCCAAACATACCCCCACTCCTCCCTGCCATGCCCCCACCCGTCCACGGCACCTCCATGACGCACTGCCCCCACCCGTCCCGTCCCGGTCCTTGTCCTGGTCCCGGAGGAGGTGTGGGCAGCAGATGGGACGTGATGGAAGTGTGTGGTAGCGTGGGCGTGGACATGACAACCCGTCAGCGCCTAATGCAGTGCAACATCTGGAGGCGGTCGGACACGCCGCTTCTTTGGGCCCGTAGCCCCGGGCCCCGTGCCGCCCGGAGGGACGTCCACGCGGGGCCAGCGCCACGCCACGGGACAGGCGGCGGCGCTGATGGGACACGTACAGAGACACGTCCACGGAGAAAGACAGAACTTCAGACTGAACTTAGACGGATTTGTGTGACTGGAGTGAAGAAGTACAAACACAGAAAATACTCACGTAAAAGTAAAAGTATCACAGGAACAAATCTATTTAAGTAAAAGTATTAAAGTATCTGTTTAATGAGTAAAAAGTAAAAGTATTTCACACAGATTTTGAGTCTTCTAAAGCTTCAAATGTGGTGATTTTGAAAATGATTTGAGCTGAATCTGTTTTTATTATTTGCTTATTTTTGTTTTGCTCAAATTCTGAACATGTTAAAATTAAACCCTCCGCCTTTTCAGCAGGTCTCAAACTATAATAAAAAATACTTTTACTTTTCAGTCCTGTTCAAAAAGTACAGATACTGCTCTCAAATGTAGTAAAGTAAAAGTCAAAATATCCACTGTACTGGGACATTTTTGGTTATTTTGTGTCTATTTGATCAGATTTAAGTTTGGATAAATAACTTTTCTGACTCAAACTAACGACTAAACTGTTTCATTCTCCTGTTTATTTCTTGCAGCTCATGATTTTGATCAATATTGCAGATTTATATTAGTTTCCGTGATTTAAATCTCTTGGTTTTTGTGTCTGTGGCGTAAATGAGTTTCAATATCATCGTTTATCGTCTGTTACTTCAGCGAAATATTGAACTTCCTTTGTGTTTATAAGGAAATTAACATCGAAATCCAGTCATTTTAGCTTTTTAATAAGACAAAATAAATAAAAAAAAACGATAGAGAAATATGAGGAGAAAAAGGATTGCGATTTGTTTCTTGTAGCGACGAGACTTTTGGCTCTTTTATTGGATCCGAATCTCTTGGATCATGTCATTCGTCAAAGTAAAAACTCATTTTATCTACAAACTCATCAGTGAAAGACACAACTAAGGTTCAAAAATGTGTTCAAACTGAGCGAGGGAGCGAGTTTACCCTTTCAAATTCTGCATAATCAAAATAAAACCGTTATTATGATGCTAAATATGTTTTTTCGTGCACAAATCTCACTCGTGTCGCTCTGATTCTTGTGTCGGTTCAGTGTTAATCGGTGTAAAAAATGCAGAGAAACTAAAGAAAAAGATTAGTCTCGTTTGAAAAAAAAAAAACGAGATCCAGATCCAGCTGTCGACATTAATGAACCGTTAAAGAGCCGCTCGTTTGGGCCGTTTGCGTCTAAACCCTGAACCGGGATGAAATGATATCAGTGTGACCTGGAGATGTTAGTCTTAAATGTACTTTGGCACCTTCATAACCACTTTCCATTTTGTATTTATCACGGTAAACAGCTGTGAGAACGCCGCAAATAGACCATCACACGCTGTCCTGGGAGAGTGGGTGGTGCAGACGTGGCGGCGGGACACAACGGGGTAACACAGGACCCGTTCAAACCGTGTGCACTATTGAGGCACTATGCTATTAGCGCTTCATGCTAGTTTAGAGCATCCAAGAAGCAAGTGTTCCTCTTCCACTTTAATGACAGCCCTCACCCAGAGGTAATTTCACTATGATTAAGGCGAGAGGAAAATAATCTTCTCTTAAAAGTCTCTAAATTGCATCTTATTTATGTGCAGACAATGGCTCGGCGTGCGCCTGCCCGTCCTACTCAACAATTATACTCAGACATTATCTGGTCCACAGTTATACGGGTATTAAAATGGCCCCCAGGAGCGAAGTGAAGCTGTGATGGAAAAGTTTAAATAAGCAAGATTAGTTTTTGTTTTTTTTTACATAAGGACATCACATGTTTTTATATTTCTCAAACTGGGATTAAACTCGAGCCTCGAGACGACTTTAAGGACTAAACTTTAAAGAATGAATTATCTTTAATGAGCAGCCGGGTCATGCCATAGTACACCGTAGTACACCGTAGTACACCGTAGTACACTGTAGTACACTGTAGTACACCGTAGTACACCGTAGTACACCGTAGTACACCGTAGTACACCGTAGTACACCATAGTACACCGTAGTACACCGTAGTACACCGTAGTACAGTGATCAAAATACTTCTGTCTGTACGCTGATATTTCTAAGTGCAGTGTGTGTGTTTGGAGACAGGGCTCTGTAAGGGAAAAGAAACATCTGAACATTCACATTGGCCGTCTGGGTAGATACTTGTACTTGTACTTGTACTTGTACTTGTACTTGTACTTATATCCTGGGTGGATACTTGTCAGTGTGAGTATCATAACAAAAGTAACACCAACAAAGCCAGAAGCCTTTTATGATGAGTAAACTGTGACTGAGGCTCCTCCCTAGAGCCTGGAGAGAGCGCCCCCTGTGGGTCAGAACCAGGAGGAACCTAAAGGGGCTGAAGACGAGAAATCTGGACAGAGATCGAAGGCCCGGGCCTCGACGATGACGATGAGTACGATGAGTACAACACTGACTCCACACCAAATCATTTAAAGACACATAAAGACTCAAAGACTCCCTCAGAACGATTCAACTCTTCTCTGGAGTTGGTTCTCTGTTATTTCTCTGTTGTTTCTCTCTTTGTTCTGTTGTTCAACGACAGTGACACCTGGAGGGGTGTGACCAGGAGGAACAGTCCACTCTGAATCTGGAGAAAGGTGGTGCCTCTGCAGGCGGGTGGAGAGCCCCTGCCTCAGGTGGAGGAGTCCAGTTGTCGAGGTCTTGTTCATGAGTGAGTGAAGGATGGAGCGTGAGATGAACGGGTGGATCTGTTGTGGTGAAGTGAGAGACGATGTCTCCACTCTCACCTGGAGAGTGGAGGACAAGACACAATCTGTCCAAAGTCCTTGTCTCTGACAGGTCAGGAGCTTAGAGTAGAGCCACTGCTCCTCCACATGGAGAGCTGAGGAGGTGCTCTGGACACAGGACACGCTGGAGGGACAATGTCTCACTATGTGAATGCTTTGGGGACCCCCCGAGGAGCTGAAGGGCCCGGGCTGATCCGGCCCCGGTTAAACAGAAGAAGATGGATGGACAATAAAGGTAAATTTGGTTTGTTTTTTCTCTATTTTGGTCAAATATGAACAGCATCTGTTTCAAATTAGATTTACCTTTTCTATTGAGGAATAATCTTTAAATCACACACAGGTGATATTGTAATTATTATTTATGAGCAATATTTTAAACGCTCACATTTTATTTTGTTTCCTCAAAACTTTGTAACTTCTGCAAACTTTTCGATCCTCCTGCAGCGGAGTCAAAATAAATGTGACGTTTTCAGTGTCGAACCTTTGAACAACTTTTTACAATAGACGTAAAATAAAGTAAAGCGTTGAGCCGAGTGACGTGATTTCTTCTTAAATACCAAAAAAAAAAAAAATACAAAAAAACCCGGCGCAGCTCTGGGGAACTGTTGGGACGTGCTCTAATCTCCAAAAATATATCGGTTTCACGATGTTAAGAAGTAAAGAAATGGGGCCTCATCACGACAACTTGTCTCTTTTAAATCATTCCTTTTGTGCGGCGATAATTACACTGGCCTCGGCGTTCATACAGAGTCCCACCCTCCCGCCTGAGCAATCAAACGCCATCTTCACACATTGTATTATAATCACAGATCTGCTGCGGCTCAACTTTAAATCCACCCTCGTCTTTTTGCCTTTTCTTCTCGTTCTTGTTCTTCTTCTTCGTCGCTTTCCCCTCTACTTTCGTTTAGTCTGATTGCCGTCGTGAATCAACAGTAAGTCACCAAGTTTATGACGGATTTACATACTGTCATTTACTCCCAAACTCCCGCGGCAACAGCGAAAAAACCACAAGGCCTCCTCTCCGAGCTAATGTTGCTAATGTTAATAGCCCCGCGCCGTTGCTAATTGGCCGCTAAACGCCGCGAGCTTCGTTCCCACTGTGTTTTTAATGAACAGGTAGCGCTCCGTGATTACAGCAATCTCAACCCAACGCCCCGCTGCTACAGACCATCTTCTCCACCGTCCCCACGAGCCAAATGGACACAGGCAATTTGAGAGGCTTCTACACGCGGCAGGAGATCGGGGTAAATTAGAGATGAGAGGGACCGAGCGGCACAGACAACAAAAGGAAACGAGCGGAGGAAAAGAAATGATTGGCGGTTTATGAAGCGGCGAAGAGCTGGAGTCATTTCATAAGCACATGGCGGCGAGGGAGCGGTAGGTAGGTAGGTAGGTGACGGGCCGAGGAGCGAAACTTGTGCGGAAATGGATTTGGGAAAAAAAAAGCTCGGTTTCTTTTGTCTCGTCCGGGGTCTTCTGCGGTTCGCCCTCCTCGCCGCACGTGCAGCGTCGCGTCGTAAATAGCGGTGGTTTCTTTCTCGGCGAAGCGTTTGTCGTCTTTGAATCGCACGCTCGACGTAAATATCGTCGTCAGAGAGGTTAGATCGACCGATGATCTAAACTCTAACAAGGCCCGTTGTTTCGTTTGACCCGACGTTGAACGCTGCGGGTCACGGGGCGATACAGGAAGTGCTCCGCTGTGTTTTTAAACTCCACACACCTTCATTTCTAGAATCATTTAGATCATTTCAGCTAATCTGGAAATGCCAATCTACTACGATCTAAAGGTAAAAGGAGATGTTCACTTGAAAACTACCACTTGATGACATCACAAGGTGGAACAGAGCGTTTTGAGCTTTGGAGATGTAACAGACTAATAGTAAAGTGTGACTCAAACATGTGTGAAAGAAACAAAACACAACTCCAGGTGTGTTTTTGAGGAGGGAACAGCATTATAACATGGATTAAAGATACAAGAGTCAGTTTTATGTGACACTGTCGTAACGGTGCGGATAGGACCAAAGGATGCAGACCAGAGCAGTTTTAACAGTGTTTATTTACAACGGTGAAAATGCAGTCTTTAAACAGGTCACAAGAGCAGGTACAGGAACCGGGGAGCGGGAGACGGGTCAGGCGGGTGCGGTGCAGGTAGAGGCGGGCAGGACAGGACCAGGACGGGGATAGAAGCAGGTGCGGTACCAGGGCAGGCGGATCAGACGAAGACCAGAGCGGGGAGCGGGTGACAAACCAGAGACCAGGACCGGACAGGAGACGAGACGAGCAGGAGACGAGACGAGCAGGAGACGAGACGAGCAGGAGACGAGACGAGCAGGAGACAAGACGAGCTGGAAGCGATACCGGGACTGGAACGTGGCGGCAGGAGCTGGGCGAGTAGAGGCAGGAATCTGGAGGGTGCATAAATCCAAATGAGCATTTGCCGGAAAGTACCATATAACAAAGCTTAGCAAGAAACATTCACGTTTTACACGCGGACGGTCTGGCACCGAGTGTAGACTGCCAAGCCTTCTTGTACTCAGCAGCAGGTGGTGGTGATTAGGCTGATGCACCCCAGGTGTGCACGGGAGGAGTCAGGCACTCCACCCAGCTCCAGACACACAGGTAGGGGAGGGGGAGAGAGCACGGGAGGACAGGGAAACTGACATCATGACAGTACCCCCCCCCTAAGGTCCACCTCCTGGTGGACCCCCAGGCTTGTCAGGATGAGCGCGGTGGAAGTCTCTCACCATGTCGGGGTCCAGAATGCGTGCCCTGGGCACCCAGGATCGCTCCTCCGGACCGTAACCCTCCCAATCGACGAGGTACTGGAGGCCCCTACCACGGCGACGAACGTCAATCAGGCGGCGGACGGTGAACGCCGGGTGGCCGTCAATGACTCGGGCGGGCGGTGGGGGATCGGCCGGAGGGCACAGGTCGCTGGTCCGGACTGGTTTAACCTGGGAGACGTGAAAGGTCGGATGAATCCGGAGAGACGGGGGTAACTGGAGGCGCACCGCCGATGGATTTATGATCCTCATGATCTTAAACGGTCCCAGGAAACGGGGGGACAGCTTACGGGAGTCCGTCTTCAGCGGGACCGTCTTGGCGGAGAGCCAAACCATCTGGCCAGGTTGGTATACGGGCGCCGGGACACGGTGGCGATCGGCCGTCGCCTTAGTGCGCGCTCCAGCCCGAAGAAGGGCCGCCCTGGCCTTCTTCCAGATCCGGCGACAGCGCTGGAGATGGCGCTGAACAGACGGGACGGCGAGGTCCCTCTCCTCCGTGGGAAAGAGAGGGGGTTGATATCCCAGCGATGCCTCGAAGGGGGACATACCAGTGGCGGAACTCACGAGGGAGTTGTGAGCGTACTCTATCCAGGGTAGGTGAGTACTCCAGGTCGCGGGGTTGGCGGAGGCTGTGCACCGTAGGGCCGACTCCAGGTCTTGGTTGGCCCGCTCCGTCTGCCCATTAGATTGTGGATGGAACCCGGACGTGAGGCTAACCGTGGCCCCCAAACTGTCGCAGAAAGACCGCCATACCTGAGAGGTGAATTGGGTCCCTCTGTCGGACACGATGTCCACCGGGATGCCGTGGAGTCGGAAGACATGACTGGTCAGCTGGTCGGCAGTTTCTTTGGCTGTGGGGAGCTTAGGCAGGGCAACGAAATGGGCGGCCTTGGAGAAGCGGTCCACAATGGTGAGAACCACCGTGTTCCCCTGGGAAGGGGGAAGGCCCGTCACGAAGTCCAAGGCGATGTGGGACCAAGGGCGACGAGGAACTGGGAGAGGATGCAAGAGACCAGAAGGGGGTGAGTGGGAGGCCTTGGCCCGAGCACATACCTGGCAGGCGGCGACATAAGCCCGGGTGTCTGTGTCCATCGTGGGCCACCAGAAGCGTCTCCTGAGGAGGGAGAGAGAGCGACCGGCACCAGGATGGCAGGCGAAACGGGAGGCATGGACCCACTGGAGCACCTGAGACCGGACAGAATCGGGAACAAACAGTTTATCTGGAGGGCCGTTACCTGGGTCGGGGTCGTTGGTCTGGGCCTCTCGGACGGTGTCCTCGATATCCCAATGGACCGCGGCCACCACACACGAGGAGGGGATAATTGTTTCTTCGGTGACCGGGCTATCCTCCAGGGCGAACTGACGGGAGAGGGCATCTGGTTTGACGTTCCGAGATCCGGGGCGGTAGGTGAGGAGAAAGTTGAAGCGGCTGAAGAAGAGGGACCAACGAGCTTGACGGGGATTGAGGCGCCTGGCGGACTGGATGTACTCCAAGTTTTTATGGTCGGTCCAGACGATGAATGGTTGCTCCGCCCCTTCGAGCCAGTGGCGCCACTCCTCCAAGGCCAGCTTTACGGCAAGGAGCTCCCGATCCCCCACATCATAATTGACCTCGGCCGAGGACAATCGCCGGGAAAAGAAGGCGCAGGGACAGAGGCGGTTGTGGGGGTCGAACCTCTGCGAAAGCACGGCCCCCACTCCCGAGTCGGAGGCGTCGACCTCCACGATGAATTGCCGTGAAGGGTCGGGCTGGTGCAGGATGGGAGCGGAGGTAAATAGTCTCTTAAGCTTCTCGAAGGCTGTCTGCGCCTCAGGAGACCAGGCAAACGGCAAAGCAGGAGAGGTGAGTTTAGTTAAGGGCGAGATAACCCTACTAAAATCCCGGATGAAACGTCTATAAAAATTGGCAAAGCCGATAAATCTCTGGAGCTGTCTCCGGCTGGTAGGAACGGGCCACTCAGTGACAGCCTGGATCTTTTCAGGGTCAGCTCTTACTTGGCCCCGCCCCACAATGAAGCCCAAAAAGCTGACCTCCTCTGCGTGAAACTCGCATTTCTCAGCTTTCACGAACAGTTTATTCTCGAGGAGGCGCTGGAGAACCTGGCGAACGTGCTGATGATGCTCCTGGGGGGACCGCGAGAAAATCAAGATGTCATCCAAGTAAACAAAGACGAATCGGTTAAGGAAATCACGGAGCACATCGTTGATGAGGGCTTGGAATACGGCAGGGGCGTTGGTGAGACCGAAGGGCATAACCAAGTATTCGAAATGTCCCAGGGGTGTCTTGAAGGCCGTCTTCCATTCGTCTCCCTCCCTGATGCGCACCAGGTGGTACGCATTCCGCAAATCCAACTTTGAGAAGATGGTCGCACCGTGGAGGGGCGTAAATGCCGAGTCCAGTAAGGGAAGCGGGTATTTATTCTTCACGGTTATATTGTTCAGACCCCGGTAATCAATGCAAGGCCGCAGGGATTTGTCCTTCTTAGCCACAAAGAAGAACCCCGCTCCCACGGGTGAAGTGGACGGGCGGATGATTCCGGCAGCCAGGGACCCACGGATATAGTCCTCCATTGACTCGCGTTCAGGTTTAGACAGGTTATATAGCCTGCTAGATGGTAGTGGGGCACCCGGCAGGAGGTCAATGGCGCAGTCATATGGACGGTGGGGCGGTAAAGAGAGGGCCTTGCTCTTGCTAAAAACCTCCCCCAGGTCGTGATATTCAGCAGGCACCGAGGACAGATTGGGGGTGTCTGGGGACGGATCAGCGACAGGAACGGACCTCCCGGCCGGAGGGAGGGCGGACCGAAGGCACTTGGCGTGGCAATCGGGACTCCAGCCCGAAACTCCGCCCCTGGCCCAATCGAAAACAGGGTTGTGGGCGCGTAGCCAGGGGTAACCAAGGACCAGAGGAGAAGCGGAGGAGGACAGGACATGAAACTGACGGTTCTCTTGGTGGTTGCCGGACAGAATCACGGTGACAGGTTCTGTGATGTGAGTGATGTGCCCCAGGAAACGTCCATTGAGCCCCTGGGCATTTAAGGGGCGTTCGAGGGGCTCCAGGTAGACCCCGAGCTGCTCCGCGACTTGGGCATCAATAAAGTCCCTCTCAGCCCCGGAGTCGATAAGGGCGGAAACGCATAAGGTCTCTGTGCGAACGCACAGGGTGGCGCTGAGCCGCAGTCTATTAGAAGAGTCCAGGATGTGTTGCTCGCCCACCAGTACTCCCAGTGCTACTGGTGGGCCCCCCCTTTTGGCCGAACTGGGCAAGTGACCACATAATGTCCGCGCTCACCGCAGTAGAGGCAAGCCCCGGCCAGACGACGCCTCCGTTGACGCTCCTCGGCCGACACAAGGGTCCTGTCGAGTTGCATGGGCTCATCCGGCGGGGGCGGGGCAGCGCGTGGCTCCGGCGGGACCGGTGACCGGCGTCTCTCTCGGCGACGAGCCCGTAGGCGGTTGTCTATACGGTGAGTGAGGGAGATGAGGGTCCGCAGGTCGGGGGGTTCGTCCCGGGAAACCAATTCATCTTTCAAAGTCTCGTTCAGGCCCCGCACAAACACAGCCCGCAGCGCGCTGTCCGTCCAGTCCAGCTCCGCCGCATGTGTCCAGAATTCAATGGAATAATCCGCTACCGTCCTGGAGCCCTGGCTGAGAGTCAATAACCGGGAGGCAGCATTGTCCTGGTAGTGCGGGTGGTCAAACACCAGCTTAAACGTGGACACAAATTCATTAAAATCCAGGCTATCCACAGACGTCTTCATTAGGCGCGCCTCTGCCCACTGGAGAGCTCTGCCCCGGAGTAATCCACATATATATCGGATCTTGGTGGCCCCCGAGCTGAAACGAGAAGGGCATTGCTGGAACATGAACTCGCACTGGAATAGGAATCCGCGACAGAGGTGAGGTTGTCCAGCATACGGCTCCGGATCCGTGCCTCTCGGCTCCGGGAGGCGTGGTGGCGCTCCAGCTGCAGCAGGCGGGGTGACGAGGAGCGCGGCCACCTGGTGGTTAAGCTGTGCCACCTGCTGGGACAATGTCTGATTTAGCTCCAATAGAGTTCGAATGGATTGTTCGTGCTGACCCAGCACCGCCTCGGGGTGAGAGTGCGTGAGGCGGCGCATCTGGTCCGGATCTGAGCCTGCTTGGTCCATAATGGCCAGACCGTTCTGTCGTAACGGTGCGGATAGGACCAAAGGATGCAGACCAGAGCAGTTTTAACAGTGTTTATTTACAACGGTGAAAATGCAGTCTTTAAACAGGTCACAAGAGCAGGTACAGGAACCGGGGAGCGGGAGACGGGTCAGGCGGGTGCGGTGCAGGTAGAGGCGGGCAGGACAGGACCAGGACGGGGATAGAAGCAGGTGCGGTACCAGGGCAGGCGGATCAGACGAAGACCAGAGCGGGGAGCGGGTGACAAACCAGAGACCAGGACCGGACAGGAGACGAGACGAGCAGGAGACGAGACGAGCAGGAGACGAGACGAGCAGGAGACGAGACGAGCAGGAGACAAGACGAGCTGGAAGCGATACCGGGACTGGAACGTGGCGGCAGGAGCTGGGCGAGTAGAGGCAGGAATCTGGAGGGTGCATAAATCCAAATGAGCATTTGCCGGAAAGTACCATATAACAAAGCTTAGCAAGAAACATTCACGTTTTACACGCGGACGGTCTGGCACCGAGTGTAGACTGCCAAGCCTTCTTGTACTCAGCAGCAGGTGGTGGTGATTAGGCTGATGCACCCCAGGTGTGCACGGGAGGAGTCAGGCACTCCACCCAGCTCCAGACACACAGGTAGGGGAGGGGGAGAGAGCACGGGAGGACAGGGAAACTGACATCATGACAGACACAGGAGGTTCAAAGTGACTTGGATCACAGAGCTCCTCTCCTCCATCTGCTCCTCTGTTTTTCCTCCTCTCCATCTTCTCCATGTCTCCATCTTCTACATTTGCGCCTCCCTGTCTCCTCGTCTCCATCTCTCCTCCACGTCTCCTCATTTCTATCTTCTCCTCCGTCTCCCTCTCCTCTATCTTCTCCTCCATCTCTCCTTTTCTCCATCTGCTCCTTCATGTCCACTCGTTTCCATCTCCTCCTCCACGTCTCTTTTCCTCCGTCTTCTTGTTCATGTCTCCTCTCCTCCGTTTTCTCCTCGATGTCTCTCCTCTTCTCCATCTTCTCCTCCTTCGTCTTCTCCATCGTCTCCTCTCTCCTCCATCTACTCCTCGATGTCTCCTCTCCCCCATCTCCTCCTCCATCTCTCCTCCATCTGCTCCTCTGTCTCCCCTCTCCCCCATCTCCTCCTCCGTCTGCTCCTCCATCTCCCCTCTCCTCCATCTCCTCCTCCATCTCTC
The DNA here is from genome assembly GCF_009829125.3 of Periophthalmus magnuspinnatus. Taxonomy (NCBI): domain Eukaryota; kingdom Metazoa; phylum Chordata; class Actinopteri; order Gobiiformes; family Gobiidae; genus Periophthalmus; species Periophthalmus magnuspinnatus. Next base: position 5,234,093 of record NC_047146.1, read on the forward strand.
CTCCATCCCCTCCTCCGTCTCTCCTCCATCTGCTCCTCCATCTCCTCCTCCGTCTCTCCTCCATCTCCTCCTCCGTCTCTCCTCCATCTCCTCCTCCGTCTCTCCTCCATCTCCCCTGTCCTCCATCTCCCCTCTCCTCCATCTCCTCCTCCATCTCCCCTGTCCTCCATCTCCCCTGTCCTCCATCTCCTCCGTCTCTCCTCCATCTCCTCCTCCGTCTCTCCTCCATCTCCTGCATCTCCCCTCTCCTCCATCTCCTCCTCCGTCTCCCCTGTCCTCCATCTCCTCCTCCATCTCCTCCTCCATCTCTCCTCCGTCTCTCCTCCATCTCCTCCTCCGCCTCTCCTCCATCTCCTCCTCCGTCTCTCCTCCATCTCCTCCTCCGTCTCTCCTCCATCTCCTCCTCTGTCTCTCCTCCATCTCCTCCTCCATCTCCCCTATCCTCCGTCTCCTCCTCCGTCTCTCCTCCATCTGCTCCTCCGTGTCTGTCCCGGGGCAGACGTTGATTCGCTCCGACAGCCGTCTCTCTGTTACACAATGAATCCAAACAAATCCATGTTGCGTTGGTCGTGTAGAAGTTCGACCGTGTGACGAGGCTCCACGCTGTTTACATATTTGTCCAAACAGAACCCTGCCATCTACAAAAAGACGGCGGCGGCGATGGCGGCGGCGGCGGTGCCAGATGCCCTTCGTAAATAAGCTATCGTTCCAAAGGGGCGCCATGGGTAGTCCTGACTTACCTGTCCCAGAGGACGCAATCAAAATGTGCGGGACGGGGGGGCAGGGGGCGGGAGACGGTCTGGTCAGCGTGACGTGGACAGAGCTGTGGACTTTAATGCATTAAACCAACGTTCTAATACAAACACTCATTTATTTCATCGTTGACATCGGGCCGTCTGGACAATGTGAGGAACCTCGATGGAACGGCGGCGTTTGTGCGGCTCCCACGCAGGTATACAGTGACGCTAACCAGAGACGCACGCCGAACCCCGACACGGTTCAGCGAAAATGCATATATTATTTTAAAATTAGCCAAACGCCAAAAAAACGAGTTAGCGGGTGAAATCGTATTCTCCGCGCGCAGAAGAACGGCAGGATGTTTGGAAGTTGATGGCGTGTCAGAGATCGTTGACAGTGATGTACAGCCCTACGCCAAAGAAAACACGGCGCCGAGCGAGTGTGTAGAGTGTACTGTTAAAATGAGCGATAGCGTTCATTTAAGCTCTAATAATCAATCACGCGTCTCCATGGAAACGGGGACATTTAAAAAAAAAAAACATTTGCAACAATGGCGTGGAAAATATCCTACGCCGCATGTCAGGGTTGAATTTGCCGTTTAAAAAAAAAAAAAAAGCGCCTAAAAAGTGACAAAGGCGCGTTCAAGGAGACGCTCGCTCCCCGCTGCGGCTAATTGTTAAGATCAGACCCCCCGATGCTAGCTGTTAGCTCGATGTCCCGTTAAGAGTTTTGCAGGTGGAAAAAGACGCCGCCTTGAAGGAAACGGTAAACAAAGCCAGAAGAAGAAGAGGATATTTAGAAGACTGACAGGAAGTACACACACGAACGCACACGAACGCACACATTTAAGTTATTTCTACTGTTTTAACGACGTGAAAAAACGCAACTCGCTAATTTTAAACTGTTTGAGGAGTAACTTTGGACAACGGCACTCACCTTTTGCTTTCTGAACTTTATATTTACTCACCCTGATGAGTTTATAAGCGCTTTTCACGACTTTCAGAAACCAGAGCGGAGTTTGCTAACAACAGCTAGCATCCTAAGCGCGCACTTCCTGATACTCGGATAATTAAACACTTTATAATTAGATGCCAGTGGTGGAAAAAGTGCCGGTACTCAGTTTTGTTATTTAAGTAAAAGTACAAATACCGGAGTAAAAGCAAATACTCAAGTAAAAGTGGCGCATGAAAAAATCTACTTAAGTAAAATATTAAAGTATCTGTTTAAAAAAGTACTTCAGGGGTGTCGAACACGTTTTCGCCGAGGGCCACATCAGGAAAATGTTCGCTCTCAAAGGACCAGATGTGATGTAAAATAAATGTAACTACTGTTTTTAGCTTCTTCATAAACTTTCTGTATTTATTACTTATTCGATTTACAAATACTGCATGTGTATTTCCATAGTTGTAAAAATATGTCTGTATAACTGTGTATCTCCTGATAAACTGACATTTTAAGACAGTCATACGTTTAATTTACCTTATCACGGGCCACATAAAATGACATGGTGGGCCACATTTGGCACGTGGGCCTTGAGTTTGACATATGTGATTTACTTAAAGAGTAAAACATAAATGTATTTGATGCTGATGTTGAAGTGAAGTAGAAAGTACAGATACTGCTCTCAGATATAGTGAAGTAAAAGTCAAAAGTACACACAGTAAAATGTACTTAAGTAAAGTACAAATACCTGAGATTTGACAAAAGCACAGTACTTTACTACTTTTACCTCATTACGCCGCTGATATTTGGAGATACTGCACTAAAGTTGTACTCGGGCAAGACAAATCTGACTCAAACATCTGATTCCCTTTAAACGACAAAGATAAAAAGACAAAATCTCGTTCACTTTATTCACACTGGATAAACTCTAACATCACTGACGCACTTTTATCACAGAAACAAACGCCATTCCCGCCCTTCCCGCCCTTCCCGCTCTTCCCGCTCTTCCCGATGATTGACAGTTTGGACGCCCGTGCTCGGGACGCTCCAGCTGGCCCGAGTAGCAGCGTTTGACACCGACACCGGGCCCACGTGGAGTGCGGCTTTTACAGACTCACAGCGCGACGCACAAACGCACAAACGCACAAACGCACACACGCACACACGCACACACGCACACTTCCACGCCCATCCAACCGAGCGTGCGAGCGTCCCCACCCGCCTCCGCGCGCACACGGCCTCCGCACCCAGGTATATCTCTGACCACTAATTGCGTCTGGCCGGCACCGTTCCCCGTTGGCCAGGGTCATGGGAGCGCTGCGGTCCGAGCGCAGGGTAGCCATTGCGGTCCCGTCTTAATGATAGTTTCTCGGGGTAATGACGGGTCTCAGTGTAAAACTATCATCTCTTTTCTCCTCAAACGCCGCGCAGCTCCGTGGATGTAATGAAGCAGGAATTCCAACGCCCGGGAACGACACAACAGCTCCCACAGTCTGCGAGCGCGCCGGGCCCTTCATGTGGTCCGGGCCCCCGACAACCTCCGGCCAAGTCCCGACCGACGTCTGCAGAGCGAGAACGTCCCCGCGGCGTCACGTGTTTTTCCAAAGCGGACACATTCGGAGACGTAATAACGAGGGGAACAGCGTGACGGGAGATGGGACCGAGGGGAACGGCGTGACGGGAATAGTCGGGGCGTTAGTCACACGGGGGGGCAATTTTTCGGCGCGTTAACGTCGTGTCGTGATGTCGTGTTCGGAGGCGAGTGGAGTGATCCCAGCCTGTGTTTAAGTGTTTTAATGTAGTGAGATCAAGTATTACAAGTATTTGCTGTGAAAATACAAATACCACAGATACTTCCAGAGTCATTTTAGGCAAGGCAAGTTTATTTGTGAAACACGATGGGTCGATAAGTATTTCAAAGTGTTTTCAGAAGAATAAAGACGTTAAAATCACAAAACAACAAATCAAAACATAAATAGTCATCAGAAAAGTAACATTAAAATGAGGCAGAACTGAAGTTTATTTTGTTTATTTCTGCTCATTTCAAACTATTTTCTTTTAGTGATTAAGTTTAGTCCTGGTTTAGTCCTGGTTTAGTCCTGGTTTAGTCCTGGTTTAGACCTGGTTTAGTCCTGGTTTAGTCCTGGTTTAGACCTGGTTTAGTCCTGGTTTAGTCCTGGTTTAGACCTGGTTTAGTCCTGGTTTAGTCCTGGTTTAGTCCTGGTTTAGTCCTGGTTTAGACCTGGTTTAGTCCTGGTTTAGTCCTGGTTTAGACCTGGTTTAGTCCTGGTTTAGTCCTGGTTTAGACCTGGTTTAGTCCTGGTTTAGTCCTGGTTTAGTCCTGGTTTAGTCCTGGTTTAGACCTGGTTTAGTCCTGGTTTAGTCCTGGTTTAGTCCTGGTTTAGACCTGGTTTAGTCCTGGTTTAGTCCTGGTTTAGTCCTGGTTTAGTCCTGGTTTAGTCCTGGTTTAGACCTGGTTTAGTCCTGGTTTAGTCCTGGTTTAGACCTGGTTTAGTCCTGGTTTAGTCCTGGTTTAGTCCTGGTTTAGTCCTGGTTTAGACCTGGTTTAGTCCTGGTTTAGTCCTGGTTTAGACCTGGTTTAGTCCTGGTTTAGTCCTGGTTTAGTCCTGGTTTAGACCTGGTTTAGTCCTGGTTTAGTCCTGGTTTAGTCCTGGTTTAGTCCTGGTTTAGTCCTGGTTTAGACCTGGTTTAGTCCTGGTTTAGTCCTGGTTTAGACCTGGTTTAGTCCTGGTTTAGTCCTGGTTTAGTCCTGGTTTAGTCCTGGTTTAGTCCTGGTTTAGACCTGGTTTAGTCCTGGTTTAGTCCTGGTTTAGACCTGGTTTAGTCCTGGTTTAGTCCTGGTTTAGACCTGGTTTAGTCCTGGTTTAGTCCTGGTTTAGTCCTGGTTTAGACCTGGTTTAGTCCTGGTTTAGTCCTGGTTTAGACCTGGTTTAGTCCTGGTTTAGTCCTGGTTTAGTCCTGGTTTAGTCCTGGTTTAGTCCTGGTTTAGACCTGGTTTAGTCCTGGTTTAGTCCTGGTTTAGACCTGGTTTAGTCCTGGTTTAGTCCTGGTTTAGTCCTGGTTTAGTCCTGGTTTAGACCTGGTTTAGTCCTGGTTTAGTCCTGGTTTAGTCCTGGTTTAGTCCTGGTTTAGTCCTGGTTTAGACCTGGTTTAGTCCTGGTTTAGTCCTGGTTTAGACCTGGTTTAGTCCTGGTTTAGTCCTGGTTTAGTCCTGGTTTAGTCCTGGTTTAGTCCTGGTTTAGACCTGGTTTAGTCCTGGTTTAGTCCTGGTTTAGACCTGGTTTAGTCCTGGTTTAGTCCTGGTTTAGACCTGGTTTAGTCCTGGTTTAGTCCTGGTTTAGACCTGGTTTAGTCCTGGTTTAGTCCTGGTTTAGTCCTGGTTTAGTCCTGGTTTAGTCCTGGTTTAGATCTCTGTTCCTCGTCTATGGTCTTGAGTTTTGGTAATGACTGAAAGGACATGATCGCAGATACAAATATTTAAATGAGTCTCCTCCTCAGGATGACTGGACGCTCCCTCAGAGGGGGAGGAGCTCAGTCACACGGGAGGAGCTCGGACTAGAGCCGCTGCTCCTCCACGTGGAGAGGAGCATCTGCTCAGGATGCCTCCTGGACGTCTCCCTGGGGAGGTGTTTATGTCCAACCTAGAGGAGGCCCCTGGGGAAGACCCAGGACATGCAGGAGGGACTGTGCCTCTCAACTGGTCTAGGGACGTCTGGTGTCCCACCGGAGGAGGAACAGTCTGGAAAATCCTCCTCACATCACAGAGGAATCTTCAGTATTAATCCAGGGCCCTGTTTTTCTTTTGGGAGAGTTTGAGCTTTTGAACAAAGTGATGCACCTGACAGACCCAGACCTCCTCCCTCTCCTCCCTCTCCTCTCTCTCCTCTCCTCTCTCTCCTCTCCTCTCTCTCCTCTCCTCTCTCTCCTCTCCTCCCTCTCCTCTCTCTCCTCCCTCTCCTCTCCTCTCTCTCCTCTCCTCTCTCTCCTCTCCTCTCTCTCCTCCCTCTCCTCCCTCTCCTCTCTCTCCTCCCTCTCCTCCCTCTCTACACTCTCCTCTCTCCTCTCTTTCCTCCCTCTCCACTCTCTCCTTCCTCTCCTCTCTCTTCCCTCTCTTCTCTCTCCTCTCTCTCCTCCCTCTCCTCTCTCTCCTCCCTCTCCTCTCTCTCCTCCCTCTCCTCTCTCTCCTCCCTCTCCTCTCCTCTCTCTCCTCCCTCTCATCCTCTCCTCCCTCTCATCCTCTCCTCCCTCTCCTCTCCTCCTCCTCTCCTCCCTCTCCTCCCTCTCCTCTCTCTCCTCCTCTCCTCCCTCTCCTCTCCTCCCTCTCCTCCTCTCCTCCCTCTCCTCTCCTCCCTCTCCTCCTCTCCTCCTCTCCTCTCTCTCCTCTCTCTCAGTGACTCCCCTCCATCATCTGTTGACATTTGTCTTCATTAGCCTCAGCGCTGGAATCGGAGCAGCCCGTCTACAGGTCTGTGAGGAGGTGTAGAGACGAGGGAGGGGGAGAGGAGGGAGAGAGGAGGGAGGGAGACAAGGGAGAGAGAGAGGAGGGAGGGAGATGGGGAAAGCAGAGAAGAGCGAGGGAGAGAAGAAGGAGAGAGGAGGGGGGGCCGACCACTAAGTGCCCAACTTCAGATCTCTGATGGGGGTCACAGGGTCGTCTCTCCATCACCCTGACACACACACAGAGACACACACACACACACCCACACACCCCACACACACACACACACACCCACACACCCCACACACACACACACACACCGCAGCAGTAAAACCATCAGCCCCTGACCCTCTCCGTCTAAATTAAACAGTCGTAGCTTCTCATTCATTTGTTTTTGTCCGTTTTGAAGTTTCTCTAGTCGAAAAATATTTGGTGATGTTTGTCGATTTAAGAGAACGACAGAACTGAAGATCTGAAATGAACCTCGTCCACCGCAGAAGACGCTCAAACGGGTCAAACGCAGTAAAGCGGACGCAGTGAGCTTGTGTCTCTATGGTTCTCATCTCGTGGATCATTACGTCACAATTTACACATTTCAAATCACAATATTCAACTAAAACGACTAGCGAGCAGCACGTTTAAAAAAAAAAGTGTTCAAAAATGACGACGCAACGCAACCGAATCCTACGAGTATCACCGAAAATCAGAAAATAAAACTGGAGAAGGAAGTGCGTACGTCACGATTAAAGATTAAACTCAAACGTGAATCACTCCAAATACAACTTCAAGACGGTAAATGAGAAGAAAACGACTAGAACATGGATTAAAAACTTTGAAAAGTCCATTAGCTTTAGCCTCGTCTTTGTACTTTGCACTTGTACTAGATTGACTATTAGCATTTTAGCATTAGCGCAGTGAGAATTCGTGACAAAAGTACAAACGTTCGTGCGTATTTTAACCCAGATATTTGCGGTAGCTCGCTTCACCGGTAGAAGGTTTAAAACGGCGAGAAGTCCAAATAAACTGGCACTTCTTAAAGCAATTATTAGACCGACATCTAAGTGACGCCGGTGTTTACTGGAGGAGCGGCCTTTAATCACGCGGCTAAATCAGCATCATTTGGGCTTCAGTGGGCTCATTTTACTCCTGGGTTGAGTCTACACCGTTCCAGTCTGAGACACGCTATAATTAAACGGTGTAATGTAATCACGAGAAATGCATGTTTTTACCATTATGTTTGGCGGACGTCTGGGAGTTCTTTGCAAACAAACTTGAAAAATTGTCAAGATGAAAGAGGAGTTCAAACCTGACCACTTAAATATATGTATTGTGATTAGCGAATATTACGCAAAGTAAGAAAAAAAACCTCCGTCTTTGTGCTTTGATAAACGCACAAAAATTGTAAATGACATCGCTTTGATCGCCAAACCAAATGTTTTCTAATATATGTTTGTTTTACTCCTACGTCTGGACTGGGAACGCCACTGGAGGAGCTGGAGGAAGCGTCTGGGGTGAGGGAAGCTTGGGAGTCCCCGCTTAGACCGCTGCTGCTGCTGCTGGAAGAACAGACGTTTAGTTTAAGTAGCGGGATCTAACCGTTAAGGCTACCGTCGTCAAAAAGAGCTAATGCTAACTTGTCATTAGCCTTTACGTTACTGCAGATTTGAGCAAGCGTATATCTATTATTTTTGAGCTAGCATATATTTTTCTGAGTTCTTGCCCAGACTGTCTCCGGGGTGTTTGTCTTACGGGATATTTATGGGTAAACAGGGCCGTCCTGCTGTCGCCCCGCCCTCTTCACTGGACTGTGTGTGACCGTAGACTGTTTATATAAATGGACGTAGCTAACCTGCTAGCCGCCACGTTCCAAATAGGAAGTGATAATGAGTGCACGTCCAACTCCATCGACTCCAATGGCTCCAATTCACTTTACATTAAAAAACGTGTCTCCTCTCTCTGTACCTGCTGCTGTCAGACTCGTCATTTTGGTCTTAAATGTTCGTATTAACCCGCTCTGCATGATCCTGTTTTTTATTTCACTATTGTGTCTGTGAATCAAGATATGAACATTAAGAAGAGACTAATCATGTTTCCTCGAGCGTTAGCAACAGGTCGCAACGGCTCTGGCCTCGATGAGCTTCATTTGACTGGAGCCGGATGCTGTGGACGTCACACTCATGTCCACTCCTGTATACAGGCTGTGGTGTGGAGTCTGTCCCATCACTCTCTCACTGGCCCAAGTCTCTCTGTCCTGTCTGTCCCGTCTGTCTCTCTGTCCCGTCTCTCTCCTGTCCTGTCTGTCTTTCTCTGTCCTGTCTATCTCTCTCTGTCCCATCTCTCTCTCTCTGTCCCGTCTGTCTCTCTGTCCCATCTGTGGTGAGTCTGTCTGTCTCTCTGTCCCGTCTCTCTCTCTGTCTCTCTCTCTGTCCCGTCCCTCTGTCCCGTCTGTGGTGAGTCTGTCTCTCTGTCCCGTCCCTCTGTCCCGTCTGTGGTGAGTCTGTCTCTCTGTCTCTCTCTGTCCTGTCCCATCTGTCTCTCGTGTCTCTCTCTCTCTGTCCCGTCTCTCTGTCCTCTCTGTGGTGAGTCTGTCTCTCTGTCCCGTCGCTCTGTCCCGTCTGTGGTGAGTCTGTCCCTCTGTCCCGTCTGTGGTGAGTCTGTCCCTCTGTCCCGTCCCTCTGTCCCGTCTGTGGTGAGTCTGTCTCTCTGTCCCGTCGCTCTGTCCCGTCTGTGGTGAGTCTGTCCCTCTGTCCCGTCTCTCTGTCCTGTCTGTGGTGAGTCTGTCTCTCTGTCCCGTCTGTCCCTCTGTCCCGTCTGTGGTGAGTCTGTCTCTCTGTCCCGTCTGTCCCTCTGTCCCGTCTGTGGTGAGTCTAAGTGCTGCTGATCTGTCGGTGAAACTGTAGCAGCTCTCTCTGTCCTGTTTGTCTCTTTGTCCCGTCTGTCTCTCTCTGTCCCATCTCTCTCTCTCTCTGTCCTGTCTCTCTCTGTCCCGTCTCTCTCTCTCTGTCCCGTCTCTCTGTCCTGTCTGTGGTGAGTCTGTCTCTCCGTCCCATCCCTCTGTCCCGTCTGTGGTGAGTCTGTCTCTCTGTCCCGTCCCTCTGTCCCGTCTGTGGTGAGTCTAAGTGCTGCTGATCTGTCGGTGTAACTGTAGCGGCTCTCTCTGTCTCTCTCTGTCCTGTCCCATCTGTCTCTCTCTGTCTCTCTCTCTCTGTCCCGTCCCTCTGTCCCGTCTGTGGTGAGTCTGTCTCTCTCTGTCCTGTCTGTCTCTCTGTCCTGTCTCTCTGTCCCGTCCCTCTGTCCCGTCTGTGGTGAGTCTAAGTGCTGCTGATCTGTCGGTGTAACTGTAGCGGGCCGTGTTTAGACTATTAGAGCCGTGTATTTACAATCTGAAGTTTCCTATTGATTCTGTGGGCCGTCTGTGGGCCGTCTCCGTGGGCCGTCTCCGTGTGTTTATGTGGGCAAATAAATAACACATGTGCTGCTCTTTTCTCCCATTTTCTCCTCACTCAAGTTTTTTTTTTCTTGTCTTTTTTAAGCTGTCACTGCGTCTCAACTACTTTTGTCTTTGATGAGTTTCTCACAGCTCGCTCTTAAAGTCGTTTATAGTTTGGGTTTTGAGCCTTTGTTTGAAAACGGAGACAGAAAAACTACAAATGAGAAGTTTCTTTGGACGACGTAAATAAAAAAACTAAACAGCGCGAGGATCGAATGAGCGTCAGGTTCTGTGGTCGATGCCCCGAGACGCTCCCGAGGTCGGACACAAACCAAAAACAGATCTGTAGAGTGTGAAGACGCGAGGACACAGAGGGACGGGGACACGACCCTTGACCCCGTCCCGTCGTCTTAAATCAGATGTGGTCGTGATTTTCAAATCTGCTGAATATTTCCACGTCAAAAACAGTTTCTTTTCTGCGTTTGTTCTTGGTTTATTGAGTCACGTGACCTTTTCCTTTTCCTGTTTTTGGACGTCCTCGGGTTTTTTGTCCAGTGAATTCGGCGCCGAGTTCGTGCTGACCGCAACGATCAGACCGAGATGAAAGAGGACGCAGCCAGAGAGACGCGGCGTGTTTACGAGACGAGCTGAAATCGCAGGTCGTCAACAGTCATCAGTGGTCAGCAGGGGTCATCAGGGGTCAGCAGGGGTCAGACAGTGAGTCCAGCACAGCAGCATGAGGCCTGTGGGCTTTAGGTCCATCACTGACCACAGACGTCCAGCAGCTTTAAAGACCCTCTGGAACCTGCGGTCAGTTTGAAATGACCAGAAGATTAAAAAATGTAAAAAGCATTTTACACAAATCACATCAGAACAGTTAAGATCCAACAAAGAACAGAGGACCGCAGGTGGAGGGGCTGGACCGCAGGTGGAGGGACCGTAGGAGGAGGGAGTACAGACAGAGGGACTGAAGGTGGAGGAGCTGCAGGTGGAGGAGCTGCAGGTGGAGGAGTTGCAGGTGGAGGAGCTGCAGGTGGAGGAGCTGCAGGTGGAGGGCAGCTACACCTGGGGCAGCACATCTTCTCTCTGAGTCATGTGCTGGAGTAAAAGTACAGACACTGGAGCAAATACTGTATTACTTTATTATATGTATTAAAGTACTTCAGTCTGTACAAGGTCTCCACAAATAAGAGAAAGAAAAACACAAGATGAGCTGGACCTCAGTATTATGAAGCTTCAGAAGAGGCCTCAGGTGGGCCTCAGGTGGGCCTCAGGTGGCCCTCAGGTGGCCCTCAGGTGGGCCTCAGGTGGGCCTCAGGTGGGCCTCAGGTGGGCCTCTCTAGCGCCCCCTGTCTTTTTGGATTATTACTTTGTTGCTGTGTTCACGTACAAAGATTTGCATGAATATTTCAGACTTTATAAGCAGCACTGGAAGAAGTACTCAGTTTGTTACTTAAAAGTACAGATACTGGAGTAAAAAAAATATATGACATAAAAAAATGTAAGTAAAAGTTAAAGTACCTGTTTGTACTTACAGAGTAAAAAGTAAAGTATTTGTCACAGATTCTGAGTCTTATGAAGCTTCAAATGTGGTGATTTTGATAAAAATTTGAGCTGAATTTTGTTCAACAGAAAAAAATGAATCCATCTTTTTTTCCATCTGTTTTTATTTGTGTATTTTAGTTTTGTTCAAAATCTGAACATGTTAAAAATAAACCCTCAGCAGGTCTCACAGAATAATAAAAATACTTTTACTAGAGTAGAAAGTACAGATACTGCTCTCAAATACACTGACGTAAAAGTAAAAAGTATTTTTACTTCATTACCTTCCACTTCTGTTTACAACCAACTGATCATTGTCTAATTATTATTATTATTATTATTATTATTATTATTATTATTATTATTATTATTATTATTATTATTATTATTATTATTATTATTATTATTATTATTATTATTATTATTATTATTATTATTATTATTAATAATAATAATAATAATAGAGTCTACATTTCCTTCTATTTGATTTACTGGATATTCTTGTTCTTAACTCTCTATATTTCTAAATAAAATCAGTACAAATTGAGGTGAACGAGTCTGTTGAGTCTGGAGGCCGCGCTGAGGCTGAAGTTCTCACATTGACCAACAGGGGGCACTGGAGTCTTTGTGAAGTGTCTTGGTCCTCGTCCAGAGCTGAGTGTGACCCAGAGCTCTGCTCAACAGAGACTTTCCCACCTCCGCTGGACCCGAGCCCCAAACCCCCGAGCCCCGAGTCCTGAGCCTCGGCCGTGTGTGTCAGACCCAGAGCTGCACAATGTCTGTCCACAGGAGCTGAGAATATGAACCATACACACGATGGATATGTGTGTGTGTGTGTGAGTACATATGTGTATGTGTGCGTATTATCAGGTGTATATGTGTGTATACGTGTATATATGTATATATATATATATGTATATACATGTATATATACATATGGGGTGTATATGTGTGTATACGTGTATATATGTATATATATGTATATATATGTATATATATATATATATATATATGTATATACACACGTATGGGGTGTATATGTGTATATATGTGTGTATACATGTATATATGTATATATATGTATATATATGTATATACACACGTATGGGGTGTATATGTGTGTATACGTGTATATATGTATATATATGTATATATATATATGTATACACACACGTATGGGGTGTATATGTGTGTATATGTGTGTATATGTGTATATATGTATATATATGTATATATATGTATATATATGTATACACACGTATGGGGTGGCCTGTGGCGCTGCAGACACATCCCTCTAAAATGACAGTCTAATCAGACACATGTTATTACCGTGCTAAGTATAGGAGCCCGGTGTGTGTTAAAATATGTGTCCTGTGGGACTTTATCTGTGGAGGAGTGAGGGCTTATGGGTAATGTCTCGGTGGCCTACTTGGCACGCGCCTTTTTAGCAAACAGGCCTAAGTTCTGTTACTAATTTGGAGATTTTTTGGCTTTTATAACAAATATTTGCCATTAGATACCTTCCAGAGCTTTTTTCCAAATTCCAATCCGTTTTTCTTATGTTTTCCACACGTTTTTATGCCATTTTGGGTCTGAAATTATAACACCAAGCACTTTGGAAAATCTCTGTCTTTTTATTAATGAACAGAACCAAACCAAGATGGAGTCAGGTGGAGGTGAGCTTTAACCAGGACCAGCAAAAAGTGCAACAGGCACGAAAACACATTTTACCAAGAGAAAAGAGTTTGTGGTGTCGTTATTTCTGTAATTTTATAATGTTGTTTTTGCATCACAATCGCACACAGACACTCAAGTGTGTTTTTACTGTGTTTTTACTACATAAACATGGTGGAACATAAAGTACAAGTAGTAAAGTACTGTACTTAAGTAGATTTTACAGTGTGTACTTTTTACTTTTACTCCACTGTATCTGAGAGTAGTATTTGTACTTTCTACTCCACTACATTTATGAACAGGACTGAAAAGTAAAAGTACTTTTCATATGATTTGAGGTATTACTTTTACCGTGTTCGTGGAAACTCAAGTTTTCGAGTTCAAGCTTCGACTTTGAGCAAAACAAAAATAAACACATAAAATTCAGAAGAAAAATGTAGAAATGGTTTCGTTTTGTTTCTGTTGAACAAAATCTGTCTAATTTTAAACCAACGTCTCCACATTTTGACTTTAACAAACGAACAACACGTGAAATACTTTTACTTGACTCACTTTTACCTCTGTATCTGTATTTTTACTTTTACTCAGACTGAAACGTAAAAGTGTTTTTATTATTGTGTCAGAGCTGCAGAAAAGGCTGAGAGTTTATTTTAACACTTTCATAATTTAAAAATATAAAAATAAAAACAGATATTAAAAAAAATAATAATTCAGTTGTTTCTGTTAAACAAGATTCAGCTCAAAATTTTATCAAAATCCCCACATTTGAAGCTTTATAAGACTCAAAATCTGTGAGAAATACTTTTACTTTTTACTAAATAGGTGCTTTAATAATTTTAGTAGATTTTTCATGTGATACTTTTACTTGAGTATTTTTTTTGCTTCTGTATCTGTACTTTTTACTCAAGTAACAGAATCGAGTACTTCTTCAAGCCCAGAGGAGCCTCAGTATAAATGAACTCACTGCATAGAATAAAACAGAAAATATATAAGCATGTTAGTAAAAATACAAAATAAAAATACTAAAATTAGCCATAAAAATATATAAAATTAAATAATAAAAGAGGAGGCTCAGGTCTCGGGTTCAAATCCACGAGTTTTTCCAATGAGACGTAAAAGTGTCAGTTGAAGGACGGGTTAATGTGGATCCATATAATGTCGGACTATAGTCACATGATCCAATCTCTGTGTCCAGGTCACCCCCCCCCCCCCCCCCCCCCGGCCGCTGTGTCCTGCGGTCAGCTTTGAGGTCACTGTCCCGGGACAAGACTTGGAACAGTGCGGTCAAGATAATGAACCAGAGCTGATCCTGCACCTCTGCTCCAGCCTGAACTGACCCTGTACTGCACAGACCCCGTACAGAGGTGAGGAGGGCCACAGGGTCAGGGTTATAGGGCCAGGGACACAAGGCTAGGGGCACGGGCTATGGGCACAGGGGCTGGGGCACGAGGTTAGGAGAACAGGGTTAAGGGCACAGGTTTAGGGGCATGGGGCTTGGGGCACAGGGGCTGGGGCACAGGGGCTGGGGCACAGGGGCTGGGGCACGGGTCTTGGCGCTCACACAAAGGCCCAGACGAGCTGTTAGTCGTACCCGCTGCAGCAGACGCCAGTGGCCTGTGAAAGCCTCACATGTGAAAGTCTGATAATTTGATATTTGGGCTTGAGCTCGTTTCTCTCGAAGCCTGGGATCAAACTCCCCGAGTGTCCTGGCTTTAGCGTCCTGGCTTTAGGATCTGTTTAAACACAGGGTGGGCACACAAGGGTATTTTTATAGTCTACACTGAATGTTTTGGAGTCACAAAAGAATTCCTCAAACAGGAATGTTGCTGTCCAAAGGCAGGTCTGGGACATACACATTCTGGGACATACACACTGTGGGATGTACACACTGTGGGATGTACACCCTTTGGGACGTACACACTCTAAGATGTTCATGCTCTGGGACGTTCATGCTCTGGGAGGGGCTTGTGTTAAATAACCATTTAAACCATTAACACTGTTAAGTGTTAGAAGTACTTAATGCTAATACAGTATCATTAAAACAGAACGCACTTTAAGAAAAGGACTCAAATACGACTTTAAATGATGATTTCAGTGTCCTCTGGTCACACGCACATACATGTTACTGGTACATACATGTTACAAGCACATACATGTTACAGACACATGTTACAGACACATGTTACAGACACATGTTACAGACACATACATGTTACAGACACATACATGTTACAGACACATACATGTTACAGACACATGTTACAGACACATGTTACAGACACATGTTACAGACACATGTTACAGACACATGTTACAGACACATGTTACAGACACATACATGTTACAGACACATGTTACAGACACATGTTACAGACACATACATGTTACAGACACATGTTACAGACACATGTTACAGACACATGTTACAGACACATGTTACAGGCACATACATGTTACAGACACATGTTACAGACACATGTTACAGACACATGTTACAGACACATGTTACAGACACATGTTACAGACACATACATGTTACAGACACATGTTACAGGCACATGTTACAGACATGTTACAGACATGTTACAGGCACATACATGTTACAGGCACATGTTACAGACATGTTACAGGCACATACATGTTACAGGCACATGTTACAGACATGTTACAGGCACATACATGTTACAGGCACATGTTAGAGACACATACATGTTACAGGCACATGTTACAGACATGTTACAGGCACATACATGTTACAGGCACATGTTACAGACATGTTACAGGCACATACATGTTACAGGCACATGTTAGAGACACATACATGTTACAGGCACATGTTACAGACATGTTACAGGCACATACATGTTACAGGCACATGTTACAGACATGTTACAGGCACATACATGTTACAGGCACATGTTAGAGACACATACATGTTACAGGCACATGTTACAGGCACATGTTACAGACACATACTACAGGCACATACATGTTACAGACACATGTTACAGGCACATGTTACAGGCACATGTTACAGACACATGTTACAGGCACATGTTACAGGCACATACATGTTACAGACACATACATGTTACAGGCACACACGTGTTACAGACACATTTTACAGACACATACATGTTACAGACAAATGTTACAGACGCATGTTACAGGCACATGTTACAGGCACATGTTACAGGCACATGTTACAGGCACATGTTACAGGCACATACTTGTTACAGGCCCATGTTACAGACACATGTTAGAGACACATACATGTTACAGACACATGTTACATACATGTTACAGACACATGCTACAGACACATGTTACAGACACATGTTACAGACACATGTTACATACATGTTACAGGCACATGTTATAGACACATGTTACAGGCACATACATGTTACAGACACATGCTACAGACACATGTTACAGACACATGTTACAGACACATGTTACAGACACATGTTACAGGCACATCCATGTTCCCCAGGTTGATCAAACCCTTTTTACCTTTCACAATATAAGACAGAAATCCATATGTGGCTGATTATTGACGTCAGTCTGTTAAACGAGCAGGACGTCTCTCCATCGTCTCTAAATGTTAATGT
Organism: Periophthalmus magnuspinnatus; assembly: GCF_009829125.3. Lineage (NCBI taxonomy): Eukaryota > Metazoa > Chordata > Actinopteri > Gobiiformes > Gobiidae > Periophthalmus > Periophthalmus magnuspinnatus. The sequence continues at coordinate 5,250,492 of NC_047146.1, forward strand.
GAGCCGTGAATCAGAGCCAAAGATGGACTCAGAATCACATATTGATTTTCTAAATATGTCATGGTTATAAATTAAATAATACTAATTAATACATTCACTTTGAGTCGTTCTGATCTGATCTGCCTCATCTTTAATGAACGACTCTGGGCCATTCATTTATTAAGTTTATTTAAATAGTGAATTAAAAACTCTTTTTTAATCTCAGTTTAAAAAACTTTGAACTTTTTTGATGCTAGAATAAACACGTACTCACTTGGGAACGCCCCGTCTCATCTGATCTCAAACGCAAACCAGGATCAGGGCTGCTGTTGTGTCCTTAGGCAAGACACTTCACCCACCTAGTCTGGTATGAATGTAGTGTGTGTAAGTGTGTGTGTGTGTGTGTGTGATGGATGACGGTTGGAGAGGCCAGTGGTGCAGACTGGCAGCCTCTCTTCAGTCAGTTTGCCCCGGGACGACTGTGGCGACAGAAGTAGGTTTCCATCATCGAGTGTGTGGTGTTTGAATAACGTCGTGTCAATCACAAACAAACACATGACGATTATTAATGTGTTAATGAGTCTGAAGTCGTTTCCTCAGGCGTCGTCTCTTGTTTGTTTTTTTTAAGTGATTTTGTGCATCTAGGTATTTTTTCTAAGACTCTTTCTGTCGTGTTTTGTTCAGGACGTCACAGAGACAAACTGACACGGAGCCTGTTCAAACCGGACTGTTGCCAGGTGAACCGCTTTCAGTCTGGGTGTGTTAGGGCGCAAGTTTAAAACATCATAACTAGAACCTGTACACTGTATTTACACGGTTTGATTGCATTTTGTTTCCTGTAACTCCCCTGTTCTTCTAAATATTTCTAAATTTGTACTTTTTTTTTATTTACCAAAGTGGGATGGGACCAGAGAGTGTGGTATAGTGATGAAAAACACTTTGAATGCATGTGCAGAAAGGGAAAAGCCCAGGTGTAAAAGGGAAAGATTATATTTGAACTGGAAGGAATGTGTCTAATATTTGTTCTTTCTGAATAAAAACTAAAAAAATAAATAAAAATAAAACTAGAACCTGGGCTTTTTTGTTCTCTCACCTGTCACGAGGGATTTTGTGGGTCAGTTTTTATAAGTCGTGCATTTTCTTGGCGCTACTCAGAACATTTTGAGTGATTTTCTGTTCTACGATGACATATGAGCGAGAACAAGGGATAGGACGAGAAACAATAATATCACTTTTTATGTAATTGTGAGAATCGCCAACGTGACGACCCCCATTACGTCACAGAACAAACTAAATGCGCCGAACAAACCGATATTTCCCTGTTGATCTTTTCTGGATCAGTGTTGTTTTACCTTATAACAAAGTGCAGGCTGAAAACCCACCTCTTCTCCCTGGTATTTAATGCTAGATTTTTCCTATCTATTTGTTTTTTTTGTTGACTTTTATGTGAAGGTAAGGCAAGTTTATCACACACAAAGTAATTCAGTGTTTTACAGAATAAGAAAGACATTAAAATGACAATAAATCAAATCAAAAACATAAATAATAATCATAAAAGTAACGTTAAAAGAGAAGAGGCAGAATAAAACCCTTTCAGTCACATGCACCGATAAACAGAACAGTCTGAGGATTTAAACATTGTCAAAGTCGAGGCCTGTGTCACATCTTCAGGGAGAATGTTCCAGGTTTTAACTGCAGAAAACTTTAATGCTGATTCCCCATGTTTAGTCCTGGTTTAGTCCTAGTTTAGTCCTGGTTTAGTCCTGGTTTAGTCCTGGTTTAGTCCTGGTTTAGTCCTGGTTCAGTCCTGGCTTAGTCCAGGTTTAGTCCTGGTTCAGTCCAGGTTTAGTCCTGGTTCAGTCCTGGTTCAGTCCTGGCTTAGTCCAGGTTTAGTCCTGGTTCAGTCCTGGTTTAGTCCTGGTTTAGTCCTGGCTTAGTCCTGGTTTAGTCCTGGTTTAGTCCAGGTTTAGTCCTGGTTTAGTCCTGGTTTAGTCCTGGTTCAGTCCAGGTTTAGTCCTGGTTTAGTCCTGGTTTAGTCCAGGTTTAGTCCTGGTTTAGTCCTGGTTTAGTCCTGGTTCAGTCCAGGTTTAGTCCTGGTTTAGTCCTGGTTTAGTCCAGGTTTAGTCCTGGTTTAGTCCAGGTTTAGTCCTGGTTCAGTCCTGGTTTAGTCCTGGTTCAGTCCTGGCTTAGTCCTGGTTTAGTCCTGTTTAGTCCTGGTTTAGTCCTGGTTTAGTCCTGGTTCAGTCCTGGCTTAGTCCTGGTTTAGTCCTGGTTTAGTCCTGGTTTAGTCCTGGTTTAGTCCTGGTTTAGTCCTGGTTCAGTCCTGGCTTAGTCCTGGTTTAGTCCTGGTTTAGTCCTGGTTTAGTCCAGGTTTAGTCCTGGTTCAGTCCTGGTTCAGTCCTGGTTTAGTCCTGGTTTAGTCCTGGTTTAGTCCTGGTTTAGTCCTGGTTTAGTCCTGGTTTAGTCCTGGTTCAGTCCTGGCTTAGTCCTGGTTTAGTCCTGGTTTAGTCCTGGTTTAGTCCAGGTTTAGTCCTGGTTCAGTCCTGGTTCAGTCCTGGTTTAGTCCTGGTTTAGTCCAGGTTTAGTCCTGGCTGTATGTGTGTTAAATGCTCTATAGTCTAGTATAGTTTATTGACACAGCAGCTGTTTAAATATAAAACCATCATCTGTTTTTTTTAATCATTATCGTGATATTATCCTTTAGCCCCTGATAATCGTGACATTACATTTCCACATCACTCCAGACCTATTTTAAACTTCTATGACTCAATACAGACACAAACATTTAATTACTGCATGATTTTTAACAATACTGTACATTTAGACAAACTTTCGAGAGATAACTTTACTTTATGTTTTGTTTTCAGTGTTACTGTGTATCGTGTATATTTACTTCAGCAGTACGAGTGACAGACTGGATTATCATTAGAAATACCTTTATTTATTACATTTATCGAAACCCAAGCTGTTTTTTTTAATCTGCGGTTATACAGTTTTTAACCAATACTTAGGTCAGATCAGGTGAAATTATTGCGTGAGAAATTCCTGCATTATCTCTCTGACCAAATAGATCGTCTATAAAGAAGCCGCACATAAACTGCCTATAAAATACATCCTCCTCCCTGTCATTACCCATTCCCTGAACAATAATGCCGTAAAACTGTTTTATTTTTACTGGAGGTATAAAGAACTTCGATGCTGATCTTGTATTTCATTTTAATAGACACTTGGTCATATGAGCTGACACACACACACACACACACCGCACACACCGCACACACACACACGTCCACACATGAGCTGTAAGGATTGATGGGGTCCAGTCAGAGCAGAGAACAGGCCTGTGTTTGCAACATGAAACTCACATTCATATTACCATGCTTCTACTTAACCTGCAGCAATTAGCAGACAGGAAAGGGTCTGGTCACTGAAAATGTAATCACGAAATTAGCCATGTGATACATCAGCCCAACATGTGTCTGTTAAAGCGGGAGCACGAGGCCGGGGTTTGTTCATATCAGCGCGGAGGACGGCAGATAATCGGCCGCGCTAATCCAGTAATGTGTACGAATGGTCAGATTACATTGAGCTGTGTTTTTTAATTAAGGGAAAGTATCGAACAGTGTGGCCAGACAGTGCAGAGATGTACAGTGTGTCTGATGTGAGCGCACGCACACGGACGCACGCACACACACACGGACGCACACACACACAGACGCACGCACACACACACAGACGCACGCACACACACACGGACGCAAACGGACGCACGCACACACACACACGGACGCACGCACGCAGCAAACGCACAACTGTACAACAGAGGTCTCATGGGTCCTGGAAATTCTGGAAAACCTGGAAAAGAATTGGCCTGTTTTCTAGAGGTTACACTCTTGACATTACACTCTTGAGGCTAAACTCTTGAGGTTACACTTTTAAGGCTACACTCTGATTTTACACTTTTGAGGCTACACTTTTGAGGCTACACTCTTGAGATCACACTCTTGAGGCTAAAATCTTGTGGCTACACTCTGAGATTACACTCTTGAGGTCACACTCTTGAGCTTAGACTCTCGAGGCTGCCCTGAGATTATACTTTTGAGGTCACACTCTTGAGGCTACACTCTTGAGATCACACTCTCTAGGCTAAAATCTTGTGGCTACACTCTGAGATTACACTCTTGAGGTCACACTCTTGAGCTTAGACTCTCGAGGCTGCCCTGAGATTATACTTTTGAGGTCACACTCTTGAGGCTACACTCTTGAGATCACACTCTCTAGGCTAAAATCTTGTGGCTACACTCTGAGATTACACTCTTGAGGTCACACTCTTGACACTACACTCTTGAGGTCCCACTCTTGAGGTCACACTCTTGAGGTCACACTCTTGAGGTCACACTCTTGAGGTCACACTCTTGAGGTCACACTCTTGAGGTCACACTCTTGAGGCTACACGTTGGGTATTTTAAAAACCTTTGTAAAATCTACCAAAGTACATGAAATGACAGATATTTTGTCCCACCCCCTCGTCTCTTTTGTCTCACCTCCTCAGTGTCTCACCTCCTCAGTGTCTCACCTCCTCAGTGTCTCACCTCCTCAGTGTCTCACCTCCTCAGTGTCTCACCTCCTCAGTGTCAGACACAGGAGTCTCTTATTTTCAGTTCAGTTCTAGACTCAAAGTTCCGTTCACATGTGGAGACTGAGGCGTCAACACTCGCTTGTTTATTCTCCATCCACACGATCGGGTTCACATGTGTTCTGTCTAATTTGAGTTTCTCCAGAAAATAGTTTGGTCTTGTACATAACAGGATATAGAGTGTTTTCCTGTAGAATTAATTTGTAATAATTGTTGACTTCAAGTACAGACTCATCTTTCATCATAAAAACTATATAAAAATAGTTTTGTAATATAACAGGTCTAGTTGAATAATTGCTAGACATATCGGGTTAATGCCACACTGTGTAGAATATTCCAAACAAGGTGACGGACCCCCCACCAAAAATGTTACATGGAGCACCTTTAATGGAATATATTTCTAATCCTTATCACAAACAGAGCTGCATTATAACATTAGAACATGACGTAAATCCAGGACCTTTAATCGATTTAGTGGTTTATGTAGAATAGAAATAATGTTTATGATTAAAATAACGTTTGTGATTTGATTTCAATGAATCTTGCAGCACTAATATTGCTCTTTGTATCCACAGAATTGTCAGTCATGAATCAAAAATGTCTGGACTTTCCTCTCCCCAGTCACTTTCCCAGCCTCTCCGAGAAAACATAAAGCTCTTTCTTGCCCAGCAACAGGGTCCAACCCCCAACCTCAACCTCAACCTCAACCTCAACCTCAACCTCAGCCTCTGCAAAGGCAAAGTTCTACACCACGCATGTCCAAACTATGGCCCAGGGGCCAAATGCGGCCCTCAGACCAATTTTTCTTGGCCCTCGGGTTTACACTTGAATTGGCCCATATTACATTTAAGCAGTGTTTTTTATTGCAAGTTTTGAAAAATCTACCTTGATAAAGTTAATATCAAATATTTAGTGTATCCCTCTGAGGATACACGAAGGTCTGGTGGCTCATCCTAACGAGTTATAAACGCACAATTAAATACACTTTTTAAGCTACACTCTTGAGTTTACTCTCTGAGGCCACACTCTTGAGGCTCCACTCTTGACACTACACTCTTGAGGCCACACTCCTGAGTCTACACTCTCGAGGCCACACTCTTGAAGCTTCACTCTCAAGGCCACACTCTTGAGGCTTCACTCTCGAGGCCACACTCTTGAGGCTTCACTCTCGAGGCCACACTCCTGAGGCTTCACTCTCGAGGCCACACTCTTGAGTCTACACTCTCGAGGCCACACTCCCGAGGCTTCACTCTCGAGGCCACACTCCTGAGGCTTCTCTCTCGCGGTTACTCTCTGATACAGTGACAGCGCTCGTAAAACAACATTGTCATTAAGTACAACGCTGTTTGCCAATACATCACATTGCTGCAATAAAAGCGAAAAGCCTTTACAGCAGCACTTATTACACTCTTTAAACCTTGACCAGTCCATAAAATCGACAAAGTTAAGTACGAGCCTAGTCATTCTTTATGTGAGGAATATTTCGCTGACAATACGTAAAACAGTGGAATCGTCACTTTACGTAAGCGCAGGTGAAAAACTCGCTCCGTGGACTGACCAACAGACTCGTTCCTTCGCGTTGTGATCAGAGTAGATTCGTTATATTCGTCCCCGTTCGCTCCGTGATAAACGAGTTCCAGTCAGAGCCGCACTCCATCAGCGGCGTAGCTCTTTAATAAGCCCCGCGCACGGCAACACACCGGCCTAATAAAACATGACAGATCAATTTATGAGCCCGTACAAACTGCCCCGAGCACATGACCTTCTGGCTGCGTATTTAACCTAATATAACTAATATGAGCCTCATATATCACTTATTACTGATATAGAATCAATACGAGATTCAATTAGCTAATGATGCCCAAAGCTCGGCCCGCTTCCTGAATCAGTTTGTGCGTGAGACGTAGCAGAGGAGTCAAACTAACTTAAAACTACGTGTATTGTATTTTTACGTGACCGGGCCATGTACAGTACTATTATAAGTCACTTCATGCTAACGCTAACGCTAACTCCAGTCATTTAATGGGAGACACGACAAGGAAAACGCTTTTTATTTCGATTTTTTTGTTGTTTTTTTGGTCAGTTTGGTCTCGTAGCAGCGAGCTTTCATGCGTAAACGAAACTGAAAACTGTTCTCTCAGCACCAAAATATGTTTTAATAATTAATTTAACAAGCGTGGCTCCGTAGAGGAATATGGGACGACATAAGGATCAGGTCTTAAAGCAGCACCGACGCACGGAAAACTTTACAATCTGGGACTTAACGAGATGGACATAGACTGATATATATTAGTTGAACGATATTTGTTCGTGTTAGCATCTTCATCGCAGGCTGATATTTTGTTTTGTCTGAAAAGGTGCGCATAAAGCTTTATTTTAACACTTAAATTTGAAGAGATAACGGCGCAAAACATGGCTCTTAAAGGCTTGTGGTATATACAGGCTGTAGGTGAATTCAGAGTCAATTTAATTAACAAAATATGGAGAAAATAACCAAACTCAGCCCTACAAATCGATCCAAAATATCAAGTTTATCAGCATCAGTTCCTCTGGATTGTAAATAATCGTTATCGGCATCGGTCAGTCTCAAATTTTGACAAAACGAACACAAGGATTTTTTCATGTCTAACCCCAAGTCTGATTTATTCAAGTTTAAACTCCAAAAAATGAGGTGAAATTTGGATTTTTATGCACATTTTCAGTCAGTTCTAGTTTACTCAAATACTAAATAAGTGTTTTTAATCTAATAAGTCACTAAAAGAACATTTAAACCCGGCTCTTTTCATGTTTCTGTTTTTTTTTTTACACATAAAACGCCTTATTTTTTATACGAAAGCTTTACATAATGAAAAAGTTGTAACACATTTTTTTCCTTACATTTATATGAGTGAACTACAGCAGACGTTTCAAATGGAGAACTCTACATTTAAGACAGAATAGAAGAAGACGAGAAGTTTTATTTCAGTGGTTTGATTCATAAAAGTAGGAAATATAAAGAGTTTGTGGAGGAATAGAGTAAAACAATACAATGTTCAGCCATATTGTTTTATTGCTTTTATACACATATTTATTATTTTAATTTTGCTATTTGATTCTAGTCTAAATGTTGATTTACTTAATTAGTTGTTTTTATTTATAATGTATTTGTGCAGCACTTTGGAGACTGCATTTGTTTGTGAAATGTGCCATATAAATAAAGTGGATTGTATAGTAGAAAAGATATTAAATATGTAGCAATGTGATTACGACTCTGCATCATAAAGAAGAGTCAGTGTAAAATTAAACCTGTTCTGCAAAAATGGACGCAAAATAGATCTTTTAACCGTGTTCTAGTCGTTTCTTCTCATTGAATCTCTGAAGTTGTATTTGGAGTGATTCACGTTTGAGTTTAAACTTTAATCGCTCATTTTAAAGACGCCATTTTGTTGATCTACCCCCCGTTTAACCTCCACTGTGACACGCCCACTGTGACACGCCCACTGTGACACGCCCACTGTGAGGTACACGCCCACTGTGACACGCCCACTGTGACGTACGCACTTCCATCTCCAGTTTTATTTTCTCAATCGTTGATACTCGCAGGATTCAGCAGCTGTCCATAGGGGGCGCCGACAGCGTGCTGCGCTTTGTCGTGATGACGTTTACGAACTTGTTTCTTTTATTAAGTCGTTTTTAGATGAATATTGTGATTTCAAACGTGCAGATTATAACAGAAGGATCCAGGCGTCAGAGATTATAACTGTAGAGACACAAGAGCAGTACAGCGGAGTTAAACTTAAGTGTAAAAGTGTCGTTTTCAGACTTTATCCCCAGGAGAAAAGCCCACACTTGGCCCCCGTGTGTCCAGCGCCGTCGTGTATCGTGTGCGGTGGTCAGTACTTTGCGGACAGTAAGTGGTCAGCTCATATTATAAACAGAAACGTTAGAATCAGACCCACAGCGAGCGTTTTTTTTTTTTTTTTAGTCTCTTGAGGCCACATCACGAGGCTGAGATCGTCTTTTGTTGGAAAACCAGAACAAAGGGGAGTGTGACAGCACGATGAGCATTAAGACTTTTATACATGGAATATTGGTGTGTGGCCAACGTTTAACAAAATAAAGTATTCATTAGAACTGCGGAGAGGAGATGAGCTCATCGCTGGGACTCGAGCTGCGTTCTGTCTTCTGTGAATGTTTAGATCACTTTTTTTTTCTCCCTATATATGCTTCTGATTGTGGGGGCTCTGTTGATGTAAATTGAATAACAAACTGGTGTTGTAGTTTAAAGCTGACAGGCCTGAAGAGCCGTGAAGGGCTTTCGATCGCGGCGGTGTCTGGACATCATCTGGTTGCTCCTTGTATTGATTTGAACCAAAAGGTCTTGGTCTGCGCTCTGCTTCCTGTTTCTTTTTTTTTTTTTCCCATTTCACTTGAACAACGAGCAAACATGTCGGTGTAATGGTGGACTATCTACATGTAAACTCCATCCTCAGACCCAAAGCAAACAAAGGAAACAAGGAGAACAACTGAATGAGGCGTTCTAAAAATAACCCGAAATAGTAGTCAGCTTTATTTTTTTGCAGTTATTCTATGTTTTTTGTCTGTAAAACTCCTCACCACACACTTTATACACTTTTCTCACACAGGCGTTAACATTTTCTCACATTTCTCTCTCGTTTAATTGATTAATAGTGACTCACGTGTATTTCACAGTTCCTCTGATCGTGCCTCTTTGTCCTGACATCACTCCGCTGTAGTGTCGATCCAACGTTTATGTAAATTTCTCTGAACACATTCTGTACTGATGGACTGATGGACAATGGTCTACAGTCCAACAGCCAATCAGGACGCACGACACAATGGTCTACAGTCCAACAGCCAATCAGGACGCAGGACACAATGGTCTACAGTCCAACAGCCAATCAGGACGCACGACACAATGGTCTACAGTCCAACAGCCAATCAGGACGCACGACACAATGATCTACAGTCCAACAGCCAATCAGGACGCAGAACTCAAGGGCCACATCAACAAAATGGTCACTCTCAAAGGGCCAGATGTAACTAAATGTAAAATAACTGTCACTAAATGTAACCAAATTTAATGTAAAATAAATGCAACTACTTTAGAATCTTGTTAATTAACCGTTTCTGTATTTATTATTTATTCAAGTTACAAATATTGCATATGGATTTGTATAGATATGAAAAAAAATGGCTGTTTAAACTGTGTATCTAATGATAAACTGACATTTTAAAACAGTCAGACCTTTTAATTTACTTTGTCAAGGGCCACATAAAATGACGTGGCGGGCCGCATTTGGTCCACGGGCCTTGAGTTTGAAAATCGAAAATAACCAAACTCAGCCCTATAAATCAGTCCAAAATATCAAGTTTATCAGCATCAGTTCCTCTGGATTCTAAACAATCGGTATCAGTATCGGTTGATCTTTAATTTTGACAAAACGAACAGAAGGATTTTTTCTTATCTCATTACAAATCTGCTTTATTCAAGTTTTAACTCCAAAAATTGAGGTGAAATTTGAATTTTTATGCACGTTTTCAGTCAGTTCTAGTTTACTCAAATACTAAATAAGATCCAAAATCTCCTCTGTGTTTTAATATCAAATAAATCACAAAAAGAAGTAAGACAGTTGACAGATTTAACTTTTGGCTTTTTCTGAGTAGCACAGGCGTCTCCAACAGTAGCGCTCCGTCTTTTTCCAAGTAGCTCAACGAGAGATTTCTGAATTACATGTATTGAGCTCAAATGCGGTGAATTAAATGCCAATTATCACCGTAAATGTGTCGTTTTGACGCCTGACTTTGTGCATTAATACATGGGTAATGCATAAACCTTTATCGTTTTTATAGGCGTCCAACTGTCCCCCTGTCCCCCTGTCCCAAATTCAAGTTGCAAATATTACGTGTCTGTGTTTAACTCCGTGTAACTGTGTATTTCCTGATAAACTGGCATTTTTAAAAGTGTGTATCTGGTCAGAACCTTCAGCTCTGCTTCAAAAAACAGACTTTTAATTATTGGACAGTTTGTTGTTTTTCTTGCAGTCTAACTCTTTCATACTTAGCTCCGTGTTCGGTGTCAAAATGTCGACGTAGATTGTACCGACCGCGCCTCATAACACAAAAAACACACAGATTTTCTCCTTAAAGCACAAACTTGTATTCACCTTTAGCACCTTTGTTGAAACTTCCTTCCACGCCGACAGTTTTCCTCTTCCTGAACAATTTGGGATGATTATTTGCAAATATTTCTCAGTGTCACTTAATCTCATTAGTTTATTGTCAGTGCACACATTAAAGCAGCACAGACTTATTTTAAAATGACAGTCATGCCTTAATTTACCTTCTCGTGGGCCACATAAAATGACCTGGCGGGCTGCATTTGGCCCCCGGGCCTTCAGTTTGTTTTGTAAAAGTAGCTCACCGGAGAAAACAGGTTTGGCGACTCTTGAATTAGCAAACACATTCTACAGTCACATCCATTTGAACATTCGCGAGTGTTTGAGCGTTTGTCCGATGATCTGAAAGTTGGCGGTTCGAATCCAGCTCCCACAGATGAACCCTGCCGCCGCGTCCTCGAGCAAGACACTTAACCCGCTGTTACAGATTCGTCTTAGTTTTGTTCTGGTCCATCGATAATCAATTGGGGGATAAAAGCCTGGAGTCGCCACCGCACCAGCGACCAATGGATCCTCCACCGCCGCGACTTTTCAGTTAATCGTACTTGTTTAACCCTATAGCGGCGGATGCTGACGTCGCCGATGGAGCGCGGTTGCGGACTTTCCGTTACCGTAACTCCGCAACCAACCGTGCGAGCGTGTAAATTCAAACGGCGTCTCAAAGCAGAGGCACGGGGCTCTTTAAACATTTGACTGTCGTTACGGTAATCAGAGCGCAGGTGCCGCGGGGATTTTCACAGTCAGTTATTCGATGCGTCAAAGAAAAAAAATACAGATGGACGTGTAAAATCGAGGTAGTTGTGTGAAAAAATGCAGAAAGAATAAAAGTCTAGTGACGCCCATTTCGACACAAATATCACTGTCGAACGCTGTTGTCGTGTCCTTGGGCAAGACACTTAACCCACCTCCACTGTTTTTTTGAATGTGCCAGTAGTTTCTTGACGTAAAACGCTTCCGAGTGATTTGAGCGCGATGTAAAAAAAACGTGAACATTTACCAAAACACCGTCATATCCGTGATGTTTCTCAATCAACCTGGCAACGCTGGAGCACATTCTGAAGCGCAGTTTACGCCCGGAGTTTAACTATAACGGCCAAAACTTTCATTAATTTCACTCACAAGTTATTGTTTCAGGTCAGACCACACCGCAGACCTCGAGGTGGTCCGCTGACAGACGGACACTCTCCAGGAGCTTAAATCAAACGCCGCGAGTCCTGTATTTGTTGGGTTTCCTCCGCCGCACGTTTTTTGGGACGGATCAAAGCTCGCGCTGCGTTTTTTTGAGCCTAAAAAACAGCAACAATAGAAACGTCGAAGCTGAAGGTGTCGCGAAGGATCTTACGAAACGTCGGCTTTCCCTGGCAGCGTCCTCGCTTCTGTCACCCACACGCGCTCCAAAAACTGTTTATCCAGTGATTGCACATTACTATTTGGTTCTCTTTTGTATTCTTGAGAAAATATCCAGCGGCCAACACCCTGCTATTATCTCTAAACTCTGACCCGGTATTTGAGAAGTCACTTTAAACAAAAATCAAGAGCTCGGATGTTTTATTTATGTATTACTGCAAAGCTGCGCCGGTTTTGTTTTTGGCGGAGGCTCCTCGGCCCGAGTTTGTGTCTGCTGTTTGTGTTTGTGCGCACGTGAAGGTCTGTCGGTTTGTGTGTGTGTGCGCCGGGGTGCCTGGGTGCTCTGGAAGGTGTTTTTACAGGGGCACGGGGCGGGGGGCATGAGGCAGGGGGGCATGAGGCAGGGGGGCACAGGGGTGGTATTCTCTGGTAGGTGCTGTGTGGTGGCGTCTGTATGCTCTGGTAGGTGTTTACGTTGCACTGGGGGGCATGGGGCAGGGGGGGGGCACGGGGCAGGGGGGGCAGGGGTGCATAGGGCAGCAGGCACAAGGCAAGACAAGGGGCAGAGAGGCAGTTGGGCACGGGGGGCACGGGGGCAGTACACTCAGGCTGATGCTGCGTTGAGGTGGCTGTATTCTCTGGTAGGTGTTTACGGGGCACTGGGAGACGCTGGGGGCAGGGGGGGCTCGGGGCAGGGGGGCCCGGGGCAGGGGCACTGTGCTGGGTGTTTGCCAGGCCGCGCTGTCGCCTCTGGTCTGATCAGTACCAGTCGACCCGGTGAGCGGTGCTGTGAGAGTGCAAAAGCATGTCAGAAAACACACAGCTGTTTACACACACGGCTGGAACACGGCTCTGTGTGTATGAATAATGCACGGGCTCCAGACGGACGCTCACGCACGCGCTCAGTCACAACAATATTTCACTTTTACTGTTTTTCTTTTAATATGTTTGTCTCAGGCAGGTTCTGGGCTGCTCTTTCTTACTGGGTTTGTTATTAAAGTCCAAAAACGTCAGTGCGGCCAGAGAGTTCTTCAGTGTTGAACCTGCAGACTGTTCTCTGGGGCTGTGTTTTCCTGCAGATTTAGTCTCTCTCTTTTGTTTTTGTTTGTTTGTTTTTCTTCTTATACGTTTGTCTCAGGCTCTGATCTGGTGCTTTTCTTACTGTGTTTGTTAGTAAAAAGTTGAGAATGGTTAAAAAGTTCTTCAGTGTTGAACCTGCAGACTGTTTGCTGTGGTTGTAATGATGTACGGGTGTGTCCCTATTCCCTCAGATAAAATAATAATAAATATATAAAAATAATACAAATAAAAAAATAAATACATTAATAATAATAAAAATATAATAATAATAATAATAATAATAATAATAATAATAATAATAATAATAATAAATGAATAAGTAATAATAATAATAATCCAACTAAAAATAAAACACATAAAAAAATGAAAACACAGTCAGTTATTCTATAAAAATGAGATTTTAGATTATAAAAGCAGCTCAGTGTCTCATCTCTGCAGCTCCTCCCTGATGATCCTCTGCTCTGACACGTCCAGCACCACCACAGTCGCCTCCGTCACAGTCGCCTCCGTCAGACTCCGCTCGGTCTCAGACTTGTGTTTTTTTATGATTCTAAATGTTTCTTGGTGTTTTTCTCGTCGATGCTGATTTTTGACAAATGTGTCACTTGTTTGTTTGTCTAAAAGCTGAGGAATAGAGAGAGAGGAGAGAGGAGAGGAGGAGAGAGGGAATGAGAGGGAGAGAGAGGGAGGAGGAGAGAGGGAGAAGAGAGAAAGGAGAAGAGAGGGAACAAGAGCGAGGAGAAGAGAGGGAAGAGGAAGGAGAGAGAGAGAGGGAGAGGAGAGAGGGAATGAGTGGGAGAGAGAGGGAGGAGGAGAGAGGGAGCAGAAGGAGAGAGGGAACGAAAGGAAGAAGGAGAGATGGAGTGAGAGGGAGGGAGGAGACGAGGGAGAAGAGAGGAAGGAAAAGAGAGGGAACAAGAGCGAGGAGGAGAGAGGGAACAACAGGGAAAGAGAGGGAAGAGGAAGGAGAGAGAGAGGGTGAGGAGAGGAAGGAGAAGAGAAGAGAGGGAACAAGAGCGAGGAGGAAAGAGGGAGAGGAGAGGAGGAGAGAGGGAACAAGAGGGAAAGAGAGTGAAGAGGAGAGAGGGAATCAGAGGAGGGAGAAGAGAGGGAACAAGAGCGAGGAGGACAGAGGGAGAGGAGAGGAGGAGAGAGGGAACAAGAGGGAAAGAGAGTGAAGAGGAGAGAGGGAATCAGAGGAAGGAGAAGAGAGGGAACAAGAGCGAGGAGGACAGAGGGAGAGGAGGAGAGAGGGAGGAGGAGAGAGGGAGAGGAGGAGAGAGGGAGCAGGGAGAGAGGGAGAGAGGGAGAGGAGGTGGAGAAGAACTTTTAATCCACATGTGGTGCTCTCATCTTACCCCGGGGCCGTGTCAAAGGGGCATCAGCCTTAAGCACGGACTCCCAGACTTCCCACACCCCAGACACTTCCTCCACCTCCTCCAGCACCGTGTATAAATACAGATAACTCCATAAATACAAATACAAACTTGTTATGTAATAATGTTCGTGTACTGTGTAAGTGTCTTCAATAGAACGTCACATGGTGCAGATTATCTCTTTTATAACGACATGTCATTTTTGTAAGTCATTTTCTCCTGATTGTCCATTTTAAATACTTTTCTGCCGCCCGTACGCGACAGATATTCACTTTATATTTTACATTTATATGATTTTACATTTATATGATTTTAATTGCGATAAAGGTTTGGGTGTTTCGTACTGTAATATTGTCATTTCTGGGGCATCTGGGTTAATGCTGCTCTGTGGTGAGAAAAGGGTTAAAAGCAGAGAGGGGGGAGGAAAAAAAAAAAAACACAACCCTGCAGTGATCTCGTTTATTGTTGAGTTTAATTAAATTTTCAGCTCTAATTACAATTATGCCACTTAGTATGTATAATAATGTTTGCATCACAGAGCAGCACAGATGCAGTCCATCAAGCCAATTAAATATTAAAATGACTGGGGCTGTATTAATAGCAGCATCGTGTGCCGTCTGTGAGCGCGAGCGAGCTGGGGCGGGAGCGGCGGCGGCGGTACCAAGGGGGGCCCCTCCGCTCCCGCCCAGAGAGACCACCATCCTCAGTGCCACCTCCGATCCCCTGCGCGTATATGACCTATATTTACCGCAGAAACGCATTCGTAAATGGAAAAAGGAAGAAAAAAAAAAATCCCACGAGCTTCGTATCTCCACATCGGCGAACTCTGCGTCTAATGCGGAATTAGTGTTTTGGCTCAAAATTATTTATGACTGCACATAATGACTGCGTTTTGGGTCAAAGTGATGATTTGCTTGCATCACCTCTTCTTTCACTCAAGCTCGTTTCTGTTGCGTATTATCCCCCCCGTTCCCTTCGGCGGACGGTTTAAACGGAGCCAGATTTCAGAACGAGCTCCAGATTAAAAAACGCAGGTGACTCACGTAAGTAAAACGACCTCATAGACACAGACATGCTTCGAGTTACTCTGCCCCCCCCCCCCCCCCCCCCCCCCGTCGTCGTCTTCCATTATTTACAAAATCAACGCGATAAACAGGAGAGGATTGTGGGAGGTACGGCCGCGCGGAAAAGACCGGCCCACGCTCGGAGACGGGCCAAGTGCAAGTCTGAGCGTTTTACACACGTTTTTTGCAGAGTTTTTCGGTACAAGAACCTGCGATCTACTCAAACAGTCTGTTAAATGAGCTCGTGTTCGCCGCAGTGCTCGAAGAAGTACTACATCCTGTTAGCTGGAGTGAAAAAATACTCAAGGAAAAGTAAAAGTATCACCCGAAATGATCTAGTTCAGTAAAAGTTTGAAAGTACCTGCTTAAAAATGTACTTAAAGAGTAAAACGTGCAAGGATTTTCGCTTGATTTTGAGACTTTTAAAGCTTCAAATGTGGTGATTTTGACAAAGATTTGAGCAGAAACGGAACAGAAGCTACTGAATCGATCATTTTTTCTGTTTTTATTTGTATATTTTTGTTTGAACGTGTTAAAAATAAACCCTCAGCCTTTTCAGCAGGTCTCAAACTATACTATATAAACTATACTTTTACTTTTTCAGTCCTGTTTATAAATGTAGTGCAGTAGAAAGTACAGATACTACTCTTAAATGTACTCAAGTAAAAGTAAAAAAATCACATGAAACGATCTACTTAAGTACAAGTATTAAAGTACCTGTTTAAAAATGTACTTAAAGAGTAAAAGTACAAGGATTTTCGAGTCTTATAAAGCTGCAAATGTGAATTTTGCTCAACAGAAACAAATGAACCGATCGTTGTTTTTTTTTCTATCTGTTTTTATTCGTATATTTTTGTTTCACTCAAATTATGACAGTGTTAAAAATAAACCCTCAACACGTCTTAAACTATAATAAAAAATACTTTTACTTTTTCAGTCCTGTTTATAAATGTAGCGCAGTAGAAAGTACAGATACTACTCTTAAATGTAGTAAAGCAAAAGTAAAAAGTATCCACTTCAAAATGAACTATAGTAATGTACAGATACCTAAAACGTATACTTAAGTACAGTATTTTACGACTTGTACTTTGTTAAGTCCTTCGCAGCCTCAAGTAAAAGTAAAAATATCCACTTCACTACTTAAAGCAAAGTACTGACACCTAAAGTCTAGAGCTTCACTACTTTTACTTAGTTTGCGTAATTATTAAAACACATTTCTCCATAAATACGCACGGTTAAAGTTTTTTAAAGTTTATGCGTCCGTTTCATATAAAGCAGGTTCAGGATTATTAGCTGCGTCTGAATCTGCCAAAGCCTCACGTTCCTGCCGTTCACATTCATTAAAACACAGTTATGGCGGCGCTCGTGTGTCCGTCCCGTTGGCCGCTTTTAGCCGTGGATCATAACGGCTGTTGGAATGTGCGGGTGAGGCCCTGCTGTAAAGTGGCTGTCCTCGCAGTGACAAATATAGCCCCCGCCGAGGCCGTCTAAATACAAGGCTGCGCTCTGCCGTAATAGCTGGGTGTCGCTAACCTATGCTGCAATCACGCAAGATTCCACCGAAATATTTCTGCTCAGTGGCAAACAAACAAAGCACAAAAACAAAAGTGTGGAGGCTAATGACGAGGCGGCGCTAGCTAGGCGTCTGCGGGCCAGGAGGGGGGGGTGCACGTTGGCGTTTTGCTTGACCATAGGACCCGGTGAACGCGGCGGCGGTGGCGGCAGCGGCGGCGGCGGCGGATCTGCGTACGTGCTCAGTGGTTGATATTTATGACAGGGATTATCCTGAGGACGCTGCGCCGGGTCCAAAGGTCGCTCGCTCGTCTCTAAGTGTTTCTGGGCGCATCATTAACCAACATTTAACTGCCGGCTTATGAGCGCAATTTAACGAGCTGTTCCGTCGTTACACACACGCCCTCCGCTACTCGCCTGATTCTCAATATCCGTGAGGTCTCGTTTATCAGCCAATGACGGGGCGATAAGTGCACTTGGTCAGATCTATAAAACTCACAGGCGGCGAAATGCATCAGAACAAACACGGGAGGGAGCGCCATGTAACTATTAAACCGTTCGACAGAAAAGCAATCTGATTACTCACTACTCGCTGTTACTCGCTAATCTGATTACTTTTGTTACGTTTGAAAAAAAATGGAAACGTACGACGCAGGAGCCAGTTTATAAAAAGCCTGACTGTTTAGATCAGAGACGTCAAACTCATTTTCACCGAGGGCCACATCAGCAAAATGGCCGCCATCAAGGGCCAGATGTGACTGTGCGGCAGGATAAATGTCACTAAATGTAAAATAAATGTAACTACTTTTAAACTTTTGAAATTCAAGTTGCAAATATTACGTGTCCGTGTAACTGTGTATTTCCTGATAAACTGACATTTTTAAAAGTGTGTATCTGGTCAGAACCTTCAGCTCTGCTTCAAAAAACAGACTTTTAATTATTGGACAGTTTGTTGTTTTTCTCGCAGTCTAACTCTTTCACACTTAGCTCCGTGTTTGGTGTCAAAATGTCGACGTAGATTGTACCGACCGCGCCTCATAACACAAAAAAACACACAGATTTTCTCCTTAAAGCACAAACTTGTATTCACCTTTAGCACCTTTGTTGAAACTTCCTTCCACGCCGACAGTTTTCCTCTTCCTGAACAATTTGGGATGATTATTTGCAAATATTTCTCGTTGTTACTTGTTGGGAAAATCTCATTAGTTTATTGTCAGTGCACACATTAAAGCAGCACAGACTTATTTTAAAACGACAGTCAAGTCTTAATTTACCTTCTCGCGGGCCACATAAAACGACATGGCGGGCCGCATTTGGCCCCCGGGCCTTGAGTTTGACACATGCGGTTTCGATCCTGATTCTTAAACCTGCCTTTGCGTCTTTGTGTTTTGTGTTTTGGTTCATCTGAGTCACACAGTCCTGCTCCGTTCTTTTATTTTTGTAACTGGTTTAATTTGACGTTTTATGTTTTTCTAACATTTTGCGCATTTCCATAATTCTCATTTTTTCATATTAAACACTATTTTCAGACACTGGAGCATTTGAAACGTGTATGATATTATTATTATATGACGTGCTAATCTGACGCAGGTTTATTCGGTGTTTTCTTCCTTTTTTTATTTCTCTATCCCTTCGTTTAGTCGTTTTTTTTGCGGCACTAGTAACTAATCGTTTGAACGTTTAACATGTGTTTTAAAATCATTGAAATTAGCTCGTTTGAGAAGTTTGAAATATAAACGTCATCTTAGCTAACCTCTCCAGTGCTGTTTGTCGTGACGGCGAGCCCCCCCCCTCGTCCTCCTCCTCGTCCTCCTCGTCCTCCTCAAACGTTCTCCGCAGCTGCGATTCTCCGGGCAGCTGTCGTACCAAAGCGCCTCGATATGAACCGTTTTATTCAGACAATTACTATTAATACCACAGACACATGGACCACCAGCGCTACACCCGGCCTCATCTCCGCGAGCGCTCGAGCGTGACCCATCGTTTTCCCTCCACATCTGTAGGGGGCAGTGTAGCGTGAGGGGCACACCTGTAGCCCCCCGCGGACGCAGAGGAAGGAGACTGACGCGGGCTCGTACGGGGCGACACGAGCCGGCAGGTGAGGGGTTAATCAGCCGCGAGATTCGCCATAAATAAGGTCATTCTGTTTATGTTTAATCCCGGCGTAAATCAACGACTCGTTTTACTGGAGCGAACACGTTTTTATGGGGATTTTAGTGTGGGAGATTTGATTTATATTTGTGTAACGTTTGAAAGTGTAAAAGGGAGAAGCTGATTCATTTGTTTTTTTTTTTTTTTTTTTATAGATGTATTTTGAACGAGACGGTGTCATCCTCTCAGACAAGGCAAGAACCAGAGACTGTTTATATAAATGGACGTAGCTAACCTGCTAGCCGCCGCGTTACAAAACAGGAAGTGATCATGGGCGCTTTACATCACCTTTACTTCAAAAATTTGTCTTAAAATGTTCGTATTAACCCGCTCCACATGATCCCGCTGTGTTTCTTTCGCTTTTGTGTCTGTAAATCAAGACATGAACATTAATAACAGACAAATCAGGCCACTCCCGCTAGCGTTAGCAACAGGTTTGATTGACAGCGTTGCTAAGCGGGCGTTACCTTCAACAGCGCTTCCTCACAGTGGTCACATGATGTTCCCGTGATGCTATTGGTCAGCTGATTTAAACAGGTTTTGGCGCTGTCTTTCTACCGATGAAGGCAGGACGACAGCGCCATCTTCAGCCCGACTTTTCCAGGGCAGTTTCCCAGGTGTGTGAGAGTAAAAAGCCCCCCTCGTCCCGGTTTAAAGTCCCATGGGCATGTTTCCGTATTTCAGTTGCTGTTTCCTCCTCACGTGATTTTGAGAGGAAAACAACTCAAGTCTGCCATTTTGGATCACTGCGAAAGAGAGAAACACATTATGGGCCGGGACGGAGCAAACATCACCGGGACAGAAGAAACGTGGCTATAAACCGGGACGAGGGGGCCATTTTTACTCTCACACACCTGGGAAACTGCCCTGGAAAAGTCAGGCTGAAGATGGCGCTGTCGTCCTGCCTCCACCGGTAGAAAGACGGCGCCAAAACCTGTTTAAATCAGCTGACCAATCATGTCACAGCTACATCACGTGACCACTGTGAGGCGCCAGTGAGCAGAACAAACTGTCAGGAATGAAAACAAACTGAACCACTTGGCTGTTCCATGTTGGATGTTTGATTAACTGGATTCACAGAGGACGGTCTCTATGACAACGGGATGCTTATGTACAGTGTTTAAAGAAGCACTATGTAACTTTTCTAGCCCATATTACGCTGTTTTCTGATCCATGTTCTAATGCTGTTACCTCCTCAAAAACAGACCTGGAGTTGTGTTTTGTTTCATTCACACATGTTTGAGTAACACTTTATTATTATTCTGTACATCTCCAAACCTCAAAACGCTCTGTTCCACCTTGTGATGTCATCAAGTGGTAGTTTTCAAGTGAACATCTCCTTTTATCTTTAGTTCAGTAGTAGATTGGCAATTCCAGATTAGCTGAAATGATCCAAATGATTCTAGAAATGAAGGTGTGTGGAGTTTAAAAACACAGCGGAGCACTTCCTGTATCACCACACGATGACATCACAAGGTGGAACAGAGTGTTTTCTCTACGCAGTTGTTTCTTTGTCCGTAAAAAGAGAGGTCATCGAGGTCCGTACACGAAGTCCAGGGAGCATGAATCAAGACGAGGGAGCGTACGCCTTAACGCTCCGGCCTGACTTCCCTCTCCCCAGACATGTCAATCCCCTCAATCAAACAAGGCGGTTCCATAGAAAAAGAAAAGTACGTAATACGATTCTGCTTCTGTTGCTTCTCCCTTTCCCTTCATCAGTTTTTCCCCGTCATTCCCTGTTTCCCTGTCACAGAAACATTCATCCATCTGTCCATCCCAGACTTCCCCCACCCCAGACACTTCCTCCAGCTTGTAAGTCTATTCTTTTACTCAAAAAACAAATTTCTACTGTCCGTGTTTTATTTTTTTTCTGTCAGATTGAGTGTGTGTCTGCTGCAGTGGACTCGTCTAATTCTCCTGATGTGAAAATGGAGCAGATGCCCTTCCACCGCTCACATCAGACCATAAATAAACTATGAAACATATCGGTGTCTAAATAATGAAATTAGCAGCTCTGACTGGAAAATCTGTCTGAAAACACTCAGGACGAAGAGGAGGAAAGAGGGAGAGAGGAGGGAGAGAGGAGGGAGAGAGGAGGGAGAGAGGAGGGAGAGAGGAGGGAGAGAAGAGGGAGAGAGGAGGGAGAGAGGAGAGAGAGAGGAGGGAGAGAGGAGGGAAAGAGGAGGACGACAGTGAGGAAGAAGAGAGAGGAGTAAGGTTGAGGGAGGGTGAGGAAGAAGAGTTGGGGGGAGTGAGAGTGAGAAGCGAAAGTGAGGAGGGGGAGGGAGGAGGAGGAAGGAGTCAGAAGGGAGAGGGAGAGTGAAGAGAGAGAATGAGGCGTGAGAGGGAGGAAGGGGACAGAGAGTGAGGAAGAAGTTGGGGGGAGTGAGGTGAGAGAGAGTGAGGAGGTGGAGGGAGAGTGAGGAGGGGGGGAGTGAGGAGAGAGAATGGGGAGTGAAAGGGAAGAGGAGGAGGGAGAGTGAGAAGTGAGGTTGAGGAAGAGTGAGGAAGAAGTTGGGGGGAGTGAGGTGAGGGAGTGAGAGTGAGGAGGGAGAGTGAGGGGAAGGGACAGGTAGAAGGGGAGAAGAGAGTGAGGGGGAGTGAGAGTGAGGTGGGGGAGGGAGGGAGAGTGACGAAGGGGCGTGAGCGTGGTGAGAGTGAGGAGGGAAATGAGGGAGAGTGAGAAAGCAGAGTGACGAGGGGGAGTGAAGAGGAGAAGTGAGGTTGAGGGAGAGTGAGGAAGAAGAGTTAGGGGGAAGTGAGGTGGAGGAGTGAAAGTGAGGAGGGGGGAGGAAGGAGTGAGAGGGAGTGACAGTGAGGAAGAAGATCGAGGGTAGAGAGTGAGCAGGGGGAGTGAGAGGGAGGAGAGAGAATGAGGAGGGGTGAGAGTGAGGAGGAGGAGTGAGGAGAGTGAGTGAGGAGGGGTGGTGAGGAGGGGTGAGAGTGAGGAGAGTGAGTGAGGAGGGGGGAGAGGGGGAGTGATGTAAAGACAGGAGTCATTAAGACGAGTGGCAGTAATGAGTCACTGTGGCACAAGTGACTGACAAATTGGTAAAAGCTCCTTTGGTTTGAAATATTTGCTAATCGTAAAAAACGGCGCCCGCGATGGCGTCGGCGCTCTCGTTATAATTAACAGCTGTGTGCGCTCGTCGTCCCTCACAAACACATTACTGCTCCGTTTAGCAGAAATATTGAAATGTGGGATCGATGGCGAGCGCGGCGAAAGCGATTGAGCACGGTTTGAGCGGCTCCGGCAGCTGTGAGCGACGGCGGCCATGTTGAATATTCGATTAACTGCATTCACACGGGACAGGGACACTACACGGCGTTTCTATGACAACGGGATGCTTACTTACCGCATTTAAAGAAGCACTATGGAACTTTTCTAGCATTATTGTCTTTCCTTAAAGGTATTGTGTTTTCTGATCTATGTTATAATGCTGTTAAGTTGTGTTTTGTTTCATTCACACGTTTGAGTAACACTTTATTATTAGTACAACTCAAAACGCTCTGTTCCACCTTGTGATGTCATGAGGTGGTAGTTTTATTTCCAAGTGAACATCTCCTTTTACCTTTAGTTCAGTAGTAGATTGGCAAGTCCAGATTAGCTGAAATGATCCAAATGATTCTAGAAATGAAGGTGTGTGAAGTTTAAAAACACAGTGGAGCACTTCCTGTATCGCCACACGATGACATCACAAGGTGGAACAGAGTGTTGTCAGTTTGAGAGAAAAACTCAGTGTAAATATGCAGGTTTGTGTGTTAAACGTGTGTGAATGAAACAAAAAAACACAGCTCCAGGTCTGTTTGTGACGAGGAAACGACATTAGATCAGAGAATAGTGTGATCTCGGTCCTTTAAATGTCGTTTTAATTCCACTGCTCTCGACTTTATCCTATTAATCCTTATCTTTAAATCAATAGGAAATATTTAGAGCAGTAGCAGTCCTGTGGGGCTCTTTGGTCGTCTGCCATAGTTCCTGTCCCACCCAGGCCTCTGCCATCTGCACACACACACACACACACACACACACACACACACACATTTACTTACATTCATTTCCTATAGACTGATTCAAACTTTAATCTAAATCCCAAGTTTCATCTATTTTAACCCAGAGTTTAACTTTAAACCTTGAGGTCGATCGAACTGGATTTACATCATGAGGACCTGATTTTTGTCCCCGTAATGTGAGTGTGTAAAGAGTTTAGTCCCTGCAATGTGATATAAACACACACGCGCGCTCGCACACACATGTACACCCCGACACAGACACATTCACACACTCACTCACACACACGCTCTCAGACACATGTTCACACACATCTTCAAGCACACACGCTTACACACATGTTTACACACACACACTCTCAGACACACACACACACTCACACACACACCCCTACACATACATGTTTACACTCACACACACACACGTTTACCCTCACCCCCCCCACACACACATGCACCCCCCCCCCACCACATACATGTTTACACTCACACACTCTCTCTCTCACACACACACACACACACACACCCCCACCCACATGTTTACCCCCCCCCCCCCCCCACACACACACACACCCACACACACCCCCACACACACACACCCTCACACACTTCGGCCGCAGTTTGGACAAGGTGAGTAAATGTTTTTTATCCCCCAGATATTTCCAAACCGGGGGCTTCCATAATGTTTCTGATTAATGGCGTCTTATTAACAAAAGCAGTGTTGTTCTGCCCCTGAGGCTTCTGGGTAACTGGAGCCGCAGATATAATGGCCTATTTTAGGAGCTTTGTGATTAAGTACCATTAAGCGGCGAGCGGAGCCAGACGCGGGGCCACTTCAATGAGCACAAACGTAAACTGGATGCTGTCCCCTGAGCCCCTCCATCCCTCTCCGTCTCTATCCGCCCGTCTCCGAGCGCGCCGCCTACTGAAATGGAGAGCCGTGTTTGGATTGGGCTCGGACGAGGACTCTCCTGGGGGCCGGCTTGTTTCAGAGTGCGCTTCAGGAAAAGACGGGACACGACGGCCGCCACGAGGAAACAAATTTGCATAAACAGTGTATTTATTTGACCAAACTGACTGTCGTGAGCGTTAAGTCGTGTTTCCTCCTCAAAAACACACCCGGAATTGTGTTTTTTCCCCATTCACGCGTGTTTTCGTAACCGTTTATTATCAGTCCGTACATCTCCAAACGCTCTGTTCCGCCTCGTGATGTCATGAAGTGGTAGTTTTCAAGTCGACGGCTCCGTTTTACCTTTAGTTCGGCAGCAGAAATGGGCTGTTTTAGCGCTGAAATCATCCAAATGGCTCAAGCGAAGGAGTTTAAAAACACAGAGGAGCACTTCCTGTATCACCACACGATGACATCACAAGGTGGAACAGTGCGTTTTCAGTTTGAGAGAAGAACTAAGCCAAAATACGCACAAGAGTCACCTCGAAAAAAGCTCCAAACTCCTTCTTAAACCTGCAAAAAGTCCAGTTTCCTCATTACTATTGTTAATGTTCACGGTGATTTGAAACGTTCTTTTTTTCGTTCTTATCTCTCGCCGTAGTGAAAACATCGTGTTGTTCTAAACCCTAAACCGGCCCCCGCGCCTCCGTCCTCTGCCCAGAGCCTCTATCGGCCTCATCTCTGCAGATCCCGGCCTCTCCTCTGGGAAACGCCGTAATAATTATTATGTAAATAAATACGCCTGCAGTAATCACATTCGTGCCACTGATCCGATTAGAGCAGTGAGAGCAGGCGGCTGATGGTCAGGCCCCGTCTCGCTGACCGCGGCGCGCAGGCATTAGCGGCAAACAGAAGCCGCCTAATGACAGCGGTGTGGAGCCGTGGCGCGGTCGGGAGTGGACGTAATGCTCTCTGCTGACCGGGGCCGGGCGGTCGGTCCGGGTCTGGGTCCGTGCGCTCGTCGCCGCGGCTGCTCTGTAGGTTTGGTCCTATCAAGATGCAGGGTCTGGATCGTTTTCACCGCACAGCAGCTTATCGCCAATTAGAGCCTCATTGTGATCGTCATCGGCCCCGTGATGGTCCGGGGAGACCGCCGGCCCCGCACCCCGGCCCATCACCGCCACGTGCATCACTGTCTGTGTGTGAGGTTTACAGAGGGGAGGGTTAGACGCCATGTTTTTGTGCAGAAGTGCAGAGCCTGACCAAAACAAAAGGTCACACGCTCTAATATTTCGTTGTTCCGCCTTTAGCTCTGATTGTGGCGTTGTTTCGATTTCGCTTCTGCAACGTCACAATATTTATTTCCATCCAGTGTTGCATTAATCTCTCTCCCTGATCTCACATTGATGATGGTCGAGTCTGACGCTGCTCAAAGCTTCTCCAGCTCATCCCAAAGATTCTCAATGGGGTTAAGGTCTGGACTCTGTGGTGGACGATCCATGTGTGAAAATGACGTCTCTGTCTCTCTGTGCATCTCTCTCTCTCCCTCTCTCTCTCTCTCTTTGTGCTTCTCCCTCTCTGCTTCTCTTTCACTGCCTCTCTCTCTGCTTCTATTTCTCTCTCTGCCTCCCTCTCTCTCTCTCCCTTTCTGTGCATCTCTCTCTGTCTCTCTCTTTCTGCTTCTATTTTTCTCTCCCTCCCTTTCTCTCTTCCTCTCTCTCTGCATGCTTCTCCCTCCCTCTGCTTCTCTTTCTCTTTCCCTGCCTTTCCCTCTCTCTCACTCTATCTCTCTGCTTTCTCTCTCTCTGCTTTCTCTCTCTCTGCCTCCCTCTCTCTCTCTTCCCCCCACTCTCTCTGTGTGCGGCTCTCTTTCTCTGTTTCTCCTTCTCTCTAATCTTTCTCTCTGCCTCCCTCTCTCTCCCTCTTTGCTTCTATTTCTCTCTCCCTCCCTCTCTCTCGTTCTCTTGCTCTCTGTCTCTTACTCTGCTTTCTCTCTCTGCTTTCTCACTCTCTCCCCCTCTCAGCCTCCCTTTCTCTCTCTCTCCCTCTCTCTCTCTCTGTGTGTTCATCCTCCCTGTCTCTCTCTTTCACAGTTTGATCCTGATGAATCCCATCATTGTCGTCTTGGAATATTCCCGTTCCATCAGGGAAGAACAAATCCACTGATGTAATAACCTGGTCATTCAGTATATTCAGGTGTCTGACCTCATTCTGCTGCTGAACCTCGACCGGACCAACTGCACCGACCCCAGTGTTTATTTGCTTCGTTAAATCCAAAAGAAGAAGACACAAACACAAAGACGCTATAAAAACTGTCACCGTGGACCTTCAGGACTCTCTTCCTGTTCTTTCCGGAGATTCCGTCGCTTCCTTGTTCACTTTACTCATTAAACGCTTCAGACTTTATGTTTCAGTCTCTTGATCCTTTTTGACGCTTACACCAAAAACGAACATTCTTACAGATCACTCAATATTAATACGTAACACAAAAAAGGAGTACGGTGTGACTTTTTTGTTGGGGTTGTCTCCATGGAGATGCTGAAGTAAAGCGTTTTTCAAAACACACATTCTCAGTGTCGGTGGGGCCACCTCTTCACAGATCTCACCTGTAACTCGGCCTGGTGGCATTACTGACGTGCGACTTTGGAGGTAGATTTAATGCCGTAGTGTGGAAAATTCTAAGCAAAGCGGTGAAATTTTATTGCTAATACTGCTAATTTTGAATGCTAATACTGCTAATATTGATTGCTAATACTGCTAATTTTGAATGCTAATACTGCTAATTTTGAATGCTAATACTGCTAATATTGATTGCTAATACTGCTAATTTTGAATGCTAATACTGCTAATTTTGAATGCTAATACTGCAGATTTTGAATGCTAATACTGCTAATTTTGAATGCTAATAATGCTAATTTTGAATGCTAATACTGCTAATTTTGAATGCTAATAATGCTAATTTTGAATGCTAATACTGCTAATTTTGAATGCTAATAATGCTAATTTTGAATGCTAATACTGCTAATTTTGAATGCTAATACTGCAGATTTTGAATGCTAATACTGCTAATTTTGAATGCTAATACTGCTAATTTTGACTGCTAATACTGCTAATTTTGACTGCTAATACTGCTAATTTTGAATGCTAATACTGCAGATTTTGAATGCTAATACTGCAGATTTTGAATGCTAATACTGCTAATTTTGATTGCTAATACTGCAGATTTTGATTGCTAATACTGCAGATTTTGAATGCTAATACTGCAGATTTTGAATGCTAATACTACACATTCTGACTGCTAATACTGCTAATTGTGACTGCTAATACTGCAGCTTTCAACAGCTAATACTTAGACTTTTACTAATAACATGCTATTTCCAGCACTTTTTCAGTAGATTTTGATTTTTAGGTCAAATGTCAGAACTTTTGTTGCCACTTAAGTTCGGGGGAAAACATTGACTTTGGGCAGGGAAATACCAGCGCCATGTGGTTTGAGTCTGATAGCTCTTTACATTAGTGCATCCCACAGTCCGGGATGCAAAATATGTCAGTTGTGCAACGCCGTGCCAACTATAGGCCGTACTTTCCAATGGGCGTGGGTACAGGGGGGGGCACGAGGGGGGGGGGGCACGAGGGGGCACGGGGCTCAACCACTCGCCCTCGGGCCTCGACCCACCTCGGAGTGTCGGCTGAGTGAGACTACTGTTAATGTTAGCGGGTGAAGTACGGTCCCAGCGCTAAGTCCCTGCCTTTTACATCTCAATCAGGTCACTCTAGTTTATTTATATATTGTCAGGGGGGCAACGGGGTAAGAGGCAGATGAATGTGTCATTTTTTTTCTTTTTACCCGGCCTGCCGTTCTCTCTATTTACTTAGCAAAAAGCTTTTATAATGAATTTGAAAGGCGGCACGGATCCAAGGCTCCGGAATTCCCAGTGCTCTGCTAAGTGGAAGAAGGCTGGGAAAAGGGAGAGTCCTAAAAGTGTGATTCATTTGAGTTGACAACAGGGATAAAACAGAAGGAAAGAAAATTAATAAGGCCAGAGGTAATATTGAAAGTGTCGTTTTTTATAACTTTACGCGTATTCGGAGTAAAAATGTCCGAACGTGCGCGTGTGTGTTTATATATGTGTGTGTTTATATATGTGTGTGTTTATCGAGTTAGTCTACAGCGAGAACTCACCTTTTTACACAAATAGTATCGTCTTATACTGCGGAGGTGAAGTATGCAGTTTTGATTAGTAAAAGTACTGATATAGAAGTAAAAAGTGAAGTAAAAACATGAAAAAAATCTACTTTAGTACTTGTATCTTTTTACACAAATAGTATTCGGTGGAAAAAGTACACAGTTTTGTTAAGTAAAAGTACCGATATAGAAGTAAAAAGTGAAGTAAAAACTTGAAAAAATCTACTTAAGTACCTGTATCTTTTTACACAAATAGTATTCTCTTATACTGCGGGGCAAGAAGTAGCAGTTTTGTTAAGTAAAAGTACTGATATAGAAGTACAAAGTGAAGTAAAAACTTGAAAAAATCTATTCAAGTACTACTTAAAAATGCACTTTAAGAGTAAAAAGTAAAAGTATTTCACACAAGTGTACATGTAGTGATGTTGATTCAAAATGAAACTGTTACTTAAGTAAAAGTACAGATACCACAGCCAAAAAAACAACAACAAAAAACTCATGTAAAAGTACCACATGAATACATCTACTTAACTAAAAGTATTTCACACAGATTTTTTATTAATTCTATATATAGACCAATCAGAAGAAGTGGGCGGAGTTAGGAGGGAGGTGAAAACAGCATTTTCAGAGCAAACGCCAAATGTTTTGTTCAACAGAAACAACACAAATCTGAACTTTTCTTGTGAATTTTGTGTATTTATTTATTTCTGTTTTACTCAAAGCCGAAAACTTTAGTCAGGATCTTTAAATGAACACGGTAAAAATAACTCCTCAAATCATACGAAAAGTACTTTTTACTTGTACTTTTTCAGTTGTGTTCAAAAATGTAGCGGAGTAGAAAGTACAGCTACTGCTCTCAAATGTAGTGAAGTAAAAGTAAAAAGTACACAGTGGAAAATGTACTTAAATATAGTACAGATAGATAAAAATACAATACTTTACTTCTTGTACTTCGTTACCTTCCATGTCTTGATCTTATGTGGTATTTGAAGTAAAACTAAAAACCTTAAACGTGCTACTTCATACATTTTTTCGCTCAGTTGGTAGTGCGTTCGCCCTCTGATCTGAAGGTTGCCGGTTCAAATCCCGCTCTTGACGTAAACATCACCGGTGGAGACGTCCTTGAGCAAGACACTTACGAATCCCTCGATGCAAAGTGGGAAAACTGTATAAAAATGAGACCAAAGATCCGTTTTTTTTGTTGTTTTTTTTGGGTAAATTAAACTTCAAAACTCGTCAAACTGAGACAGAACCAAACCCACAGATGTTTTGTTCTATCAGCGGGTGAACGTGACGTAAACGGGACCCGCAGGCCCCGCCCACAGCTTAAACCGTACCTGTAAAGTGTCTGCGTCTGGCCCAGAATGCCTCTCTTCAGACTCGTGTTCCTCACCATCAGTTTTTCCTGTTTCCTCCCCTCCTGCCCTCTTCACCCCCTCCGCTCGTTCTGCCCTTACCCATTTGGTCGCACGCTATTAAACAAACAGCCCTAATATTTTGAGCAGGCTGGCAGTTTGAATTTCATCTCCGCGACGCATCTTGTTTCCCTCAAACCCGGAGCCTTCTGACTGTTTTGACATTCGGCTCGATTAAATTATAAACAAGCAGAGGCCTCCTGATGGTGATGCTGGAGCCGCTCATTTGCCTAATCGTTTGCAGTTGTCTGGGAGGCGAAGCTCGGAGGCCCTCTGCTGGGAGGGAGGGAGGGAGGGAGGGAGAGAGGGAGAGAGGGAGGGAGAGAGAAACAGAGGTGAAGCTCGGAGGCCCTCTGCTGGGAGGGAGGGAGGGAGGGAGAGAGGGAGAGAGGGAGAGAGAAACAGAGGTGAAGCTCGGAGGTCCTCTGCTGGGAGGGAGGGAGGGAGGGAGGGAGAGAGGGAGGCAGAGAGGGAGGGAGAGAGAAACAGAGGTGAAGCTCGGAGGTCCTCTGCTGGGAGGGAGGGAGGGAGGGAGGGAGAGAGGGAGAGAGGGAGAGAGAAACAGAGGTGAAGCTCGGAGGCCCTCTGCTGGGAGGGAGGGAGGGAGGGAGGGAGGGAGAGAGAAACAGAGGTGAAGCTCGGAGGCCCTCTGCTGGGAGGGAGGGAGGGAGGGAGGGAGAGAGGGAGGGAGGGAGGGAGGGAGAGAGAAACAGAGGTGAAGCTCGGAGGCCCTCTGCTGCACCCGCTGGCCGACAGGGGGAACACGGAGAGGGGGGACAGGGGGGAGGGAGAGAGGGAGGAAGAAAGGGAGGAAGAGAGGGAGAGAGGGAGGGAGGGAGAGAGGGAGGGAGGTGAGAGAGAGAGGGAGGGAGGGAGAGAGGGAGGTGAGGGAGAGAGGGAGGGAGGGAGGGAGGGAGAGAGGGAGGGAGAGAGAAATGGAGGTGAAGTTCGGAGGCCCTTTGCTGCACCCGCTTGCCGACGGGGGGGAGGGAGAGAGGGAGAGAGGGAGGGTGAGAGGGAGGGAGAGCGAAGGGGCGAACGGGGGGAACCGCGGGGAGGGAGGGAGGGAGAGAGGGGGGAGGAGGAAAGAGTGAGGTGAGGCTGGGAGGTCCTCCGCTGCGCCCGCTGGTCAACTGGGGGATGCATGGGGAGGGGGGAGTGAGGGAGGAAGAGAAGGATGGAGGGAGGGAGTAAGAGAGGGAAGGAGAGATGCAGGGAGAGAGAGAGAGGGAAGGAGAGGGAGGGGATGGAGGGAGAAGGAAAGAGGGAGGGGGGAGGGAGAGAGAAGGAAGAAGACAGGGAGGGCGTGAGAGAGGGAGAGAGGGAGGGGGAGAAAGAGTGAGAGAGGGCAAGAGGGGGTGAGGAAAAGAGGGAGGGGGAGAGAGGAAGAGAGGGAGGGAGGGAGGTGAAGCTTGGAGGCCCTCTGCTGCGCCCGCTGGCCAACAAGACCGCAGGAAGAGAGGGAGTGAGGGAGGAAGAGAGGGAGGGAAAGAGGGAGGGCGAGAGGGAGGAAGAGAGGGAGAGAGGGAGGGACAGAGGGAGGGAGAAGGAGGTGCATTTTCAAAGTATTAGTGACGCTTTGATTTAAAGTGGACTCGTTTGCCCTCGTGTCTCATTCTGTTCATTAATTTTATTTTTAAATATTTTTAACACTTAATATGAATCAAACAGGAGAGGAGCAAGTACTCAAGTAAAAGTACAGATACCAGCGCAAAAAACAATACTCACGTAAAATACTACATAAAAAAATCTACTTAAGTAAAAGTATTTTATATAGATCTTTAATCAATTCTATAGACCAATCAGAAGCAGTGGGCGGAGATGGGGGGGAGGTGAAAACAGCATTTTCAGAGCAAGAGCCAAATGTAGGACAATGTTAGATTACACAAAAATGCACAAATCAATCAAAAATATAATTAAGAGATAACGAGGGAAAAGCCATTACATCACGGTTACGAGCTCGTCAAAGCCAATTATCTGAATTATGTGCACTTTAAAGCTTTTAAAACACCTCTATGAAATATTTATAACTTTATATTGAAATAATTAAAATGTCAGTCACCCCATAAACGTCCCACTTTCTTCCACAAAGAAACGTCCACGACAGAAACGTCACCCACAGCGTTCACTCCAGTCAAATGAAGCTAATCGAGGCCAACAGTTAGAGCGGCTAATTTGGAGCAGAGTTCTGACCGCGAGTATCATGATCACTTCCTGTTTAGAACGCTGCAGCTAGCAGGTTAGCAATGTCCATTTATATATACAGTCTATGCTAGCAGGTTAGCAATGTCCATTTATATATACAGTCTATGCTAGCAGGTTAGCTATTTCCATTTATATATATATATATAGTCTATGCTAGCAGGTTAGCTATTTCCATTTATATATATATATATACAGTCTATGCTAGCAGGTTAGCAATGTCCATTTATATATACAGTCTATGCTAGCAGGTTAGCAATGTCCATTTATATATACAGTCTATGCTAGCAGGTTAGCTATTTCCATTTATATATATATATAGTCTATGCTAGCAGGTTAGCTATTTCCATTTATATATATATATATATACAGTCTATGCTAGCAGGTTAGCTATTTCCATTTATATATATAGTCTATGCTAGCAGGTTAGCTATTTCCATTTATATATATATATACAGTCTATGCTAGCAGGTTAGCGATGTCCATTTACATTACATATACAGTCTATGCTAGCAGGTTAGCGATTTCCATTTACATATACAGTCTATGCTAGCAGGTTAGCGATGTCCATTTATATATACAGTCTATGCTAGCAGGTTAGAGATGTCCATTTATATATACAGTCTATGCTAGCAGGTTAGCTATGTCCATTTACATTACATATACAGTCTATGCTAGCAGGTTAGCGATGTCCATTTACATATACAGTCTATGCTAGCAGGTTAGCGATGTCCATTTATATATACAGTCTATGCTAGCAGGTTAGCGATAACCATTTATTTATACAGTCTATGCTAGCAGGTTAGCTACATCCATTTACACATTCAGCCTGTGGTCCAGGGTGACAGATAGCTCCATTGTCCCACTGCTCGATGCAAACTGAGCTCAGACCTGTGTGTTTTTGTCAGAGCTGTGAATGTTATCCTGCCCTGATCTCCAGACCGGGTTACCTCTCAGACAGGTACGCGCCGTATCGCCGCTGTCATCGGCCAATCACGGCAGAGCTCCGTGTGCGCGCGGCGGAGGCTAATGTAGCGTGACAGTGGTGGACACGGCTCTATTGTTGTTGAGCAGGTGAGCTAATATGTTTGGGAGAGTTTGAAGCCAGAGCTGGGCACGTACACGGGGCGCTTTATAATGATCATTTGAAATATGTGGAAATGTGGTTTGATACGACAAATGTAATGAAGGATGCTGTCCAGAGGTGGCGCTAGATATTTTTAGTGGATTGAGCTAAAGAGGGACGGCTAAGGTTTTCAGTGTGTGCGCTCACATAACATATTAATTTAGAGCATTCTAACCCCGCTCCGTACTACGTTTGTGTCGCCGTTTTAAACCATTTTAAATTTAGCTAGCCTCTGTATTGGCTAGCTAAATTTATAAAAGCTAACATGGAGCTAATTCCTTCATTATAGTCTCATTTTGAACGCTCTGGTTGCCATTTGAATATCTTTAGTGCTATAAAAGTGGGGCGAAAAAATTTTGGGGAGCTATGGGGGCCCATCGGTCACTCTACGGGAGGCTAGTGCCCCCCCCCCCCTCCCGAGCCCCCGTCCCGGCGCCGCCCCTGGTCCCGTCTATTAAGCCTGACGCAGCGCAGACCCATTACGTGCCAGCTTGTGAACATAAATATTTAAAAGTATCTTATTATTCTCCAGTTTGAGCATCACATTTTTATGCAGTGCAGCCGAGACGCAGTTTTATTCAGGACTTTTTTTTTTTTTATAAAGACCAAAATAGACGATACGATAAAAGCACGCGGGTCGGAACGCCACGGTAACGAATTTTGAAATGGGAAAAGAGACTCATTTATGCCACTGAATCGATTTCTTTTCATTACAGGTAAAAGGCATCACTATACAAAACCAGCTAATGATTTGTAATAACTACATCTTAATTAGCCTTAATAAAGCATGAACTACATCTTAATTAGCCTTAATAAAGCATGAACTACATCTTAATTAGCCTTAATAAAGCATGAACAAAGATGCCCTACCCTAACCTGTTAATTATGTAGTTACTAGGTCTGTTTCCTCGTCACAAACATACCCGGAGTTGTGTTTTGTTTCATTCACACACAGAAAACACTCTGTTCCACCTTGTGATGTCATCAAGTGGTAATACAGGAAGTGCTCCACTGTGTTTTTAAACTCCACACACCTTCGCTAGAATCATTTGGATCGTTTCAGCCAATCTGGACTTGCCAAACTCTACTGAACTAAAGGTAAAAGGTCAGCTCCTTAACTAAAAAAACAACAACAAACTACCACTTTATGACATCACAAGGTGGAACGGAGCATTTTGAGCTTTGGAGGTGTAACAGAATAATAATAAAGTGTTACTCAAACATGTGTGAATGAAACAAAACTCAACTCCAGGTCTGTTTTTGAGGAGGAAACTGCATTAAAACACGACTTAACGCTTTCAAAAGTCCATTTTCGTAACATATGGGACCTGTAACAAACTAAACCGACAAACGAACTCGCTAAAATATCAGTTTCATATCAAAATAAGAACAGCTTTGGGCTTCTTGAGACCTAAACCCCGGCGAAATATGAAGATGGTTCTGAATGTAGATCCCTATGTTGGGCATTTTGTCGTCGGACCTTCGGGCGAGACATTACATATACAAATTGTAATGTATTTTTATTCCTCTGTTGGTTAAATGAGTGACCTCCGCTCCACTGGAAAATGACTAAACTTTTATTACACGGCGCCTTGTAACAAAGTGCACGCCGGTAAATGTGTGAATGAGTCTTGTTTGTCTTTGGTCGGGGTGAATCGGGGCGGGAGGACACAGGATCTGACAATCTACAGAAATGATCATTTGGTTGTATTAAGATAAACACGACGTAGAGAATGAGTGACAGAAGTCCATCGGAGCAGCACCGGCGCCTCCATCGACTCCTGATGAAGTTAATGCCTAATGAGATCCCAGACTCGCCATCAGAGCGCACGTTATTCACTGACAGCGCTCTGCTTTACGTAACGCACGGGACGTCTGGGAATATAAGATCAGAATTATATCACGTTTGGGCAGGAAATGGATCTTCACTCATGTCGTTATCTCTGATGGTCTGGCAAAAGTGTACAAATAAAGAATGAAACACGTCAAGGAAATGTTAAAAATGATTAAAATGTAAAAAAAAAACAAAAAAAAAAACAACATGCTAAAAACACAAAAATTATAAGAATGAAAAAAACCACTAAAAATACAAAAAAGGAAAAAACAAAACAAAAAAACAAACAAAAAATGCTAAAAACTCAAAAAATGCTAAAAATGCTAAAATGCAAAAAATGCTAGAAATGAAAAAAATGCTAAAAACACAAAAATGATAACAATGAAAAAACCCACTAAAAATACTAAAAAGAAAAAAACAAACAAAAAAACAAACAAACAAAAAAATGCTAAAAACTCAAAAAATGCTGAAAATGAAAAAACACAAAAATGCTAAAAATGCTAACAATGCTAAAAATGCTAAAATGCAAAAATGCTAAAAATGAAAAAATGCAAAAAATGCTAACAATGCTACAAATGCTAAAAACACTAAAAATGCTAAAAATGAAAAAAGCTAAAAATGCTAAAAACACAAAAATGCAAAAAAAAAAAAAAAAAGAAGCAATAAATAAATAAATAAATAAATAAATGCCAAGTGCCTGTGAAATTGTTACATTCATCATTAGTGAGGCGTTAGTAGTAAACTTAATATATTATACAAAAGCAAAGGGGAGAAACTTAAAGGATTTGAATAAAAAAAACAAAAAAAAAGTGCATATATTTAGTTTACTTTTTAAAAAGCCTTTTTCCCCTTTACTACATAATTCCATATATGTTACTCCATATATTTCTGTGTGTATATAAAATGTAAAAAGTAGTAAAAGAAAAAAACAACAACACTAAAGGAGAAGGTGTGTCCCAACATTTGACTGGCCGTGTGTACGAAATATTTACTTGAAATACTTTTCCATAGTAAACAACTGAAGAGCAGTATCAAGAGGCCGACTCGGGTTTGTATATTTATATAAACATAAACATGTGACCTACTTCAGGCCTATCACAGCTTCACTTTGACTCCCACATGTGCTGTTCCCATATTCTGCCCGGTCCTCCCTCCTCAGGTACGGGGCTCGTCTCAGGGGGCCCCCGGCACTTGTGTGTGTCAGGACTCATCAGACGAGGGGGACGACGAGGCTCCGGGCGCAGTGCTGTCCTACACCTCACCCGTCTGCGCCCGTCATCTCACCGGACGCAGCCCCGGATGACAGGCCCGAGCGGAGGTGCAGGTAACGGGACCAAAACTCTTTCACTTTTTCACTTTTGGTTTTAGTTATTCTTTGGATTTCTTTAATTTCTGTATCACATTTAAAGCAACGACAGCTGTTCAAAGTACTTCACATGAAAGTCAACACAAAACAAATATACACAACACAACACACTCACAACAACAATAAATAAACAATAAAACCCCTGTATATCCTGTTTAGTGTTAAATGCCAGGGAGCAGTCTTTAAACTACGTCATGATGTCACCAAGTGCAACCAGGTATTTTGAGCTATAAAAAAAGATAAAAATGATAATAAAAAAAAAAACAACAACACAATTTTTAGACAACAGAATGTAATTTACGAAACAAAACAACTATAGTTTCTTAAAGTTTTAGTATCGATTAATCAGGGCCGTCGACGGAAATTTGGGGGCCCCGGGGCAAGAAGCATCACATGGGCCCCCTTCTGAGATAAATGTATAGGAAGAGGGTCCAGTTCGGGGCCCCTAAGACGCTGGGGCCCGGGACAACAGACCCCTTCGTCCCCCCTGTCGACACCCCTGTGTTACTATCTGAGTGCGACAACTTTAAATGATTTTATTGATATTAATTCAGTCGTAAAAAAGAAAAACCCAAATCTGTGAATGGACAAAACGTTGTAGGAGTGAAGACGTTTGGCTGCTCGTCTAATCCGCTACTTCAGTTCCGTTCAGATTACTACCGGACGCTGCCGTATATCTGTCTGACGGGAGGAGCTAGCTAAACTCAAGCTAACACACCTGTTTGTTTACAGTTTCTGTTCGATATCTAGGTCTACTGAACTGTACCTCGGTCGTATTTTGCATAATCGTTCAAGCTCCTAATGGGTGCTGTCACTGTTAGCACGTTAGCCTATTAGCATACTAGCTAGCACTGTTCATTTCCTGGGTTAGCTTTAGGTCTGAGGGGGGAGTTATAAACAGGAGATGGACATGTCTAAAAACCGCCACTGGATTTGTCTTTTACTTTTAATCCAACCATATTTTTTTAAGCTTATTTATCATTTTATTTTCTATTTAACACAGAAAATCAAACATACACTCCTCTGACTGTTACGCTGACACGCCTCGACTCCTCGCGGTTACATAATCTTTAAAAAAAACACCCGTTTGAAATCCTAATCGCTCCATCTACGAAACCGTCACTCTTCATGCTAATATCTGCCCCTCTCAGCGCTAATGCTAATTTACCGCGCTGACGGCTCTATCCCCCAGTGGCCGCTTGACCTAATATTAACGTCCATAATAATTTGCGGGGCAGCTGCCGTGGCCCCTCCCCCCTCGCGCGCCACACGTTCTGGTTTAAAGTGTTTAAGTAAACTCTTTGATGGGTGAAATCATTACATTTACCCTCATGTTTGTTTCATGGGCCCATTCCCCATTAGTTATTCCAGGGTTTAGAGAGATGCTGAGTCTGATTTATTTTTAATCACGCAGCAGCTGTTTGCCTTCTCATCCCTCCGATCTCTCCTGACAAAGACCGAGATTGGAGGAGACGTGACCGACCCCGCGCAAACCCACGCCATTTTTAATTCACGCAAATCCCACATTTTTACACGAGAATCTAGAGTAATCTGCTGTTTCCTTCATTCTAAATTAATCCAACGGAACACGCATAATGGCAATTTGTAGTCCCGCTCCATCCCCAGCTCCCCCGAAACAACATCTGAAAGTGTTCTCGATCAGCGCCGACTGTCAGCGGCCATCTTGTTTTGCGGGTGTGATGAAAGGCTCCGTCCTGACACGCAGTTGTTAATCTCGCCATAACATTTGGCTAATTGGATGTCTGCTGTTGTTTACTGTTTGTTTGTATGTCGCCGTTCGAGTGAGTGCCACCGCGCCCGCCGTACGTGTCTCGGGTCCATTAGCGCTGATGTACAACGCCGCCCCGAGTCTGACAACTGCCCCCCGCCTCGAAACTTTTCCATAAAGTGACTGTGACTTCAGGGTCAGAGCGTGCGATGGGAGGTTAGG
This sequence comes from Periophthalmus magnuspinnatus, assembly GCF_009829125.3. Classification (NCBI taxonomy): domain Eukaryota; kingdom Metazoa; phylum Chordata; class Actinopteri; order Gobiiformes; family Gobiidae; genus Periophthalmus; species Periophthalmus magnuspinnatus. Next base: position 5,288,796 of record NC_047146.1, read on the forward strand.
ACTATTTAGTTTGGGCTTGTCATGACTCATTACAGCGTTAGCTTTGTGATATAGAAGCTTTTGGAGCCGCCTCGAAAGCTCAGCCTACTGAATTTGCGAGATAATTGATACTGGGTGTGCTGCTAACTGTAGGCACTGCTCTGTCTGAAGCTCCGTGGCACAAGTTAGACTTTAACCTGAGCTTTGTTTTAACACAATCCGACCATTAAAAACACATTGGAAATACAACAAGTGAGCTGATTTGTGCTGTTAAACAAGCCCCTCTCAAATAACATTACAGTCACGAGCTAGCTAACATTAGCATTAGCATTAGCCAACAGTTTTTCAGTTAGTAACCCTCACGTTTTTTGTGTCAAATCAAATCAAATCAGGACCATGAGCTCGGATTGATCACAGGCTTCGTCCAATCCTGTTTAGATTAATTTTGCATTTTTTTCTTGAGTTTTCAGATGATCTTAATACTTTTTTTTTTTTTTTTTTGTAATCAGTGTTTGTTAATGTGTGCATTGTGTCACCATGGCAACTGCTGAACATTTCACCATAGAGGTACATGTAGAACCAGCGTGTAGAGATGGTTGTACCACATATGTTTGTTGTTTTAAAGACAATATTATTCCCTCAGACCCTTAGCCACTGGCATGTTCGTGTACTTGTACTTGTAGTTCTATTTGTACTTGTACTTGTACTTGTAGTTCTAGTTGTACTTGTACTTGTACTTGCAGCAATGACCAAGTCTTGCAAGTGGTGTTCTACTTTACAACTGACCATTTCAGCCATTTCTGTTCATGTCTGTGTATCCATAGATTCTTGTGGCAGTTCTTTCATTTTACAGTGTGAACAAGAACAGTTTTGCAAAATGGTTTAATCCAAAACACGGTCCATTTCCATCCAGTTTGGTTGGGCTGAGTTAGAAGACGTGGACTAAAGGCAGATGTAAACTGGTCACATGAGTTATAATGAGCTAAATCAAATAGATTCTCACATTATTTCCCAATTAAACGATGATATTTTTATCTTCTCACCTCACTGTGAGCGTCAGTACTTCCTGTCCAGTTGAATCTCTATGAGGTGTTTGCAGAGTCACGCTAAAATTAATACATATTTAAAGTTCCGGCAGTGGACAAGGAGCTGCGCTAATGCTACTGCTAATGCTACCTCTAATTCTACCGCTAATGCTACTGCTAATGCTAATTTTGAGGCATAATAAATATTAAAACAACACCACAAACTGAACTATACTACTTTTAAAAACAATTGTGCAGTCTCTATTTGAATTAATTTGAATTCTAATAGACTTTATTTTAGATTTTACACTTTTAATGAAAGTTAGCATACGCTCTGAGGCACGCGAGCTAGCTAGCATGCGTAGAGGCAGTTGAAGAAGCCCCAGTTATGTTTAGTGAGTAGAATCAAATATATTTTCACATTATTTCCTCACTTAACAATGACATTTTCAGCTTAATAGGCTTAATGGGCCCTGTGCACAACAGCGCCCTCTGCCTCACTGTTAGCGTCACTACTTCCTGTCCAGGTGTATCTTTTTTAGGTTTTTGCCGAGTCACGCTAAAATGAATACATATTTAAAGTTCTGGCAGTGGACAGGGAGCTGCGCTATTGCTAATGCTAGTGCTAATGCTAAAGCTAATGCTAATTTTGAGCCATAATAAATAGTTAAACAGCACCACAAAGGGAAGTATTTGACATTTAGTAGTCTTTATTTTAATTACTTTGAAACTTAATAGGCTGTTAATTATATATTTTTTTATGTTTTGAGTAAAAGTTAGCGTAAGCGTTGAGACACAGCGGACTAGCTAGCGTGCGACCGTTCACAGAGGCATTTGAAGACGGCACAGATCCATCCAGCGGAGTTTTAAAAAAGAACAGATGTGCAAAAATAATGGTATATATAATTGTTTACATGAGTTATGGGTTTAGTGCGTAGGATCAAATACATTCTTACATTATTTCACCACTGAACTCTGAACATTTTCAGCTTAATTAACGATATTTTTTGGCGTTTAATACAAATAAAATATAAAATACCACTACACCTACGCTATATAGTGTTGCCACATGCGTCTCGGCGGTTGGTACCATGTCCCTGACCACAGCGGGGGGCCACAGGTGTGAGTGCAGTGCAGCGAGAGCCTCCCCTCAGAGATGCATTGTGTGTAATAATAGTTAGCGACGGCAGCTGTGGCCCGTCTCCCCCTTCTTCACCTCTAATGTTCTCTAATCATGGCTCTATCAGGCCTAATACGCTGCAGTGGTGCCCTCACAGCTGTCTGAGGGGGCTCGGGGGTCCCCACACCTGTCAGTCTCACCCCCCCCTCCGCTCCTTTCCACTCAGGGCACAAACAAACAAGGGCATCGGCCAAAAAATACAAAACGCATTTATGATCTATAGATTGTAAATTCTGTGACTTTTCAGGCAGAGGAAACGGCAAGAAAGAGACTGAACTCGAGTCAAGTTAAGCTTTTTGTTGGAAAGGTTCATTTTTTTGTTAATTTTAATTTTGTCAACAGAAAATAAAGTGGTAAATGGTCACGTTTTTATATCGCGCTTTTTGACGAGAGCGGGATTTGAACTAGCAAGCTTCGGATCACTGGTCACATGCTCTATCTTTAGCTACAGTTGCTCCGAACAAATAAATATGTAAATTTCGCTCTCTTCTGAACTGTTTTTTGGGCTGCAAACTTAGCAAAATCCCGCAGAAATTTGATTAATACACAGTTTTATGGTGACGCAATTTTTCTGTTTCGAGGAGCTGGAGATGGAGCGGGACTACAAATTTGCCAAGTCACGCTAAAATGAATCAATATTTAAAATTCCGGCAGTGGACAAGGAGCCGCGCTAATGCTACTGCTAATGCTACTGCTAATGCTACTGCAAAAAAGTATACTACTTTTAAAAACAATTGTGCAGTCTCTATTTGAATTAATTTGAATTCTAATAGAGTTTATTTTAGATTTTACACTTTTAATGGAAGTTAGCATAAGCTCTGAGACGCGCAAGCTAGCTAGCAGTTAAAGAAGGCCCAGTTATTTGTTTAGTGGGTAGAATCAAATACATTCTCACATTATTTCCTCACTGAACAATGACATTTTCAGCTTAATAGGCTCCGTGCACAACAGCGCCCTCTACCTCACTCTTAGCGTCGCTACTTCCTGTCCAGTTTTATTTCTGTGAGGTTTTTGCAGAGTCAGGCTAAAATCCATAAATAAAAATCTTGCAGTGGACAGGGAGTTGCGCTAATGCTAAAACTAATGCTAATGCTAATTTTGAGGCGTAATAAATAATGAAGCAGCCCCACAAACGGAAGTATTAACATTTATTAGTCTTTATTTTAATTAATGTGAAATTTAATAGGCTGTTAATTTAATATTTTTTACGCTTTGAATAAAAAACTAGCATAATCCCCCAGAAATTTGATTAATACACAGTTTTATGGTGACGCAACTTTCTGGCTATTCCGTTCACGTAACTATATCCACGTAGCTTAGCCCAGGGGCGTCGGACTGGGGGGCTAAAGGGGTAAAGGGCCCTTTTTACCTAGGGCCCAGCGCAGAAAGGGCCCCCTTACAAACTCTGTAATATGTATTTTTTATCAGACAATATATAGTGCGGGCCCCCAAGATGATTGTTACCTTGGGCCCCGAATTTTCTGCGTACACCCCTGTCTTATTAAAAACACCTGAGATTATGTAGGAAAACGAAGAACGCTGGTTTGAAAATGTGAAAATTCAAAATGGTAAACTGTATTTAGAGTTCTGTATGCTTTTGGAAACATCAGCGGGGTAAATTTGATCCCGGAAAAAGTGAAAATGCAAAAATAGGTCAAATATTATCCGATATATTCTGTAAACGCTTTGGTTCCTGAACGAGGTGATCACAGTTTGAATCCAGGCCATGTAGTTTATTATTACCATAGAAACGTCCATTGTCTTGGCGGTGGTCTGTTCTTTTGTTCTCATGATTTTAACCTTCACTATTGCCCTATTTATATTTCCCCTTTGTTTGTCGTGTTTATTTGCTACAGACTTGACTTTTTATGTGGAATAACATTGATGTAATTCAAGCATTTAATCAGAGGACTGGACAAACTTCTCCGTCTCAAAGAAGGTTGTGACAAAAACATGCTGGCGTTTGTGGGAACGGCTCTGTAGTGGTGTACAAAATCCCATCTTTGAAATCCCACAGTTGTATATTTTATTTCTTGGGTTTCAAATAGAACAAGCCATCACTCTTCTGGCTGGCCATGCATCAGCGTTACATGGACGGGACTGTTTTTTTTTTTTTTTTTTTTTTTTTTATTTATTTTTTTTATACATTCCTCTTTTTATTTACACACCAATTTTAATAATCGTGTGATGTAGGTTATGCAACAATTAACGCCAGCATCATATCCTTGCGTTTCAAAATTAGTTGGAAAGTTAGGACCGTTGCCATAGCGATTGACAATTCAAAATAAAACATGATATCGTCTGACTGGTTAACCGACCTCAAAATTGCACAATATTAAGAAACTGGAATGCACAAATACTTTTTAGTTCATTGTAAATTCATTAACGTTGTAAAGTATATCGGGGGAAAATCCTGAAATAAATAAATATATTAAAAAAATACATCCGTAAGTAAATTAAAATAAATAAATATATAAATAATAATAATAGTAATAAATAAATACATAAATAAATAATAATAATAGTAATAAATAAATACTTTACATATATGAAAAATATATCTTTGAGCAAATTAAAATAAATAAATATATAAATAATAATAATAGTAATAAATAAATTTATACATAAATAAATAAATATATAAATAATAACAATAGTAATAAATAAATAAATACTGTACATATATGAAAAATATATCTTTGAGCAAATTAAAATACATAAATACATTAATAATAATAATAAATTAATAAATAAATACATGTATACAATGTATCTTTAAGCAAATTAAAATAAATAAATACATAAATAATAATAAATACATATGTGAAAAATACTGTATATCTTTAAGCAAATTAAAATAAATAAATAAATACAAAAATCAAATAGTTTCAGTTGAAATGACTTGATCAGGACTGAGAACCCCGTTAGCTTCCTCTGTCGGCCCCATGTGAGTCCCACTGCTCTGCCTCTGCACCACAGGTCTGTGGGTGGTCCTGCCGCATATTACTGTCTGTCTGTCTACACATCTGTCCCACCCGGCCCCATCCCACCCGGCCCCATCCCACCCGTGACGTAGCGCCGAGGGGCCGGGCTCTGCCGCAGGGGTTCAGTGTAAGTGGAAAAGTTATGAAACACACTGCATGTTCTTCATTTGGAAAATATGGGGCATTAATAAGTCTGAGTGTGAACAGTGACAGTTGAAAGAGTAGTTACTGTATTTAACTGTATAGTAGTAGTAGTAGTAGTAGTATAGTAGTATAGTTGTAGCAGAGGTAATAGTGTTAATGTTTTTGGTTGTAGATCTGTTTTTTTTATAGTCTGGATGTAACCTGCTCTATATTAGATAGAATAACATATGGCCTGAGTACGCACTTTATTTCTGAGACGTTCTATTTGTATTTTTACGCAGTGGCTTTACTTGAGAACACATTTGGATGAGTTCTCGTGACACCCGACCGGCTCCTGAAGCACTTTGGCTGTGAGTGCGCACGTGTCGCTAAGTGTTAGCGCTTTGCTAATGACTACCAGCTCTTTGGGCCCGAGGCGGGAGGGGTTAGAACCCACCAATTGAGCGAATAATGAGTTGAATTAAGAGATTTAGGGATGAGGTGAAGGCGAGAGGGGCCGTACACAATGAAAACCAGAGGAGTTTTTCCAGCAAACAGAGCAACACACACAAGCTCACGGCATGAAACGAGCCCGATATTTCTGCAATGTGCTCATATTTATAGATTTAATATGCCTTTTATTTTGCATAATGAGAAGAAGTTTGTATAAAACAGACTGGGGCTGTAAATGTGATTAGTGGAAGTGTCAGAGCAGATGAAATACGCCTGTGATGTGTTGTCAACGTGAGATTATGCAGGAAGGAGGCACATTTCCATACAGATCTTTGTATTAAAACTTTGCTTTCCATAATACTGTTGATTGCTTTTAGTTTGATGAGTTTTGACCATTAGGCGAAGACGCTTTTCCAAGTGTTTATCAATTTTGAAGACGCCAACCCACGATTTGATGGAGTTTATTCTTTCATTGACTCCGCCGAGGCCTCTGCTCCAATCCAATTTCCAGTGGAGTTTTCTGGCAGGTGAGACAAAGATTGAAATTCAGATTGTGTTGTTGGCCACTTATTAGCTTCAGTTTGCATAATACTCTCCCAAACCTGATTTATGTTGACTTCAATCAGAACTTATGCATAGGCAAAGTTAGCGCTGTGGCAGGCTGCACCTCTCCATTACTTTTAGAGCAGATTGGTTATACAAACAAACAATAGAGCGAACGCCGTCATCAGCGACTTCCAGTAAACGCATCCCAAACAGTGCGCTGGGGCGTGTTTTTTTCCATTCTGGGGTTGTTTTTGGTTGTATACACGAACAAATGGAGCAATATTTGGTTCATGTGGCCACATCTTTCTCAGTGACAGGGCTGTTAGACTTTAGAGTAAAAATGTTCAAAGGGGAAACGTATTTATCAAAGTCAGTGTATGTAAGCACGCCAAATAATGAGTTGTGCAACAAAGGGTGGCATATTTTTAGAAACAAAGATGAGAAGTGCTTCAGACGCTTCAAACGCGACTGTGAACTGCACGGCGGAGTTACCTGACGGCCGCTGGAGTTCCAATCCCGCTCGAGACACATACGTCATTGGTTGAGCGGTCAAATCCAGCGCCTACGGGTGAATACTGTCGTTGTGTCCGTGGGCAAGACACTTAAACCACCTCGTCCCCAGTGTCTGTGTACTTTGGTGTATGAATGTGTGAGTCTTTCCTTGATCTAAAGCGCTTTGAGTGGCTTGAAGGTATTAAAAACTGAGCATTTACCAACGTATACAACATTTACAGAACAACTCGATTTTCGTGAGTGAATGTTACTACTACTACTACTGCAAATACTTCATTACTATTACTTCACCACAATCGGCACAAACGTATAAACACATTGCTTCGTTGCGCTAAATATAGCTGATTTGAAATAGATAAGTACAACATCATTTATGCTCACGCCCTATTCTTCATTTCATAAACTCAACAGACTCGGTCGCAGAATAATGGCCAGACCCCCAGAGACGGGTTACACAGTGAGTCCTGACACGCCTCATCACAGACCAAGCTCGTTAGAGGAAATGGGAGGAAGTGCGTGGGATCTGCTGATGACTGTCCTGAGATGGCCTTATTCTTAAGTTTTTTTACTTTGTATTTGCAGCACGTTTTAGGTTTGTTTCACGCAGGGAGTTGTCAGATATATTTCAGGTTGTGTTTCTTTCATAGACGGTGTAAAGACGTGGACTGAGTGAGCGTGACGTCGCCCACGGTGTTCAGCTCCAGTCGAATGAAGCTCATCGAGGCTAGCAGTATCATAGCAACCGAAGAGCCAATCCGGAGCGAGGCTGGTGAAGGTAACGCCCCTGCTTAGCAACGCTGTCAATCAAACCTGTTGCTAACGCCAGCTGGAGTGACCTCGGAAAAAGATTTGTCTGTTTTTAATGTTCATATCTTGATTCACAGCCACAATAGTGAAATAAAAACCCCAGGATCATGTAGAGCGGGTTAATATGAACGAGGAGCCACAGTTTTTCAATAGAAAGTGAATTGGAGCCAGAGTCGACGGAGCTGGAAGTGCGCACATGATCACTTTCTCTTTGGAACGTGGCGGCTATCAGGTTAGCTATGTCCATTTATATATACAGTCTATGGTTTCTATATGTGCGTGTGAACTGTTTTTAGAAATGGCGTATTTGATGTATGTACCATATGTTTACACGTCTTTTATCCATCTACACTAAACTGTTATTCTTACTTAACATCAGCCTGTCCAGGGACGACACGCGGAAATGAGGATTTAGGCTATAATCTGGCACCAAACTGTACATCTTTCCTGTTTTTTCTAAGGTCAGTGTATTGTTGTGCTCTGTCTCGGTCCAAATAAAAGCGTACAATACCATAGCATATATACAGTACACTTTACTCAGTACTTTAACAGATAGTACACAGTTATAGGAGCTATTACAGCAGAACTACGTGGCCTTTAACTTCTGTAAATGTGCTAGAAAACAAGACAACAGACCAAGTATTTAAACTCACAACTTTTATTCACTTAAACACTGAATGAATCATTGGAATTGCATTTGACCCTGATTCCTGTCTGGGAGATGATAAAATTGTATGGTGTGATCTCACTGAATTATTCAAAAGCAGTTTTTTTTTTTTTTTTTTTTTTTACGTGTAGCAGCCGATCAGGATAGCACGACAAAATAACTATCCCTCAGATATCGTTTGGTACATAGATATACAGTAAGCAGTTTGCATTACTTTAAACACTAAACATGATTGGATTTGGTTTGGTTCATGTTCCACTGAGCTGTCAAAAAAGAAACTGAATCAACAGCACTCTCACTGGCTCAAACACGGAGCAAACTGTAGAAACAATAAATCCCATTATAGATATTTACATACATTTTAAGTGAAGTCCAAACTGCCACATTCATGGATGGCTCAAAGAGGAGATTGTCATGGTCGGCATCAGATGCTCAGTTTTTTTTTTTAAAGTCTTTAACCAAAAATGATAAAAATGCAATAATAGGTCAGTAACTGCTTCAGTTCATTTAACTCTCGTCGGTGTAACTGAACCGACCATCGAAATAAAAACACAAAATGACATTAATCATAACCGTACATCAACAATATAACAATCGTAATATTCATGGATAGCAATAAATAGGTGAAGTTTAAGTGTAGGTGAGACACAAGACAGGACGACATTAGTGTCAAGGAGAGTGAAGCGTTCCACAAGTAAAGTGATTGTCTTCTGGTCCTCTGCTCAGTCTGCTGCCACCTCTGGTCTGGAGGCAACATTACCCCAAACTGTCAAGTCCAATGCCCAACTCATATTTTAACCTTTAACCATGTATGTTTTTTTTATAGAGAGGAGCCGTCGCCCGACTCTAATGACTCAATGGGTGTCATCCCGAAATGGTCGACTGACAGTTTGTGAAGTAAGACTGTAAGAATGCCGGAGGAGTGATTTTTTGGACAGTCGGTTTCCACTTCTCCCAAGGATATGAACATTTGGTCCCATAATCCAGTTAAATCTTGAATCATAATGAACGAGTCCCATGTGACGCGCACACTTGAGATGATTGGCCAGTGCCGTAGAGCGTGGAGAGTTGTCAGCATCCTTTTTTTTTTTTTTTTTTTTCGAGCAGCGCTTTGCCTAAACTTTCACAGTTACAACCCACAAACCTGCTGATCTCTTCTGAGGTATTGACAACTCCATAATTCAATTTCATTTATTCACAGACCCTTTGATTCTACGTTATTTTTGGACCGTACACCAACGATTTACGGTAGAGTTTGAGATGTTTTCTAGTCCCAAGATAGGAAGTTGCACAAGGCAGGTTTTCTAGCTAAAAAATACGCCACGTTTAAGCAAATCTCTGCAGTTTTTCCCCTTTTTTAAGTCCCTAGTTCAAAATTATCATAAATTAAAAGTGTCGTGTAGACTGTAGTGTCGTCTGCATTTGTTTGTTTAATGAAATACAAAAACAAGTGTAGTGCTGAAATGGTTGTGCAATGTGCTTGGTCTAATTCTGGGTCCGTACAGCACATGACTCTCACCACAATAAACAGTCATGATCTCTCAGTTTTAAGACAAAACATATAAAGCTCTTTCAATGAGATGATTAGGGGCTTATACTAAGGGCTCGGCGCGGGTCCTCATTTGACACGGGGATAACTGCGGATACCGATTTGCTTCCTGTATTTGTGGATGAGATCGGTTTTGTAAAACAGTCGGTGACTCTGAGCCACCCTGCTCTCTGGGACTAGACGCGGAGCTGCTTGGACCCATGAGAGCCTCCGGTCGCCCCTGGTCCTTGGTCTCCTCTTGTGCGCCGCTGGATGACTGACTCGAGTTGGAGCTGGCCGACACCGCCGCTCCCCCCGTGCTCCCGCCGCTCGCGTCGTTGGACTGGTAGATGTCCTCCGCTCCGTCTTCACTGGACTCTGGGTCTTCTGAACCAGAGAGCAGCTCCTCCTCCCGGTATTCGCTAACGTCCACCCCCCCGCTGGCAGCTCCTTCGCCCAGGTCTTTGAGTCGACCGTGGTGCTTGACGTGGTAGCGCTGATTTTGGAAGAACTTGATGATGGTGTGCTTGGGGAGGTCCAGTTGGGCGGACAAGGTGTGGATGGCCTCCTGGTCCGGATACAAACCCACGTCCTGGATGAAGCTCTGCAGAATCCCCAAAGCTTCCAAAGAAATCTAAATTAAAATGACAAAAAACAAAGAGAAAGTATTATATTTCAGTCAAGTAGGTTGTCTATCATATTGACCTGACCCATGGGGTGCCTCAGGGGTCAATCCTAGGACCCTTTTTGTTCAATCTCTACATGCTGCCGTTAGACCAGTTAATACGCAGCAATAATGTGTCCTACCACAACTCTGCAGATGACACCCAGATCTATATCTCACTGGCAGCAGGTGAATATGGACCAGTGGATTCACTCTGTCACTGCATCCAACAGATCAGTGTGTGGATGCAAAACAACTTTTTCTAGATAAACTCAGACAAGGCTCGAGTCATAGTTTTTGGTCCACAGAAACATAGAGAAAGTGTCAGCAGTCACCTCTAGTCTCTCTCTCTAAAACCTTCAAATCAGGCTAGAAATCTAGGGGTAATAATGGACTCAGACTTGAACTAAACTAGGACTAAACATGAGGAATCAGCGTTTCAGTTTTCTGCATCCAAAACCTGGAACAGTCTCCCTGAAGATGTGAGACAGGCCTCTACTTTGACAATGTTTAAATCCCCGGCTCCAAACGGTTCTGTTTAGCTGTGCGTATGACTGAAAGGGTTTTATTCTGCCTCGTCTCTTTTAATGTTAATGTTATGATGATTATTTATGTTTTGGTTTGTTTGTATTGTGATTTTAATGTCTTTCTTATTCCGTAAAGCACTTTGAATTACTTCGTGTACCAATTGTTCTGTCCAAATAAACTTGCCTCGCCTTGTAAACACTCACTCTATGCTCGAAATACACTAAGTCAAGAGAAAATACTTAAACTGCGGCGGGAGGTTTGCGAAGGAGGTGCAGAGCAGATCTAACGTTGCATCACTCACAGCGACAGTAGTAACGTACATACAGTATTTGATAAGCGATAAGTACCTTAGTGCGTGACCTGGGCTTCTTGTTGCTCCCCGCACTGCCTCCCGTGGTCGTCGGCGGCGCTGTGACTGTCGTCTGCGTCCCTTCGTCGCTGACAGGAGCGGACAGGGGCTCGTCTCTCATGGGGGACAGGCAGTGGTCCTTCAGCGGGGCGGGCGGCGGCCGGTGCAGAGCCTGGGGCGACAGGTGAAAGAGCTGATTTAATGGGGCACAGTGACCCCTGATCAACATTACAACATTATTTCAATACACAAGTTGGCGAAGATACGTTTACGATCGAACAGGGGCGGACAGACAAGAGAGCACTGGAGTGTCGAGTGTCAAAGGTCAAGTTATGTCATGTGTACGTGCGGGTTAGGGTCACATATTTACCCATTTCTGAATATTTTTACTCTGGTATAGCCAAAATAGTAACAGTATTAGCCCATATTAAACATGTTTCTGTTATTTGTATTGATACTTTGCAGCTGATGCCATTAACGTTCCCCGTGGCTGTGATGCTAACTGGAGGCACTGCTCTGTGTGAGGTTTTATTAGACAAATCTGAGCCTTAATTTAACACAGTCTGACCAGAAAAACAAAAGTTAATTTAGCTGAACCACAACAAGTGAGCTGATCTGTGCTGTTAAACAAGTCCCTCTCAAATAACATTACAATCACATGCTAGCTAGCGTTAGCCAACAGTTTTCAGTTTCAGTCTTTTTGTTGAAAATCTAAACAGGACCATGAACGCTCGGATTGATCACAGGCTCCTGAAAATGTGCTCTTTAAATACATTTTTTTTGTATTTTTGGAGTTTTCAGATGATCTTAAAACATATTTTGACAGTGTTTGCTAATTTTGTGCGTTGTGCCACCACGGTATCTCCTAAACAATCTGCCATAGAGATACGTGTAGAACCCCCCAGCGTGATGTCACCGCAAAGTATCAAATGTCTAAAACAGGAGTGGTCAAACTTTTGAGGATCGAGGGCCATCGACTGGTCACGAATACGGAGAATACTTCAAATCTGTGCGTTTATTACAAGTTAGACTGAACCGCTAGACCTTTATTCACGCTTATATCCTCAATTACACACACATTAAATATCTGAGATGGGCAGTAAGTAGATTTTCAGAAATGTACAGTCAAAAGTAGTGTTTAAGGTAATATGGGCCAATTCACCCGGAAGCTTGAGGGCCGAGAAAAGTTGGTCTGAGGGCCGCGTTTAGCCCCCAGGACCACAGTTTGTACATGCCTGGTCTAAAGAGTGTATTTTTCCGCCTTATGTGCACACGCTTTACAGGTGTGTCACAGCACTGCAGGACTCAGTATTCATTCACTCCACACTTCTGCAGCCCCGGGGCAGACTGACGGAAACAAGGCCGCCAATCCGCATCACGGACCACCACGAACACCCACGCACACGCCGCACGCGCGCTAAGCAAGGCGGGTAGGGTCAAATCAGTGTTGAGTAACGAGTAAAGAGTCTGAGCTGTGAGTGCGACGGTGTTGGACTGGACCCTACCCCCGGCCTTGGTCACACAGTAGCCAGAGCTCCGCGGGGTTAAACACTGCGTGAGAAATGCGCGGCGGCTCCGGAGTCCGTCGCGGTCTATTAAGCAGATCCGAGACTCCTCCCACTCGACCTTTGACCTAATGTGTATCAGCTCTAGTGAAACAGCAACCAGCCGCCCACCGGGAAGTGTCTCATTCACGGGCTTTTGACACCTCATTACTGTTTAACCGGAGCAGACAAAACGCGAGGGTCAGAGCGGAGAGGGGGACTGAGGACACCACTTATTATTAGATAGAGATGAGATTAGATGATAGAGATTAGATGATTCAGATTTTGGGCAGATAAGATTCAAGATAAGAACTTTGTGGCCTGGAATGGATCTTTAAAATTACACCAACTTGAAAAAAACACGTTCGCTAAAGTCATTTTGTAAACCTGGAAGCACTAGAGCATCATGTGACATACTCGGGGTGTGATATGGGACAATAATGGCCCTGGCTGTCAGAGGAGAACATGGGGACTTGTTTGTCGGAGGTCTAGTGGCTGTTGTGAGAGCGCTGTGGTCGTGCCCCGCCCTCTGCTTTAACAGCAGGGAGGGGCCTCCCACTGGAATGCCCAGCTATAAATCTGTGGTGCATTAAAATTAAAGGACCCACATAAAGATAATAGTCATTCGTTTTACTCCCCCTCTATTCAATAATAACAGGGTATTACTTAAATAATATTGAGGGCAGGCCAAACCATGAAATCGCTCCAGTTTTATTCACAAGGGCTTTATGTTTTACTGGGGGAAGGACAATTTACAGGAATCCAGAGCATTTTTAGCTATGACTGGTTATTTTTTCTCTCCCACGTCTCTTCGTCGTCTTTTATGCAGGGCCCTCGTCACATCCAGCGTAAAAAAACAGCATAATCCAGAATCCAAACGTGCTGAAAAAAAAATAAAATCCCTAATCTGTCCCGGGGCTAATGAGGACCACACAGCCACAAGCATCCAAAAGTACAGCCAGGCACTTAATAACTAAATTGGTGGTAAATAGAACGGGGTTGTGAAACTTGGACCCCTCGCTGCAGCCCAGTCCGCCCCCCCCCCTCGTGCGCCTCCTCCTCCGCCCCCCCCTCGTCATTCCTGGTTTGATTCAGCCTGACGGGAATAACCGCAGGATCGATCGCTGCGCAGCCACACACCTCGGCCTGGTCTGTGTCAGGGCTAATACTGATGTCAGGGAGCTACTTTTCACTCAGCATCTTTTTCCCTTTGTGAGTTTTTGTTTTTTGTCGGCCATTTTTCTGCCCCTGCCCTCCTCCTCCTCTCCCTCCTCCTCCTCTCCCTCCTCCTCCTCCTCCTCCTCCTCTTCTCCCTCCTTCAGTCAGGTCTAATGCATCGGGACACTAATGAAGTGGGCCTCTGCCAAGTCAACATGACTCCATGTCCAAATCAGCCCTAAACCACTGAATGCAAGATTCACCCCTCCACCTCCACTACCCACAATCCCTTTCCCTAAACACTTCAGTCACTCTGAGCCAGAAATACACTTTATACTCGTCTACTTTTACATGCCCCCAAACCTGCTCGCACAATGTTTATTCAAATGGATGAATAACTCAAAATATACGTTCAAGCGGTGGTATTAATGGTAAAGTAGAAGTAAACTGTTAAAATAGTCATGTTTTTACGCAGCACTTTTCCACCTTCAAGGCTCAAAGTGCTTTACGTCAAGGAAAGCAACGACAGGATTCATTTGTGGGAGCTGGAATCGCAACGTCAACCTGTGGGTCAGTGGATCGGACCGTTTAACCCGTGACGTTCATGTCGAGAGCGGGATTCGAACCGGCGACCTTCTGATCTGGAGTCGGAGCTGGAGTTTTTTGGGGGAAAGTGAATCTTGCAAACAAAGAAAATAACAAAAAAACATCAGCTTTTAAATGTAAAAATAACTCTCTGTCGAAAACGTAAGCCACTTTCCTGCTTTTCCAGGGGCGGAGCCAGAGGGAACTTAAGGGGGCCCCAGCCTCCCCGAAAATCCCCAACGCTCCCCCATAGCTCCGTATTTTCGTAACACATCCAATCTCAACTAAAAATGCGCAAATGAGAGCCACCGAGCTTTCAAAATGAGAACAATTCAACATGATTAACTTTTATAAATCACTACAGGGGCTGTCGGGGGGCGGGATTCGAACCGGCAACCTTCGGATCAGCGAGGAAACGCTCTAACAACGGAGCTTCTGGTGACTACTACAGACTCCAAACCCTTTAAACGAGCACTAATCAAGCCCGAGACGTCATGTGTTCACGGTTTCTTCAGGGTAATTAAGGTGTAGTTATCATAAAGTGGACGTAAATACGGATGATTAAACCCATTCGAGCTGGATGAGGTTGAACCGTGCACCGTCCACCTTTCGCTCTGGTACTTCCACCAGCATCCCTATTTTCCACATTTCCTCGTCGTTTGAACGCACCGGCCCCAAGGAGTCCAGTCCCGTCATGCTCAGAGCGGAGGGACTGGACCGGGGCCAGAGTGGTGGCAGTGCGGCGTTTGCCAGGAGGTCATTCAACAAACTGGGGACTGCCTTTGTAAATGATTCCAACCACTTTCTGTTTTTCCTCTGAAAGAAATGAAACATGACAAAGTATATTTTAAGGGGTAAGAAAAAGAGGAAGAAAAACACAAAAATACACAGTCATTTTAGGGGCTATTCTTTCAATCCCAGCTCATCGTTTTTGTCGGGTAAAACTAAACGTTCCACAGGAGTTTTTTGGGAAAAGTGGATCTTGCAAACAAAGAAAACAGCAAAAAAACTTCAGCTTTTAATGTAAAAATAACCACTTTTGTCCTTTTCCAGGGGCGGAGCCAGAAGGAACTTAAGGGGGCCCGGCCTCCCTTAAAATTCCCGATGCTTCCCCATGGCTCCCTCAAGGATTTCTGCTTCATAAAAATGTGCAAATGGCGACCACAGAGCTTTCAAAATGAGTACAATTAAACATAATCAGCTTTTATAAATCACTACAAAGGCTAACGACATTTAAACTGGTTTAAAACAGCGACTTGAGGAGTGGGGGGCCCCGCTCGCTCCATATACGGCTCTAAATTAACATGTTAAGTGAGCGTCTACGTTAAAGAACTGAGCCCCCCCCCAAAAAAACGATCTAGCTCCGCCCCTGTCCTCTTCAAAAACCCTCGTTAAAACTATAATAAAGAACTCGTTTTCTTTCAAATCAAAGCAAACGGCGGCACAGATTTCCGAAAGAATCCTGCGTGTTTAAGTATTCACCCTCTCCTTAATGAGCGCCATCCTCGGGGGCCTTCGCTCGGGCTCCGTGTGTTTTTGCGCGGCCGGTGCAGGGAGAGGCCGCGACCACCGGGGACGCCATTAACACGTCGATAAATACGTAATGAAGTCAGAAAATCACTTCTCAGTTTTGTGCTTGACTTCACCTTTTCTGTTCATTTGAGTGTGTGTTTGTATTATACATGCACCGCCGCCGCCGCCGCCGCCGCAGACCAGGAATAAGTAACGCACGCTTAATTAAAACCACGATGTTACTTAAAAACAATGCATTTTGTATGAGGTAAAAAAAGTACACAAAAGTACTTCATTACTCCGACTAAAAGATGATTCCTTTTGGTTGAGGTGAGTGGAGTTTATTAAAGATTTTTCCAGTTTGTAAAAGGCGAATTCATAACAAAAATAGAAAAATTTGACACGGTTCCACATCAACCGACACCTGAACTTCCCTTAAAACTTCGTATTTTAATCACGTGACGCTAACTGTGGGCACTGCGCTGTCTGTAACTCAGCTCGACTTAAACCTGAGCTTCGTTTTTAACCCAATCTGAGCTCATTTAAATCACTTTTGTGCTTTTTTTTTCTTGAGTTTTCAGACTATCTTAACGCTTTTTTTCCCCCCCGGCTGTCGGTAACCACGGTAACCGCTGAACATTCCACCGTAGACACCCATGCAGAACAAAAGTATCAACGTTTCGGCTCAGAAAATGCGCGTCGCTTCGTATTCAGCGGCTTGATATTCCTGCATTTTGTTTTTTGGGGATTCGAGAGCGTCCGGGGCCAAAACTCGTACACAAACACATAACTGAGGTCAGCCCTGGGCCCCTGCCTTCCTGCGCCGGGGGGATCAGACTCCGCTGACATCTGCTCGCGACTCCGTGCTCTCTTTCGCTGGAGCTGTGTGTGGTATTCACTCCCTTTATCTGCAATTAAATCATTAAGCTAATTGTGGTTTCGCAGAGAGAGCCGCCGCTCCACCCAGCGCCGATAAAAACGGGCCACCGAGACACACGCGAGTCGCACTGAGGCCCGAGCGAATACTTTCTGTTAGATTTATTAATCCGCGGTCCAAATCCCTGTCCGCGCCGCGCCAAAACACTCTAGGGGACGTTGCGGGTGAGCACGTAATAGCATGCTAACGGAGGAGTTAAGGCGCGCTGTTTGGACGTGACTCAAGCTGCAAATTATGAGTTTTCAGGATTCTAGGTACGGCTCGGTTTTCTGTGTATTACGTTTAATTACAAAAGATGGACTTCAGATGGACTTAGGCGACCGGTCAAAAGTTTGGACGCGCAATACTTTCTACTTTTGACATTTTAAATACGCACAGAATACGTCAAATATATGAAGTAACGTAAGTGGATTTTAGAGATCGGACAATGGGTTTTTCATGGGTGGTGTTGATTGTTTAGAATCCAGAGAAACCGATGTCCAGAAGTGGAAGAAGTACTCGATTTTGTTACTAGTAAAAGTAAAAGTATCACCTGAAAAAATCTACTGAAGTGAAAGTATTAAAGTATCTGTTTAAAAAGTACTTAAAGAGTTGAAAGTACAAGTATTTCACGCAGATTTTGAGTCTTATAAAGCTTCAAATGTGGTGATTTTGATAAAGAAAATCAATTAAATTAATGTTTTTCTATCTGTTTTTTAAATTTTATATATTTTAAAAATTCTGAATGTTGAAAATAAACCCTAAGCCTTTTCAGCAAAAAACTTTTACTTTTCAGTCCTGTTCAAAAACGTAGTGGAGTAGAAAGTACAGATACTGCTCTCAAATGTACTGAAGTAAAAGTAAAAAGTACACGCTGCAAAATGTACTCAAGTGTAGTACAAATACCTAATGTTAGTGTTAATATAAAGCTTTGCGTGTAGTTTTTAGGCAAATCGACCAAAACAAAACGCCACGCTCTAGATTTAAAGCCGATACCCCACACGTTAAAAAGCGCAAATATCGGCCTGATATATCGACCAAACGATATATCAGTCTCCCTCTAATGGAACTGTGTAGTAAAGATTTGTTTTTTCTTAAATAACTTCCCAATTTTTTCAATATTTTACATTCAAATCCTCAAAGTATTCGCCTTTTGCTTTGTCGAAACATTTTTTTTTTTTCCCTACATAATTCCATATACGTTACTTCATATATTATATTACTTCATGTAGTGATGTGTTCTGTTTGTATATGAAAAGTAAGCAAAAAGTAGGAAAAAAAAGGAAAAAAAAAAACATTGAATGAGAGGGAGTGCCCAAATTTCAGACTGGCCACATGAATCAGTTCATACCAATTAGAATCGTTAATATTTTGTGCTTTAAAATGACGTAAAATTGAGTAAATGTTGAATGAACTTACTCCAGACGTCACTTATATACAGTATTTTTGTGTAAATCCTTCAGTCGTTCAGGTCTGATCCATAAAAGCCAAAAGTAAAAAACACTTACATATATATATTTTTTTAAATTTGAGGTAAAAAATGTGTCGTGGCCGTTTAAAACCACAAAAGCTGAAGATGTTGTTTTAGTCCCTGGACTCAGACTCCACCTGCAGATCACATGTGAACGACTGAACATGTGAAATAAAGAGACACATACGTTATTCATGAGAGCAGACGGGGCCGGATCAGCCGTGGGACTCTCTTAACTGCAAGGGCAAATGTACACAGAGCCCCACAGCGCCCCCAGAGGACAGTGCAGCTACGACACGACACAACGCTCCTGGTGCCGCGGACATGCAACACGATGATGACTGTATAGACTTACGGTTTGTACGCGACAGATGGGACATGTTTGAAGCACGGTATTTGTCACGGTGCTCGTGCTAACCTGCTAGCCACCGTGTTCCAAACGGGAAGTGATCATGGGCGCACTTCACAATCGACTCTGGCTCCAATTCGCTTTATATTGAAAAACTGTGTCCTCTCTCTGTAACTGCTGCTGTCAAACTCGTCATTTTGGTCTTAAATGTTCGTATTAACCCGCTCTGCACAATACTGTTGTTTTTATTTCACTATTGTGTCTGTAAATCAAGATATGAACATTAAAAACAGACAAATCAGGCGCCTTCTTTCCCTGAGGTCCCTCCCTCTAGCGTTAGCAACAGATTTGATTGACAGCGTTGCTAAGCGCCCACTCCCTGCCAAACCAACGGTGTGGACGGGAAGGGGCGTTTCCTTCCACAGCCTCACTCCGGATTGGCTCTTTGGTTGCTATGATACTCCTGAGTTTCATTTGACTAGAGCCAAACGCTGTCTGTGGGTGGGACTCTGCCTTCTATGTGTCCTAGCAGTGCAGCAGTGCTCATGTTAGCATACATCAGTGTTAGCATACATCAGTGTTAGCATACATCATTGTCAGCATACATCAGAGTTAGCATACGCAGCATTAGTATACACAGCGTTAGCATACATCAGTGTTAGCATACACAGAGTTAGCATACATCAGAGTTAGCATACACAGCGTTAGCATACACAGTGTTAGCATACACAGCGTGTTAGCATACATCAGTGTTAGCATACATCAGTGTTAGCATACACGGCGTTAGCATACACGGCGTTAGCATACACGGCGTTAGCATACACGGCGTTAGCATACACGGCGTTAGCATACACAGCGTTAGCTGAGTGCCTGTGTGGCAGATGGGACACATGTGTGGTCTATGGGGCAGGCCGGCTGGAGCCTGAGGTTGCACGGGGGACACGGCGGGAGGCTCCAAAGTCGTATTTATATTTATATACTTGTATGCACACCTCATTCCCCATTAATAAATCACCAGCGCAGCTCATCTCCTCGTGTGGTTTGGATCCAAGATGGCTGACACGAGAGTAAACTTTATTTTTAGTGTTTCTGCAGAGGAGTGTGAGAGGAGGAATGTGTTAATGGTGCCACCACAGCTTCCTCTGCGTGTTCCCATCACCGACTCTAATGCAAGAATGAGAGCGCAGAAGTAGGCGGAGCCAGTGAAAAACAAGTTTGGAGATGCTTAACGGGAAGTTTCAGCGTGGTTTTGATTTATAGTCTGTGGCATGTTCTATATGTGGGACATAATGGGCTTGTGGAGCAGGGTGGGCTGCTGGGAAGCTGGGACTACAATCCCCACGTAAGGATCCGGCGTGTGGTTTGACCTCCATTTTGCTACTGTCTTTGTGTCGCCTCCTTCAGGACAAATAAAAAACCTCCTTCCTCATGTGTAACCAGTGAAAACACTCATGTTTTTACAGTTGTTATGGAAGTATTGCTTTAAAAGGTTTTTCACTGAACCTGACCAAATGTTTTGACAGTATAGTTCGGCTGGGACTGTGCGGTGAGGATATTAACATGGCTCATGTCAGCACTTTAACTTCAAACTGAAACAGAAGAAGGAGCTGATTCTGGCACAAATACAGCCCCATAGTAACGAACAGATAGAGATCAGAGACACATCAGCCATTTTGTCTCTGTGCCATGTGAAGTGTGATATATTATGACTGTATAATGTCACTGGTGGAAGAAGTACTCCAGTTTGGCACTTAAGTAAAAGTACAGATATAAAAAAAATCTTAAGTAAAAGTATCACATGAAAAAATCAACATAAGTAAAAGTTAAAGTACCTGTTTAAAAATGTGCTTAAAGAGTAAAAAGTAAAAGTATTTCACACAGATTTTGAGTCTTATAAAGTTTCAAATGTGGTGATTTCAGCTGAATTTTGGTTTTGTTTTTTCTGGCTGTTTTTATTCGTATATTTTTGTTTGTTCAAATTATTATGAGCAGGTCTCACACAATAATAAAAAATACTTATATATTTCAGTCTGTTCGAAAATGTAGTGGAGTAGAAAGTACAGATACTACAAGAGCCACAGAGCCACAGAGCCACAGAGCCACAGAGCCCCCCAGCCCAAGAGCCACAGAGCCACAGAGCCCCCCAGCCCAAGAGCCACAGAGCCCCCAGCCCAAGAGCCACAGAGCCACAGAGCCACAGAGCCCCCCAGCCCAAGAGCCACAGAGCCCCCAGCCCAAGAGCCACAGAGTCCAGAGCCACAGAGCCCCCAGCCCAAGAGCCACAGAGCCACAGAGCCACAGAGCCCCCCAGCCCAAGAGCCACAGAGCCACAGAGCCACAGAGCCCCCCAGCCCAAGAGCCACAGAGCCACAGAGCCACAGAGCCCCCCAGCCCAAGAGCCACAGAGCCCCCAGCCCAAGAGCCACAGAGTCCAGAGCCACAGAGCCCCCAGCCCAAGAGCCACAGAGCCACAGAGCCACAGAGCCCCCCAGCCCAAGAGCCACAGAGCCACAGAGCCACAGAGCCCCCCAGCCCAAGAGCCACAGAGCCACAGAGCCACAGAGCCCCCCAGCCCAAGAGCCACAGAGCCACAGAGCCACAGAGCCCCCCAGCCCAAGAGCCACAGAGCCCCCAGCCCAAGAGCCACAGAGTCCAGAGCCACAGAGCCCCCAGCCCAAGAGCCACAGAGCCACAGAGCCCCCCAGCCCAAGAGCCACAGAGCCCCCAGCCCAAGAGCCACAGAGTCCAGAGCCACAGAGCCTCCATCTCTGCTTCAAATCTTCCTCAAAAACTAATGGGGCATTTCCTCCAATGCCACACCACCCAGCAAGAGTGTTTATTCTACACTCTACCAGCACACGCACACACACACACGGGCACACACACACGCGGGCACACACACACACGCGGGCACACACACACACACGCGGGCACACACACACACGCGGGCACACACACACGCGGGCACACACACACAGACGCGGGCACACACACAGAGATCAAACACAGCTCCAGACACTCACATTAGAGCAATGAGGAAATCATATTTACAGGTTTGGTTTGTGCGGTGAAATGAGCACTATGATCTATGGAAAAGGAGGAGGGACGCTGTCTGTCAGAAAAGGAGAAAGAGGAGGAGAGAGAGAAAGAGGAGGAGAGAGAGAGAGAAAGAGGAGAGGAGGAGAGAAGGAGGAGATGAGGAGAGAAAGAGGAGAGGAGGAGAGAGGAAGAGTGAGATGAGCACAGCCTGAGTGAGAGTTGAGGTTCTGATTGTCACCTGTGGGTCCTGGGGCAGGTGCAGTACCGTGTGCAGCCTCTCGGAGTGCTGGTGTCGGGACTCCTCCTCGTACGCCAGGTCGCGGTCGGGCTGGGGCAGGGTCAGGAACCTGCGAATGGTGCAAAGGTTCTCCCACAGAGTCCTGTTCTCCGGACTCGGACTCTCCTTCCACCGCAGCAGCTCACACAGCCAGCCCTGCGACACAAGGAGGAAATCGGGCTGAAGCCGGCGCCCCCTATGGACCGCCGCGCATCAGAATGAAGACGCGACGCTGACGAATCCTACGAGTATCACCGATTAAGAAAATAAAACTGGAGAAGGAAGTGTGTACGTCAGAGTGGGCCGTGTACGTCAGAGTGGGCCGTGTACGTCAGAGTGGGCGTGTACGTCAGAGTGGGCGTGTACATCAGAGTGGGCGTGTACGTCAGAGTGGGCGTGTACGTCAGAGTGGGCGTGTACGTCACAGTGGGCATGTACGTCAGAGTGGGCCGCGTACGTCACTGTGGGCCGCGTACGTCAGAGTGGGCCGCGTACGTCAGAGTGGGCCGCGTACGTCAGAGTGGGCCGCGTACGTCAGAGTGGGCCGTGTACGTCAGAGTGGGCGTGTACATCAGAGTGGGGCGTGTACGTCAGAGTGGGCCGCGTACGTCAGAGTGGGCCGCGTACGTCAGAGTGGGCCGCGTACGTCAGAGTGGGCTGCGTACGTCAGAGTGGGCCGCGTACGTCAGAGTGGGCCGTGTACGTCAGAGTGGGCGTGTACGTCACAGTGGGCATGTACGTCAGAGTGGGCCGCGTACGTCACTGTGGGCCACCTACATCAGAGTGGGCCGCGTACGTCAGAGTGGGCCGCGTACGTCAGAGTGGGCGTGTACGTCACAGTGGGCATGTACGTCAGAGTGGGCCGCGTACGTCACTGTGGGCCACCTACATCAGAGTGGGCCGCGTACGTCAGAGTGGGCCGCGTACGTCAGAGTGGGCCGCGTACGTCAGAGTGGGCCGTGTACGTCAGAGTGGGCGTGTACGTCACAGTGGGCATGTACGTCAGAGTGGGCCGCGTACGTCACTGTGGGCCACCTACATCAGAGTGGGCCGCGTACGTCAGAGTGGGCCGCGTACGTCAGAGTGGGCCGCGTACGTCAGAGTGGGCGTGTACGTCACAGTGGGCATGTACGTCAGAGTGGGCCGCGTACGTCACTGTGGGCCGCGTACGTCAGAGTGGGCCGCGTACGTCAGAGTGGGCCGTGTACGTCAGAGTGGGGCGTGTACGTCAGAGTGGGCCGTGTACGTCAGAGTGGGGCGTGTACGTCAGAGTGGGCCGCGTACGTCAGAGTGGGCGTGTCACAGTGGAGGTGAAAACGGGGGTAGTTCGACAAAATGGCGTCTTGAAAATAAACGATTAAAGACTCAAACACATCTCTGACCAGTCCAGTTTGTAGATCAGCTCTGATTTGAGACACGCTGAGAAAACTGCAGTGGACGGATAAATAAAGAGTGAAAATGAGTCCAAGTCCAGGGCCGTCTCTCCACTGTCTCTCCACTGTCTCTCCACTGTCTCTCCACTGTCTCTATTCTCTCACAGGACAGTCCCGCACGCCGCGCTGTGATTGGCCCGAGCTCTGAGAACGGACAGACTGCGGCTTCAAACAACTTTCAGCTTTAAACTGTTTATTTATTCAAGTTGTGTAGAAAAGATTGATCTAAAATTATACGAAAACTAAGTTAAAAAGTGACTGGAGCAGTTTGAGGAGTTTGGACTTTTTTACAGTTTCGGCAGCGTAATTGTTCTTGTAATGAGTGGATCAGATATCGGCTTTAAAATATCGAGTCAGACGATAAAAGAGACGCAAAGTGTAAAGAACAAATGACCCACAGAGCGCAGGATAAATGAAGATCACGGAGGAGAGCGGATACAGCGGTGAGTTAAAGGTGAAGTCAGACGTTTGAGTTTGTTTTGTGGCTCCAGCTGCTGATGGTCTGATTCTCTCTCTCTCTCTGCCTGTCTCTGTCACTCCCTGATTCCTCTCTCTCATTCTTTCTCTACCTCTCTCACTCCCCTGTTCTCCTCTGTCTCTTTCGCTGCCTCTCTCTCCCATTACCTTGTTTCCCTCTCTCTCTTCCTCTGCCTCTCTCTCTCTCATTCCCTTGTCTCTCTCTCTCATTCTCTCTCTTCCTCTACCTCTCTCCTCTTTCCTCTCTCTCTCACTCCCTTGTTTCTCTCTCTCTCATTCCCTCTCTTCCTCCACCTCTCTCTCACGTCCCTGTTCCTCTCTTTCTCCCTCTCTCTCCCTTGTTCCTCTCTCTCTCTTCCTCTGCCTCTCTCTCATTCCCTTCTCTCTCTCTCATTCTTTCTCTTCCTCTACCTCTCTCTCTCACTCCCTTGTTTCTATCTTGTTCCCTCTCTTCCTCTCTCACGCCCCCTCTCTTCCACTCTCTCTCTCCCTTGTTCCTCTCTCTCTTCCTCTGCCTCTCTCTCTCTCTCATTCCCTTGTCTCTCTCTCATTCTCTCTCTTCCTCTACCTCTCTCCCCTTTCCTCTCTCTCTCACTCCCTTGTTTCTCTCTCATTCCCTCTCTTCCTCCGCCTCTCTCTCACATCCCTGTTCCTCTCTTTCTCCCCCTCTCTCTCTCTGTCTATGGGCAGCTGCAGATTGGTGCTCGCTTTCTCTGTCTCTCCCCTTTCTCTCTCACTCCGCCTCTCTCTTTCTCTATCTCCATGTGCATGTGGGCAGCTGCAGCAGATGGGTACTTTCTCTCTCTTTCTCTCACTCCCCTGTTCCTCTCTCTTCCTATGCCTCTCTCTCACTCCCTTGGTTCTCTCTCTTGCTCCCTCTCTTCCTCTGCCTCTCTCTCTCCCCTGTTCTTCTTTGTGTTACTCTCCCTCTCGCCGTTTCTCTCTTTGCCTGTGGGCAGCTGCAGCAGATGGGTGCATTCTCTCTCTCTCCCTCACCCCCCTGTTCTTCTCTTTCTTTCCTTCCCTCTCCCTCTCTCCATCTCTCTCTCCATCTCTCTCTCTCTGTCTCTCTCTCTCTCTGTGGGCAGATGCAGCAGATGGGTGCTTTCTCTCTCTCTCTCTCTGTCTCTCCTCTGTTCCTTTCTTTCTTTCCCGCCCTCTCTCTGTCTCTCCATCTCTATGTGGGCAGATGCAGCAGATGGTTGCATTCTCTCTCTCTCTCTCTTACCCCTGTGCCTCTCTTTCCCTCCCTCCGTCTCTCTCTCTCTCTCTGTGGGCAGATGCAGCAGATGGGTGCATTCTCTCTCTGTCTCTCCCCTGTTCCTCTCTCTCCCTCCCTCCGTCTCTCTCTCTCTCTCTCTGTGGGCAGATGCAGCAGATGGGTGCATTCTCTCTCTGTCTCTCCCCTGTTCCTCTCTTTCCCTCCCTCCGTCTCTCTCTCTCTCTCTCTGTGGGCAGATGCAGCAGATGGGTGCATTCTCTCTCTGTCTCTCCCCTGTTCCTCTCTCTCCCTCCCTCCGTCTCTCTCTCTCTCTCTCTGTGGGCAGATGCAGCAGATGGGTGCATTCTCTCTCTGTCTCTCCCCTGTTCCTCTCTTTCCCTCCCTCCGTCTCTCTCTCTCTCTCTCTGTGGGCAGATGCAGCAGATGGGTGCATTCTCTCTCTGTCTCTCCCCTATTCCTCTCTTTCTCTCCCTCTCCTTCCCTCCCTCCGTCTCTCTCTCTCTCTCTGTGGGCAGATGGGTGCATTCTCTCTCTGTCTCTCCCCTGTTCCTCTCTTTCCCTCCCTCCGTCTCTCTCTCTCTCTGTGGGCAGATGCAGCAGATGGGTGCATTCTCTCTCTGTCTCTCCCCTGTTCCTCTCTTTCCCTCCCTCCGTCTCTCTCTCTCTCTCTGTGGGCAGATGCAGCAGATGGGTGCAGTGAGCCATGACCGTCAGACCCACCAAAACCTGAGGGACATCGCCGACCGCACACACCCACAAACATGTACAGAACCCCCAGCTGTGTCACGCTCACACATGCTAACTCACGCTAACTCACGCTAACTCACGCTAACTCACGCTAACTCACGCTAACTCACGCTAACTCACGCTCCTTTAACACGCCAAAGCTACAATACATAACATACATTTCCAGACAAAAGGCTTGAACGCACAGGAAGAGGAAGTGAATATTTTGAACAGGACTGTAGCAGATTTAAGGAGAACAGGAGGAAGACGTCAGGGCTAAATCCGAAGATGTAGAGCGGGATAATACGAACATTTAAGACCAAAATGACGAGTCTGACAGCAGCAGATACAGAGCGAGGAGACACAGTTTTTCAATAGAAAGCGAACTGGAGCCAGAGTCGATGAAGCTGGAAGCGCGCACATGATCACTTCCTGTTTGGAACGTGACGGCTAGCAGGTTAGCTATGTCCTAAAAAGCGTGTCAAAAGTGAAAAATAGCACTGTGTCCATATAAATGACCACATCAGTCACAAATGATGAGCACAAAACTGTTCAGATCTGTCTATCTGGACTATTTTCTAATTTTGTTTGGCCGAGTGCGCTGGCCCTTTAAGAAAAAAACAGGATGTTGCCCCTGCTGGTCATGTGGGGAAGCGCAGGCAGTAAAGCAGAAACGTCTCCGCTGGCTAACATGTGTTAATTACTCTCCCTGTAAGTCTAAAACAACTCGAAAAACCTAAAGAATTCATAAAAATGTGGACAAAAACAAACTATTTACAAGCTAATTTACATGGCAGCTTATGTTGAGTTACTGGAGAGCGTTGGGGTTAGCATTAGCGTATTAAAACATGGGTTGCTGTATTTCTTTGTAGGATCGTTAACATAAACCGGACTGTTCTGTTATAATTCCACACCTGCCGCATAACGACCAGGCCAAACCCATCCTGGCGTCAGTGACTTCTCGCGGACGCGTTTGGCTCCTGGACGGTACAAACGGGGTTGCGCGAGGCCAGTGCACAGAGCGAGCACAGCCCCGCCGCAGCCCCGTGTCTCGTTTACTTCTCATCAGCTGGACTCAATGTGTTTCAGTTTGACAGCGCTCTCTGACAGATTGATGGAGGTGTGGGTTAGCGCAGGGTGTGACCGGCTCGTGCTTGAGAAAGTTCTTGTTCTGGATGTACGCGAGGCTCGTGCAGGTTTGCAGGAGCGAGAGCAGTTTATTCTGTTTAACTCTTCACTCGTTTACTTCTGCAGAAAAGTGTGTCGCAAAGATAATAAGCGCGTTTGGTGCAGAGCCAGCGTGAATGAAAAAGTAAACATGCGGATTTAATGACAGTGTGGCGTGATTCTATTGTCATTGTATATGCAAATCATGTTTTTTTTAACCAGATGCCTTTCTCAGATAAGTTCAGCAGACGCACAGACTTTACTTTACGCACCTAGCTTAAAGCGAACTGAAACAAAAACATGGATGTGTGTTGAGGTTCTGCTGCTGTGGTTGAGTTGAGTTCATCAGAATCAAACCTCGTACCTGACTCTTGTTGGCAGCCACTTTAGCGAAAAGCGCCTGAGACACCTTCGCCCTCTTCATCTCCTGCTGGATCTCCTCGTAGATGCCTGAGGTAATGTTGACCAAAGACTCCAGCTTCATGGGCAGCTCTGACCCGGGGCCCGGCTGCTTCGGCTGCACAGAACAAAGTCCCAAGTACAAATGTTACAGATATAAAATGTTTGAACCTGTTTGAGATCAGGACAGGAAATAACATAAAGCACTCAGTGATCATTAAAGTGCCCAGTACACATCTATGTACACATATATACAAGTATATATTACAAAGTGATTCCTAATCAGGGGCCTCTCCTGTTTACAGACATGAGGTGATGTTATCAGCTCACATCAGACAGACACGGCCCTCCTCGTATGAGCTGCTCTGGTTTAGTTTACAGATCAAAGTCATTAAGCCCTTTGTCGTCCTTCTCGTTTTGGTTTGTATGAGCACATATTGGCCTGTGGATTGTGTACACACTGTTTGATGTTGTCCACAGGGCGAGTTCGGGCCAGTGAGCTTACATTCCCTGTAAACGATGCTCAGATAATTTTCATAGACATAATAAGAGCGGCTCCCAGATTGAGCCTTGAATGGGCATCGCTCTGACATCACAGAGCTCGTCTTATCACTGCTAAATTATTGTGTGTACATTAGACTTCCATAAGACGGTAGAACGTCTGTGTGTTTACAGTGCGGCTCTATTATAAATGGCATCTGTTTAAGATGGCGGCTGTGGTCTGCTCTGATGAAACGTTACAGACAGAAGAGTGTACCGAGTTGGATATCTTAGTCTTGTTCTTCCAAATGGAGGCCCAGGTATCAGGGTTTATCTGCTCGTCCAAGCTCCTCTCCCACACTTTCTACACACACCAAACATAAGGAGAATTTGTTAGATATAATTTTCAGAGCACATGTTCCTCTGCCCCTCAGGCAGAAGCGTCTGTCCACTGCACTGGTCAGACGGTGTATTACAGAGGAGGTGCTACCTGTGACATTCTCGGCCCAGATGAGTTTGAGTTGGAGGCGGGCAGTCCCACTGAGGGGTTCATGGTCCTCTCTCTCTCCTCCTGGTAGATGCGGTCCCGCTCGCCCTCTGGCAGGTTCAGGAAGTTGTGCATGGCTTTGAGATTCACCAGCAGAGACTGAGAGGCTGTGCGCGGGTCCTCTTCTTTACGGAGGATTTCTGATAACAGGCCCTGGACACACCACAGGATCACATGGACTCACGCTCACGTGCGCTCACGTGCACTCACGTGCGCTCGCTAATACACAGGTGCTGTGTACAGTGACGCAGCAGCAGCACCTGGCCGTAAGGTTCTCTCTTTTTATCACATTGGTCTAATGGGGCGTGTAGTCACTGTCACAGCAGGATTACATCACCTGTTTGTGTTTGTGAGGGCGGGAAACAAGACTAAATGATCCAACTCGATGTCCTGCTACGCTCCTGCTCCACACAGGTGTTTATGACAGATTAGCTATTAGCATCATGTGAGAGGGATTCACCTCTGTAGTGTGTTTGAAATACGACCTAAACCACCAGATAAAACCTGCATATATTTAGAACTGTGCAACATAGAGTTATGGTTATGGTTATGGCTGACCTTAACCATAACTATGAAAATGACACATATTTATCTAACTCACACGTACACACATATACTCATACACACACACACACACACACACACCCCCACATATACTCATATACACACACACACCCCTATACTCATATACACATACACACACACACACACACCCCCACACACATATACTCATATATATATATATATATATACACACACACACACACACACCTACACACACATATACTCATATACACACACACATATACTCATATACTCATACACACACACACACACACCCCCACACATATACTCATATATATATATACACACACACACACACACACACCCCTATACTCATATACACATACACACATATATACACACACATATACTCATATACACACACACACATACTCATATAACTCGTGCACATTCATAAACCCTCGTGCACATTCATAAACCCTCGTGCACATTCATAAACCCTGGCGTGGGGGCTGTGCTTCGTACCTGTGTCCGGTTGAAGGCCACTCGAGCGAACACGGCCTGGGACACGCTGGCCCTCTTCAGCTCGTCCCGTACCTGCTGGTAGATGTCGGACGACACCTCTGAGGCGGAGGGGTTACTCCCCAGGTGGTCTCCTGTGGTCTTTGCGGAGCCTCGGGGGATGGGCGGGTGGTTGAGGAACTGTTGGTTGATGGCCTGCGGGTGCTGGTGGGCGAGCAGGCGGCTCACGGCCAGTTGCTGGTTAATGAGATGTGCCATGGCGAGCTGCTGCCGCACCAACTGAGGCGAGAGCTGCGGGGACAGGAGCCCACCTGGGCCCAGCAGGGGCTGCAGGGGCCCGGGAGGAGGAGGGGGAGGGGGCACCTGTCCTGAGCGCAGAGGTCCCCCGTGATGCAGCGGCCCGTGGGGGGACGGCTGCTGCGGGGGAGGGGCGGGAGGCTGAGGTTGTGTGGGGCTCTGCACCTCTTTGAGCAGAGGACTCCCCGCTCCCAGGTGTCCGAGCTGAGCCAGACCGGCCAGGTGAGGAGGGGGCCGCTGTCCCACCACACAGAAGTCTGCTACACTGTCTCTCTCAACTGTGGACCATGAAGAACACATGATCAGAAGGTCAAAGGTCACGTGAGCTCCAAAACAACACGGTTTAATGAACACTTACTCTTGATGTCGACGTGCTCACGCCCAGACCAGATCTTCTCCAGATAGTCCACTGCTTAACACAGAACAAATATATTTATACAACTGTCTTTTATTTACACAACTACACCAACACTGTGTTTGTGTCTAACATTCAAACTATAACTGTGTAAGTTTAACATATATGTGGTTATCTATCATACGTCACATGGGGGAACTTACCTTTAATCTTTTTGAATTTCTTGTACCAGCGACCGAACTCCTGACATTTGGCTATAGAGACGTTGGCGTAGTACGAGCTGTTGACTATGGACGAGATCATACTCTGAGAAGAAGAAAAAGAAACTCAGAAACGAACAGAAACTCACATCCCGACCTCCACAAACTAATCCCCATTTTGAAAAGCTTCGGGACTCAAAATGGACCCCTCCTCTTTGCTCTTAAACGTAGCGATTTAGGTTTGGGAGAAGTGCGTTTGTTCCTATGGGGTTTGTAGCTATGTAAACACTTTAACATCCCTATCATGTAATAAATAGACGGCCACACACACTCTCACAAGAGCAATAGACAAACATTAATCATGACTGGAAGCCACCCATGGAAAGCAGAGAGGGAATCTCCAGCCGCACGCGCATATGCTAGCAATTGATTCAGCGATCAACACCCTGCGAGCGCTCCATTTAAACACAGGCATAAATCTCACATACAAGTCGTTATGGGCCCAGGATGTGGCTAAACATGGATCTGGATACAACAACTCCGCACTTGAGCTGCACAGTCTCACTTATCGATAAGAAAAATGCACAGCTCCACGTTTATCCAGTCAAAAACGAGCAAATGGTGAACGTGTGTGTGTGACCTGCAGCTCCAACCTCTGCAAACGTCAGCTCTGCGCGGTTCTTTACGAGTCTAACGGTTCGTTTTATCACTCTAGAGTTAAAGCTCCACTGTGCGTTGTCTCATGGAGATGTTATCGCTTTGCCCGGAATGTGTAACTCTTATTTATTTGTCTTTATTTCTGCAGAAAACACCAGAGTCAGGACAAACAAAACCAAACAAATAGGTCCACTTCAAACATTAAAAACAGGAGCAGGTGTGATTATAAATGTCCTTCAAATGTTCTGTTTTTTGGGAAGGAAAATAACCAAAAGCTTTTTCCCCATTTCGGTTCTAGTGCGTCCAGATTTTGGATTTAAAATTTCCTTTTCAAAGTTCAACAAACAGGTGAGATATTGAGCCCTTTATAAATACATTTAATAAACACATTTACACAGTGTTCTTCTGACAGATGCAACGGCTAAACTACTTTTCCATCGAGTAAACAGCGCTGCGTTTAAATTCATCACCCGTGCTTGTTTCTATAATTAATCATTTGGATTTTAAGCCGTTACATAATTCTGAGATATGTAGATATTTTATTGCTGAACAGCGGGGCGCTCGGTTTGGTTCGTGTGACTGTCTTGTTTCCGTAATTAGTTTTATCTGTGGAACATTCCAGTTTGGACCCACCGCCAGAACTTTTTATAAATCGATACTGCGCGGCTGATGTCATCGACGTTCCTCTGGGGTGTGAAGCTAACTGGAGGCACTGCTCTGTTTGAAGGTCTGTCACTCGAGTTAGACTTTAATCTGAGTTTTGTTTTAACACGATCTGACCACAAAGAGCTGATTAATCTGAACTACAACAGGAGAGCTGATTTGTGCTGTTTAACAAGTCCCTCTCAAATAACATTACAGTGAAAAGCTAGCTAGCGTTAGCGTTAGCCAACAGTTTTTCAGTGAGTCGCTTTCACCTTTTTGTAAAATCAAACTTCTAAACAGGACCGTGTTGACCACAGGCTCCTGAAAATGCGCTCTTTAAATCACTTTTGTATTTTTTTAGATTTCAGACAATATTAAACTTTTTTTTGTCTCGGTGCATTGTCTCCATGGTAACTACTGAACAGTCCACCATGGACATACATGTAGAACACCCCCAGCATGATGTCAATGCAAAGTAAGACTGCACCTTTACGTCTCTGTGAACGATTTAAACATTTTGAATCTTATTTCTTTCAGATTTTTTTTAACTTAGATTTATTATTATTATTATTATTTTTAATTATTATTATTATTTGAAATCTTATTTTATTATTATATTATTTATTTTATTTTATTGTATTTATTTATTTATTATTTTAATTTGATTTATTTATATATATTTGTTTTTAATGTATTATTTGCAAATCTTCTTTCATTATTATTATTATTATTATTATTATTATTATTATTATTATTATTATTATTATTATTATTATTATTATTATTATTATTATTATTATTTCTTTTTTTAATATATTTTTTTTATTTCTTGTTTGAATCTTCTTGCAGACTGTACCACAGAGGAGCTGCTGAGGCTCTGACACTGAGCGTGACACGTCTGGACTCTGTTGTTAAAGTCAGGTGGGGTCAGGCAGGGTCCAGTGGGGTCAGGTGGGGGTCAGGTGGGGTCAGGTGGGGTCCGGTGGGGGTCCGGTGGGGTCTCCTTACCTGTGACAGGGGGCAGGCTTTGGCCAGGCTGCTTTGGTTCATTTCCTTGAGAAGTTCTTTGAGGGCGTTCCTGACGGTGGCGTGATTCCACTGTTCACACGGAAGATCCTCCAACTTAGAAAAACTGAAAGAAAAAAAAAAAACAACAATTAGTATTTCTGTGTGTCATTTCAAATCAAAAGAGACAAACTAAATCAACATTCTCTTTAGTCTTTAGTCACTTAGTCTGTGATCTATGGAAATATCAGACATGACCTCTTGATGTTTTGACCTCTGCTGTGCGTTGACTGACCTCTGCAGCTGGATCCGCAGAGTGACCATGTGATACACCTCCAGTAACATGTCCGCCACAGTCGCCTCGGGAGCGTCGGTCAGGAAGTGGATGGGCAGAGGGTTCCACCGTCCTACTTTGATGATGCCTGCGTTACCAAGGAAACAAAAGACGGTAAATAAGAGTAAATAAAAGTAAATAAAAGTACTGTATACACTTGTACTTTTAAAAATACACCACGAGGGAAAATGACTTGGACACATCAGAAAACACACGATAAGAATGAGACGGTAAAAATACTACAGTGTCGTTTCAGTGATGAGATTATTAATTTGAATATTAATTTGATTCATTTTTTTAAATTATTATTATTTTTCTCCCAAATGCATTTTTTAAATTATGTATTATTTATCCTTTATTATGTAATTATTATTTTTTATTATTTATTTATTTTTTCATTTGTTTTTAGTGTTCGAATGTATTTTTTAAAATGATTTTCTGTCTTTTTTTATTTATTTTTTTTAATTTTTTTATGATAATCCTGACGTCTCCTCTCGTTGTCTTTGTTAACTTAAGTCTTCATTCTCGTTTCTACAGGAGCTCTTTTGGGTCAAACCTGATGGACTTCTACATAAAACGACACAGATCCGTGTTTTGCTGTGACTGTGTCTGAATAAAAAACTCCGACATCACAACAGCCTCGTCCAGGCAGGTTTTTTGGGGTCTGGCGGGAACTGTGAAAACTAAACAAAACTAATGGCATTAGTATCGTCCAAATGAGATCCAGACGCGTCCTGAAGCTCGTCTCACTGTGTCTTTGTCCCCTGCTCCTCAGCCCTCCCCACGCCTCCCCTCCTATCCTCTTTATCCTCTCTCCTCCTCTCTCTCGTCTTGCCTCCTCTCTCCTTTCCCCTCTCATCTCTCCCCTCTTTCCTCTCTTCTTCCCCCTCTCCTCTCCTCCTTCCACTCCCCTCTCCTCCCCTCTCCTTCCCTTTCTTCTCCCCTCTTTCCTCTCCCCTCCCCTCTCTCCTCCTTCCTCTCCTCTCTTTTTTCCTCTCTCCTCCTCTCTTTCCTCTTCCCTCTCCTCTCCCCTCTTTCCTCTCTTCTATCTTCTCTCCTCTCTTTCCTCTCTCCTCCACTCTCCTACCCTCTCTCCCCTCCCCTCTCCTCTCCTCCTCTCTCCTCATCTCCCCTTCTCTCTCCTTCCTCCTCCTCTCTCCTCTTCTCTCTCCTCCCCTCTCTCCCCTCTTCTCTCCCCTCTTCTCTCCCCTCTCTCCTCTTCCCTATCTCCTCTCCCCTCTTTCCTCATCTCCCCTTCTTTCTCCTTGCTCCTCCTCTCTCCTCTTCTCTCTCCTCCCCTCTCTCCTCTTTCCTCTTCCATCTCTCCTCTCCTCTCCCCTCTTTCCTCATCTCCCCTTCTTTCTCCTTGCTCCTCCTCTCTCCTCTTCTCTCTCCTCCCCTCTCTCCTCTTTCCTCTTCCATCTCTCCTCTTTCCTCTCTCCTCTCCTCTCCCCTCTCTCCTCATCTCCCCTTCTCTCTCCTTGCTCCTCCTCTCTCCTCCCCTCTCTCCTCATCTCCCCTTCTCTCTCCTTGCTCTTCCTCTCTCCTCTTCTCTCCTCCCCTCTCTCCCGTCTTCTCTCTCCCCTCTTCTCTCCCCTCTTTCCTCTCTCCTCTCCTCTTTCCTCCTCTCCTCTCCCCTCTCTCCTCTTCTCTCCTCCCCTCTCTCCCCTCTTCTCTCCCCTCTCTCCTCTTTCCTCTCCTCTCCCCTCTCTCCTCATCTCCCCTTCTCTCTCCTTGCTCCTCCTCTCTCCTCTTCTCTCTCCTCCCCTCTTTCCTCTCCCCTCTCTCCTCATCTCCCCTTCTCTCTCCTTTTCCCTTCCTCTCTCCTCTCCCCTCCTCTCCCCTCCCCTTATCTCTCCTCTTTTTCCACTTCTTAAATCCTCTCTCATCCCTCTGTTCTAGTGCCTTAGTTTGATCGTTGTATCTTTGATTCATTTTAGATCCAGACAAACTCAATATTTAAAAGTCCAAGAACCGTCTGGACCTTCACAAACTCTGCTCCTGAATTTTAATTAATTAATACGGAAATAAATGTGATATTTTTCATTCATTTCTTCACGTTTGGGAGGAGGCTCCAGGTCATAAACGCCGCTGTCAGCGTTTCAGAAAATAACAGCGAGCCGTGTGTCTGTGAGACGTTTGGGGCCAGACGAGTCATTTATTTATTTTATATTTATTTATGTGTCATATGTCGAGACACACAGAGCAGGTTACAGTATATGTGCATCAAAATGTGCTCGTGAAGTTAGGTCTGACTTCAATGCAGAAACACACCACAGATCGGCCGATACGAGGGGTTTTCATGGATGATGCCGGTGCTGATGATTTAGAAACCGATATTGATCATTTTCTCCATAAATATATGACTTAAAATAGATACTAACATAAATACTGTCTATACTTTTACTGCTACACATAATTTAACTAAAATTATCTTTACAGTTTATACGTCCACATTCCTGTTTTTACTATAACCCATAATGCATCTGTGTAATCTCATTTTTGTGAACGCCCTCATCGCACTAAAGGGTTAAAATGAAGCTTTAAGTTGAATAGTTGAGGCCAAACCAAATATCGACAGACGGGAGATTCAAGCCCGATATCCCAAACGCAAACCACTGCAAATATCGGCCCAGTATATGTGTGTGTGTGTGTGTGTGTGTAATGTACATGTGTAAAATCTATACATCGACCTGTCAGAGCGCTGTGTCTATAACGTGAGGGATGACCGTCATAAAGAACTTTAAAGACACGAAATAAAATCCTCAGTTTCTTTTATGATGGAAAAAAAGTGCCTTCCTCCATTTTTGGGCCTTTGTCTGTTTCTCATATATTTTTATGTCTCACGCAGAGCCTGAAATCAGAGAGAATCATGTACGAGGCTAAAGACGCAACCACACTCCCTCCACTGACCAGCAGGGGGACGTGAGCGCGTGAAAAAACAACAAACGACACCAAACGGCCCGACGTTAAACAAAAAAGCACCAAACACCTGACGCTAAACAACCTGACGCTAAACGGCCCGACGTTAAACAGTCCGACACTAAACGACCAACGCTAAATAGCCCGATGCTAAATAGCCCGATGCTAAATAGCCCGATGCTAAATAGCGTGATGCTAAACAACCTGATGCTAAACAGGCCGATGCTAACAGGGCGGGCTCCAGACACTGGGCGTGTTCCTGCGGCGGCTCGCACGCTCTCAACGCCACATGGAGGCATTTGATGCTCAATGATTGTGGAGCCATCATTTTTTTTGGTCTGCTCTCCTAAAGCTGCTCCTCTGTCTGCTCCTCTCCAGCTCTGCGCCCCTCTCTACTCCTCTCCTGCTCTGCTCCTCTGTCTGCTCCTCTCCAGCTCTGCCCCTCTGTCTGCTCCTCTCCAGCTGCTCCTCTGCCTGCTCCTCTCCAGCTCTGCGCCCCTCTCTACTCCTCTCCTGCTCTGCTCCTCTGTCTGCTCCTCTCCAGCTCTGCTCCTCTCTCTGCTCCTCTCTCTGCTCCTCCCCAGCTGCTCCTCTCCAGCTCTGCTCCTCTGCCTGCTCCTCTGCCTGCTCCTCCTCAGCTGCTCCTCTCCAGCTCTGCTCCTCTGCCTGCTCCTCCCCAGCTGCTCCTCTCCAGCTCTGCTCCTCTGTCTGCTCCTCTGTCTGCTCCTCTCCAGCTGCTCCTCTCCTGCTCTGCCCCTCTCTCTGCTCCTCTCCAGCTCTGCTCCTCTGCCTGCTCCTCCCCAGCTGCTCCTCTCCTGCTCTGCCCCTCTCTCTGCTCCTCTCCAGCTCTGCTCCTCTGCCTGCTCCTCCCCAGCTGCTCCTCTCCAGCTCTGCTTCGTGTCCAAAGTTAAAAGTCCAAATCATTGTTCCCATTTCCACATTAAAATTCCACCTCCCAGAGACGGCCTTGATGTGGGCGGCTGGTGGCTTGGCTCGCGTCTGCCTTTGCCCATCTACACAAAAGACTTTTCGACGCACGCTTAGCCTATGCGCACTGTAATATCATTGTCCTGTCCTAATGGTCACAGCAGTCTGGGACGTCCTCCAAACTGCTTCCAGGTTGGAGACGGCGAGGGGAAGCCCGCCGCCGCCCCGCACCGCTCCACCGCAACCACCAACCCGACATGATCCAATGACAAAAATATCAGCGCGAGATCGAGCTCGGATCCCCGGGCCGGTCTCTTCAATTATTCGTTTGCGTTTTCATCTTTATTTCATCACTTTTTTACGCCTTATTGACCGCTCATGAATATTTGAGCGGCTCTCGGGCGAGTATCACACGTTTGGTTTGATTCGCTGACCTCGCTGTAGCTTAACCCCGATGTAACCTGCGCGTTCGCCGTTAACATTCAGGCGTTTCGGTGTCGTTCAGTTCTGCGCTGACCCTCGACTGTATATATAAATGGACATGGCTAACCTGCTAACCGCTACGTTCCAAATAAGAAGTGATCACGTGCGCTTCTGGCTCCAATTCACTTTACGTTGAAAAACCGTGTCCCCTCTTTTCGTAACTGCTGCTGTCAGACTCGTCATTTTGGTTTTAAATGTTCGTATTAACCCGCTCTACATGACCCTGGGGTTTTTATTTCGCTATTTTATCCGTGAATCAAGATATGAACATTAATAACAGACAAATCAGGCGCCTCCTTTCCCCGAGGTCACTCCCACTAGCGTTAGCAACAGGTTTGATTGACAGCGTTGCTAAGGACCAGCAGTGTGTTAAACCAGCAGTGTGGGCGGGAAGAGGCGTTACCTTCAACAGCCTCGCTCTGGATTGGCTCTTTGGTTGCTATGATACTCGCGGTCGCAATTCCTAATATCAAATTAGGCTCCAAATTCGCCGCTATAACCGCTAGCTTCGATGAGTTTCATTTGACCAGAGCCGAACGCTGTGGGTGACGTCACACTCGCGTATACTTAAGCAGTATTAGATTATTTTTTTCCGTTATGTTGATTTTTTGATGTTTTGTAGTGACTGAAATTGCAAATTAAACACCCCAAACATCAACATCAACATAAATATAAAGTATTTACCAAGAGTCTGAGCAGTGACGGGAGTAATACTTTGAAATATATGCATGAATACTCAAATTAAAATGTGTTTTGTGATGTATTCTGGTACACGAGCCAATCGGAGAACTGTATACTCTGAATACTTGGAATACTTTTACATGGAGCTGCGTTTAAATCATAAAAGAGTGAGAGTAAAAATGCAAAATATGATTAAAAACAGTTTTATGTTTGTTCTGCAGAAGTTAAAATCTCACCTGCTTCACCAAAAGAGCCAGGTTTTATATTTTTATCACTGATTCTGTGCAATTTGAACGTCCTCCTTTGAGTTTAGGAAAGTAACTGTAATCTGAAAAAGTAACTGTACCAGAACACAGCTACTCAAAATACGTATTTCAGTATTTCCGTACATGTATTTGCAGTTACTTCCCGACACTGACGACAAAAATTACACCTCTTGTCCAAAACCATTTTAAAGATCCACTATGTAACTTTTCCCGGTGGAGATCAGCCTCTTCTCTCATCTCCACGGAGACGTTTTTGTTGTTTTGTTTCTTGCTTTACGCGACATGTCCCACAGTATTAAACCTGTCTACGAAGTACAAGTGTTTTATTGCTCCAAAACACCTTGAAAAACATGTACGTCGCCTCTCCACGGATCTGACTTGTAATTTGGCCTGTCACGCGTACAATATCTGCTTGTCGCAATGGAAATAGATATAAAACAAATGCCATACTGTGGAACTTTGTGTACATGCGTCTGCCACCTATTTGTCTCCATGCAGGTTGTTGTTGTTGTTATTGCGCTGCCTGGAATGTTCCGCAGTATGGCATTTTTCTGATTTATTTCCGCTTATTAAAATGTAGAAAAGAGTAAAAATAAATATTAAAAAACCCGAGTGTGTGTCCAGTCGCGCAGGTGCAGCCGTAAGAATTAATTTCACCTTTTTTTTCCCAACTTTTTACATGTTAATAATCTTTTTTTTTCACAGCCAATCAGATCGTCGTGTTTGCACAGTAAACATAATGTGGCCTGACATTTACAGAACTAATCCAAAGTCAATACAGCAGTGTGGAAAATCTTTTTATGATCCAGAACAGAACATATAGGCTCATTCTATACACCACCTCGTCGCAGGCGTAGCGCGGCGGGGAGGCTCGTATACTTTGCCCGGTCTACTGCAAAACGGCCTCGTCCTGTGGGAGCTGGAGTCGCACCGTCAACCTACGGGTCAGCGGATCCACTCGTTTTACTAATAAGGTTCACGTCGAGAGCGGGATTTGAACCGGCGACCTTTGGATCACTAGACAAACGCTCTAAAACAGAAGTGTCCAAACTTTTCTCATTAAGAGCCACGTTTAAAAACACAAACAAAGCTAAGAGCCGACTGAGGGCCATAGACGGGTCGCGAATACAGAGAATACTTCAAATCTGTGTGTTTTTTACAAGTTAGACTGAACCACTAGACCTTTATTCACACGTACATCCTCAACGGGACACATTAAATATTTGGTATGGGCTTGTTAAAGTAGATTTTCAGAAATGTACAGTAAAAAGTAGTGTTTAAGGCAATATGGGTCAATAAACCTGGAAGCTTGAGGGCCAAGAAAAGTTGGTCTGCGGGCCGCATTTCGCCCCTGGGCCAGAGGTTGGGCATGCCTGGTTTACAAACACCAAACCCCCGAGCTCATGAGGATCACTTATTAAGGCTCGTGTATTGTATTCTGACGGTAGACGTAGCAAAGGAATAGGCTTGTTTACTTTGAGGGTTTACGTCGAGAGTGGGATTTGAACAGGCAACCTTTGGATCAGTAGACAATCGCTCTAAAACAGGGGCGTCCAAACTTTTCTCATTAAGGGCCACGTATTAAAAAAAGTAGATTTTCAGAAATATACAGTAAAAAGTAGTGTTTAAGGTCATATGGGCCAATAAACCTGGAAGCTTGAGGGCCATGAAAAGTTGGTCTGAGGGCCACATTTCGCCCCTGGGCCAGAGGTTGGGCGTGCCTGGTTTATAAACAAAAAACGCCCGAGCTCATGAGGATCACTTATTAAGCCTAACACATCATATTTTAGACAGAATGATAGATTTTTTTATGTTTTAATCTCCCAGAACAGAACATACACGGTCGCTCTACGCTCCTGTCACTGTTTGTATTCTGACGGTAGGCGCAGCAAAGCAGTAGGCTTGCATACTTTGCCTGGTCTATTGCAAAACAGCCTTGTCCTGATACGAAGGCTGCAATTTCCATCGCTGTGTCCGCACTCGCCGTCCACAGCCCTGACCCTCTGTGGCCACTTTGTACGACGTGGCACAGAACAATGGCCTTTAACTATTCGCTCTCCCAAGCCCAAAAGTACAGGTCTGCTCCCATCTCTTCTATAAAAGCCTTCCGACCCTTATAATTGAAATAAACAATATCTTCCATTTAATTACTGGTCTGTGCTAATTACAGAAAGGCCGTGGTGCTTTAAATACACTGCTGGGACACAAGAATGCAGGACACAATTCAAACAGGCAGAAAATAGCTGAGACTCTGTGTAATTTTGGTTGTGGACCGCAAGGGAAAAAATGTATAAGCCAGAAATTATTCATTTACAATAAATGCTAAAAACAAAAAGGATCCGTTTGTGAAGAGCAGGAGCAGGACATGCATTTTTACAGGGGCGGCGCCAGAGGGAAGGATTGAGGGGGCACTGGCCTCCCCTAGAATGGTCAGTACCCCCCAGAGCTCCTCCAAAAGAAGCCTGACGAAACATGTTCAAAATGAGGGGATAACTACATTTAAACTTGTGTAAAACATCCGAGCAAACGTGGTGCATTTCCTCCGTGCCGTGTCAGACGAATTTACTCTGAAGTGCTGTATGTTTGCGGTTTGTTTTCTCCCCGACAAAACCCACAATGTCGATGAA
Organism: Periophthalmus magnuspinnatus; assembly: GCF_009829125.3. Lineage (NCBI taxonomy): Eukaryota > Metazoa > Chordata > Actinopteri > Gobiiformes > Gobiidae > Periophthalmus > Periophthalmus magnuspinnatus. The sequence goes on from NC_047146.1 coordinate 5,329,890, forward strand.
AAGTTCCGCACCGACAGATTTCAGAAACGCTTCGGACTTAAGTGTTTCTCTGCACAAACTTAAAGCGATTATTGAGGAAGAGCGATATAATACACAAACGTTTGAACTTTGAGAGAGTTTAAACGAGAGAGAAATGTGAGAAAACGTCAACGCCTGTGTGAGAAAAGTGTATAAAGTGTGTGGTGAGGGGTTTTTACAGCCAAAAACATGTAGAATAATTGTAAAAAAATAAAGCTGATACTTCACGGATTTCGATTTCGCGGGTTATTTTTAGAACGTAACCCCCGCGATAAACGAGGGACCGCTGTATTTACATGTTAAAAGAGCACAAACATTGAACATCCAAGCAAAAATTAAGAGTTAATATGGCTGACCGCGCCTTCTTCTCCTCCTGCGAACCACAGCTCACCTCAGCCACGCCTCAAATTACCCAGAAGCCCGTCTGTTTCCGCTCTCTCCTCCCTCCCTCCGTCCTGTCCCGTGCCACTTGTTCATGTTTCAAACCCAAACGCCTCACCGTCTCCTGAATCGGCCCGAGACGGAGCCCCACACCCCGCGTCCCTCCCCGTCGCGCCTCCACATCGCTCAGTATCTTCATCACGCTCCATTGTTGTGGCGCGGTCCGTGGTCCTCGCTCGTGAAACGCGCGGAGCCGCCCCCGGGTTCTTCGCGCTTGTGTTTTGGTAAAGTCCGCGCTGCAGTCTTGAGAATCCAGAGTCATGAGTCGTGTTTGTGTTGACTGGCCGTTTGGTTCGGTCTTTGAAAGCGTCGCATTGATGTGGACAGGAGCGATGTGGCTGGCTGTTTTCCACAGACACTCAAAACCAAAAGCTAAACAAGCCCTGGACGCCTTTGAGCTTGAGAATCCTCATGAGCTATTCAAATAAAAAAGACATTTTTCCAAAACTGTGTAACCCAAATATATTTTAACAAATTTTATCCGAGCGCACACATGTTTGTATTTATGTGTTTGATTAAAATATTACATCCATCTGACTCTTTTAACACACGATAAATTCCTTATTGATTTGGCGTGTTGTGTTCTTTTACGCCAGATGCCCTAACAGTTACGCTCATTTTGTCCGGGCGCGGGGCTGGAACGGGTCGCTCAGATTAAGGTCGAAGGTGAGGATCCGCGTGACGCCCCGACGGACACGACGATACAGCGACACAAAACCCGCACAAAAATGTTTCAAAGTGCTGCCTTAGCGCTGACGTGGGAGCGGGCCGCAGATGACGACACGCCGCAGAGACACAAAGGATCTCCCACAATGCCGTTTGTGTGGAGCGTAACGATATAACAGTTTTATCAGCGTGTCCCTCGGCATTGTGGGACTGATACAACCCCGGGGTGAGACTGTGGAGATGACTAGCATATGTGGCAGAGTATTTCTCCACTCCATAAACACACTGAATGCACAATGTCTTTTGGTTTGTGGAGACACGCCGGCCCCGCTCTTTGTTGTGTCTGTAATGTTTTTTACAGGCCCCGTCTGTGTCTTAGTTGTGTTTTCGTAACATTCCTCTCCTTATTACCCCTGTAACAGTACAGTGGCGGCTCTAAATAGACACTCACATGCATCTGGGCTGAACGCGGCTGCTATTGGTGTGCGCTGTGTTCACATCGTCCTGCAAGAATCTACTTTTCAGACGCGTTTTATATTAATTAGCATGCAGAACGGACATAGACACAGTTTTATACGGTGGTCCCTCGCTATATCACAGTGCACCTTTCGCAGATTTTTGATTTTTTGTGCAATTTTTCATGTTTTTTTACAGCGTATGATCGTGCATTGTGTTCTGCGTCCTGATTGGCTGTTGGACTGTAGACCATTGTCCATCAGTCTCCTCCTTACATAAACGTTGGATCAGTGTGACTCTGAAGTGCTGTACGTTTGCGATTTGTTTCCTCCCCGACAAAACCCACAATGTCGATGAAACGTTCTGCGCCGACAAAGACGCCGACGAAGGTTTGAACTTTGAGAGAGTTTAAACGAGAAAGAAATGTGAGAAAATGTTGACGCCTGTGTGAGAAAAGTGTATAAAGTGTGTGGTGAGGGGTTTTACAGCCAAAAACATAGAGAATAATTGTAAAAAAATAAAGCTGATACGTCACGGATTTTGATTTCGCGGGTTATTTTTAGACCGTGACCCCCACGATAAACGAGGGACCAAAGGAACAACTCACCTATTCACACACACTTTCACACACCAGTGGGGAGCCAGAATCGCACCGCCAACCTGTGGGTCAGCGGATCTAACTGCTCTACTAATGATGTTTATATGTGGAGAGCGGGATTCGAACCGGCGACCTTCAGATCCGTGGAAAAATATGAGCTACACCAAACACCAGCGCTCGTAAACACACAAGACTATCACTATTTTACCGATTTTTTATGTGTTTTAATCTTCAGATGGGAGTTTTACATAATTTTTTGCACATTTTATCCTCCTGCTGGTGTTGTACTTCGCGTTGCAACCCTGAAATTTCCCCATTATAGGACAGATAAAGATTCTTCCATCTTATCTGATTTGGTTTGGTCAAAGAGTTGATTTGACAGTTACACAAAGCCTGGGCTGCTTGAAAACGCTACGGTAAATACAGTAATCGACTCTCTGGATCGTTCTAAACGCGCGGCACGCCAGTCGTCGATGTGACAGGTGCATTGTGGGTAGCCTGCACTGACCGTGAGCCTGAGCCGCGGAGCTGTGCGAGTAACCCAGAGCCAACAGAGCCGTCTCCACCAGCTGAGAGAACAGGATGTCTTTTCTGACCAGGACGAACTCCGCGTGCTCCTCCCTGCTCTCGCACCCCTCCGTCTGCATCCCTCCATCGCACTGCTCCACCACGCAGAAGACAGGGATCATCACACCTGAAAAGAAAGACAAAAAAAGAGAGAACGGAGCATTATAAAGGGCAGTTTTATATCAAGACATCCACTTTCAGACTGGTCAAAATGGTAAACGGTCACATTTTTATACAGCGTTTTTCTAATTTCAAAGCGTTTTACACTAGGGAAACGTTCACCCTTTCACACGGGCATTTATACAACAGTGTACGCAGACGAGAGGGTGAGGTGGGTTAAGTGTCTTGCCCAAGGACACAACGACAAAGTTCGGACCAGTGGACAAACACTCCACTGTCACTGTCGTCCATATTGTCCCCTTAGAATAAAAGGTTTTTACTCTCTTGGCAGTTCTGTGACGTTTAGTTCACGTTTTCATAAAAATAAATGTTTTTTTTGTAATCAAATTTGTATCAAGTATCAAAGATTTAAATAAAAATAAAAGAAAGTACGACACATAAAATTTAAAGTACTGCGTTCTGATCCGAGTGTCTTTTGCCCCCGTCGTACATGGACCTCGGGGCTTTTGATCCAGGGCCACTTCTCATCTGGCAATTAATTAAACCTTTTAGACCCAATGATGGACTGGAAGCATTAGGCACTGTCCCAGCTCCAATAATAATAATAATAGACCCCTCCCCCCCAAACACACACAAACACACACACACACAGACGAACGCACACACACACACACGTTGTCTTCTACACAATATGGAGGTGCAGCCCCCAGACCCTGCAGCAGCCTGTTGTTTTAATCAGTCAATTCGTATATTTCTGTTTGGTGTCATTAATCACGGCGTTCCCAGGCCTCCCTCTCATGGAGTGAATTACACACTGCAGCGGCGTGCCAATCCAAGTAAGTGAATTTACCCAACAGGGAAATATAACTGTCAGCCCCTCAGACGAGCACCCCCCCTTCAGACCCTTGTGTTCACTCGTTCACTCTTCTCTCCAGAGCCTTGTGTTCACTCCTCGCTCTAGAGCCTTGTGTTCACTTGTTCACTCCTCTCTTCAGAGCCTTGTGTTCACTTTTCATCTCTGTGCCCCCTGTGGAGTACCCCCTCTGGAATACCCCTGTGGAGTGCCCTGTGTGGAGTGCCCCCTCTGGAGTGCCCCTATTGAGTACCCCCTGTGGAGTGCCCTCTCTGGAGTGCCCTCTCTGGAGTGCCCTCTCTGGAGTGCCCTCTCTGAAGTGCCCTCTCTGGAGTGCCCTCTCTGGAGTGCCCTCTCTGAAGTGCCCTCTCTGGAGTGCCCTCTCTGAAGTGCCCTCTCTGGAGTGCCCTCTCTGGAGTGCCCTCTCTGAAGTGCCTTTCTGAAGTGCCCTCTCTGGAGTGCCCTCTCTGGAGTGCCCTCTCTGAAGTGCCCTCTCTGGAGTGCCCTCTCTGGAGTGCCTTTCTGGAGTATATGGTCAATTATTATCATTAGATGGTCACATTTTTGCACAGCTCTTTTCCACCTTCAAGGCATCCACTCACACACACACACACACCCCACACACACACACTGGGGGCGATTAGTGTCTTGCCCATGGACACAACAACAACAGCATTCACCTGTGTGAGCTGGAATCGCACCACCAGCCCGACCTTCGTGAATGCAGTGACTTGTTGTATTTGGGTGTGTGAGCTTTACAGTGGCGCACATGTTCTGTCTCAGCCCATAGAAACAAGTCTCAGGTTTAAGACCGGATCGATCCTCACCGTGTAAATCTTGTTTATATGATGCAGCCTGTAACAGTAACAGTTCCCCATAGACTTATACATGAGCTCCAGCTGCTCTGGGCCGCGCTCGGTGCCAGGCCGAGCTCCACGCCAGGCACAAACTGTATAAAGAAGAGGACGGAGGGACTGAGGGAGCGTGACGTCACCCACAGCGTTCGGCTCCAGTCAAATGAAGCTCATCGAGTTATAGAGGTCAATTTGGAGCCGAGTTTCATATTTGGAATTCTGACTGTGAGTATCATAGCAACCAAAGAGCCAATCAGGAGCGAGGCTGTTGAAAGTAACGCCTCTTCCTGCCCGCACCGCTGGTTTAATCGTTTAATCCAGGTTCTTTTTAGCTGTGTAAATGACTGAAAAGGCTTTTATTCTGCACTTTTCTCTTTAATGCTAATCTTATGATGCTTATTTGTGATTATTTATGTATTTTCCATTTGTTGTATTGTGATTTTAATGTCTTTTTTATTCCGTAAAGCACTTTTGAATTACCTTTAATAAACTCGCCTTGCCTTGCCTTAGCTATGGTGTCAATCAAACCCGTTGCTAACGCTAACGGGGGGAGACTTCGGGGAAAGAAAGCGGCTGATTTGTCTGTTATTAATGTTCATATCTTGATTTACAGACACAATAGTAAAATACAAACACCAGGATCACGTAGAGCGGGTTAATACGAACATTTAAGACCAAAATAACGAGTCTGACAGCAGCAGATACAGAGAGAGGGGACACGGTTTTTCAATAGAAAGTGAATTACAGCCAGAGTCGATCCCAAATAATTCCTTATAGATGAGTCAATCAAACCTGTATTGACTTGATAAACAAAACTAAATCCTCCTGAGGTCTGAGCGCGTTTTAAAGTTGACGTATTACAGGAAACAGACTTTTACGAGTTGGTTTGTGTTTCCTCATCTTCATCATCATCATCTTACTCACAGTTATACTTCGTCTGATTCATACTTGTTTGCGTAATCCTGTGTTCTCCTGCAGTTGAGGTTTAAGTGCTCAGGAAATTCCAGTTTTTCACTCACCCCTAGCTCCGCCCACTGCTCTATATTTACTTGAGGTGATTTAAGAAAATTCAAGACGACATTGTGATGATCAAAATGTGAAATAATAATAATCTACGTATAGTTTGTTATCGTTTCATAACCAAAAAACGCCTAAAATGTGTTCTGTAAATGCAGTAAAAGTAGAAAAGTACTGCGCTTAAGTACAAATTTAGGTATATGTACTTTACTTATGTAGATTTTTACGCGACACAAAAGTAGAAGTATTTTTTATTATAGTTTTAGACGTGCTGAAAAGGCTGAGAGTTTATTTTTAACACGTTCAGAATTGGAGCAAAACTTAAATATACAAATAAAAGCAGATAAAAAACAAACAAACATTGATTCAGTTGTTTCTGTTGAACAAAATTCTGCTCAAATCTTTATCAAAATCACCACATTTGAAGTTTTTTACGACTCAAAATCTCCGTGAAATACTGTTACTTTTTACTCTTTAAGCACATTTTTACACAGGTACTTGAGCTGATTTTTCACGTGATACTTTTACTTTTACTTGAGTATTTCTTTGCCACGGTATCTGTACTTTCACAACTCTGAGTACTTAAACACGTCCCGTCCCGTCCGTACCTCCCAGGGGTCTCTGAGGGGCCCCGTTGTGCCGGATGATGCGCGGGCCGGTGGGACTCCCGTTCAGCTCCAGACGGCCCTTCTTCCCCGGCGGAGGCAGGTCGTTGAGGTCCGGACTGCTCCCCCTGCGCTCGGGACTGTCCTGGGCCACGGGACTCTCCCCTCCCTGCTCCATGCTCCTCCACACCTCCACTGGAGCGGCCGCGAGAGAGAACGAGCCTGAGGAGGAAAAAAAAAAAAAGGCATCAGGACGGGCCCGGGTGTGTCGGACGAGAGCGTTAAAGCGAAACCCGCAGACCTCGTTTCTTCTCATTTACGCTCTTGAAGTCGTATTTGGAGCGATTCGTGTTTGAGTTTAATCTTCAATCTCTTATTTTCACGACGCCATTTTGTCAATTTACCCCCGTTTTCACCTCCACTGTGACGTACGCACTTCCTTCTCCACTTTTATTCTCTTAATAGCTGATACTCGTAGAAATTGGCAGCGTCGCGTCGTCATTTTGGCATAAATGACGTGTGCTAGCGTGACGTGCAGCTGTCCATAGGGGGCGCCAACAGCTACGCGGCGCTTTGTTGCGATGACGTTTATGGCGACGTCACCTCCTGCAGTTTTCTAACCCGTACGTCAGCGGATTTGTTTCTTTTACCGAGTCGCTTTAGCTGAATATTGCGATTTAAAACGTGTGAATTATAACGTAATAATCCACGAGCGTCAGAGATGAGAACCATAGAGACACAAGCTCAACGCGGCAGATTCTTATTGATTACAAATCCCACGAAACCTCCGGTCATGGCAGCTCAGCCCAACAAGTGATCGATGAGTTGGCCACAGACCTCCAGTGTGGCCCAGGGAATATTAAAAACACATAAAGAAAACCGCACTGTTGCATTGTGGGACTTTCATAAGACGGACACTCCCCCAGCAGAGATAACTCACTGTCACTGTCACGCGCGGAGCTAAAAAGACTAAAACAGCTTTGTGACAGAGGGATTCAAATGCAGAAGTGCGGTTTTGAAAGGTAGAAATTATTTTAAAGCTTCACTATGGAACTTGGATCTATCCTCGTGGACACAAGCAGATCACTTCCTGTTTATAACGCGGCGGCTAGCAGGTTAGCTACGTCCATTTATACATACGGTCTATGGGGGTAAAACTGTGAATAGAGAAATGTATTTATGTTCGTGTGGCGCGGTGACCTCGGGGAGCCCGCGGTCTTCGTGCGTCTCCTGACCCACAGCGCTCGCCAAAAGTCTAATATCGACTAATGTCATCAGAGCAGAGGCGGAGCTGTGCCAAGAGTGGAGCCAAATGGAGCGTTTTATTTACACACGGGCCCCTGGACAGTGTGCCAGTGTGTGTGTGACCCCAGTGTGTGTGTGACCCCAGTGTGTGTGTGACCCCCAGTGTGTGTGTGACCCCCAGTGTGTGCGTGTGACCCCCAGTGTCTGTGTGACCCCAGTGTGTGTGACCCCAGAGTGTGTGTGACCCCCAGTGTGTGTGACCCCAGTGTGTGTGTGACCCCAGTGTGTGTGTGACCCCCAGTGTATGGGACCCCAGTGTGTGAGAACCAGTGTGTGTGACCCCCAGTGTGTGTGTGACCCCAGTGTGTGCGTGACCCCCAGTGTGTGCGTGACCCCCAGTGTGTGTGTTACCCCAGTGTGTGTGTGACCCCAGTGTGTGTGTGACAGCAGTGTGTGTGTGTGACCCCAGTGTGTGTGTGACCCCAGTGTGTGTGTGACCCCCAGTGTATGGGACCCCAGTGTGTGTGTAACTCCAGTGTGTGTGACCCCCAGTGTGTGTGACCTGGGGTGTGACATGACCCCCAGCGTGTGTGCCTCTCAGCATGTGTGTGACTCCTAGCGTCTGTGTGACCCCAGAGTGTGTGACCCCAGTGTGTGTGACCCTCAATGTGTGTGACTCCAGTGTGTGTGAGAACCAGTGTGTGAGAACCAGTGTGTGTGACCCCAGTGTGTGTGACTCCAGTGTGTGTGAGACCCAGTGTGTGTGACCCCAGTGTGTGTGACTCCAGTGTGTGTGAGAACCAGTGTGTGTGACCCCAGTGTGTGAGAACCAGTGTGTGTGTGACCCCAGTGTGTGTGAGAACCAGTGTGTGTGTGAGAACCAGTGTGTGTGAGAACCAGTGTGTGTGTGACCCCAGTGTGTGTGTGACCCCAGTGTGTGTGACCCCAGTGTGTGTGAGACCCTGTGTGAGTGAGACCCCAGTGTGTGTGAGAACCAGTGTGTGTGACCCCTGTGTGTGTGAGACCAGTGTGTGTGACTCCAATGTGTGTGAGAACCAGTGTGTGTGAGAACCAGCGTGTTTGACCCCAGTGTGTGTGAGACCAGTGTGTGTGACTCCAATGTGTGTGAGAACCAGTGTGTGTGAGAACCAGTGTGTTTGACCCCAATGTGTGTGACTCCAGTGTGTGTGAGAACCAGTGTGTGTGACCCCAGTGTGTGTGACCCCCAGTGTGTGTGACCCCAGTGTGTGTGAGACCCTGTGTGTGTGAGACCCCAGTGTGTGTGAGAACCAGTGTGAGAGAACCAGTGTGTGTGACTCCAGTGTGTGTGTGAGACCCTGTGTGTGTGAGACCCCAGTGTGTGTGAGAACCAGTGTGAGAGAACCAGTGTGTGTGTGAGACCCTGTGTGTGTGAGACCCCAGTGTGTGTGAGAACCAGTGTGAGAGAACCAGTGTGTGTGACCCCAGTGTGTGTGACCCCAGTGTGTGTGTGAGACCCTGTGTGTGTGAGACCCTGTGTGTGTGACCCCAGTGTGTGTGACCCCAGTGTGTGTGAGAACCAGTGTGTGTGAGAACCAGTGTGAGAGAACCAGAGTGTGTGACCCCAGTGTGTGTGACCCCCCCAGTGTGTGTGACCCCAGTGTGTGTGAGACCCTGTGTGTGTGAGACCCCAGTGTGTGTGAGAACCAGTGTGAGAGAACCAGTGTGTGTGACTCCAGTGTGTGTGACCCCAGTGTGTGTGTGAGACCCTGTGTGTGTGACCCCAGTGTGTGTGACTCCAGTGTGTGTGAGAACCAGTGTGTGTGAGAACCAGTGTGTGAGACCCCAGTGTGTGTGAGAACCAGTGTGAGAGAACCAGTGTGTGTGACTCCAGTGTGTGTGACCCCAGTGTGTGTGTGAGACCCTGTGTGTGTGACCCCAGTGTGTGTGACTCCAGTGTGTGTGAGAACCAGTGTGTGTGAGAACCAGTGTGAGAGAACCAGTGTGTGTGACCCCAGTGTGTGTGTGAGACCCTGTGTGTGTAACCCCAGTGTGTGTGTGTGACCCTGTGTGTGTGACTGCAGCGTGTGTGACCCCAGATGGCACAGCAGAAGAAGAGCTTTTCAATTAGAGTGTGGAAATCTACATTTACGAGTGGAAAAAAACACAGAAGTGACACTGGCCAGAAGTCCGAACACACGAAGGGGACTGAGGTCATCGTCCTGGTCACCGTAGAAGAACTGTGACCCAAACCCACAGACTGTATAAAGAAGCGGACTAAGTGAGTGTGACGCCACCCACAGCGTTTGGCTCCAGTTGAACGAAGCTCATCGAGGCTAGAGCAGTTATAGCGGCGAATCTGGAGCCCAGTTTCATCGTTGGAATTCCGACCGCGAGTATCATAGCAACAAAAGAGCCAATCCAGAGCGAGGCTGTTGAAGGTAACGCAACTTAACACCTGGGCACTTGGCAATGCTGTCAATCAAACCTGTTGCTAACGCTAACGCCTGATTTGTCTGTTATTAATGTTCATATCTTGATTTACAGACACAATAGTGAAATAAAAAAAACATTTAAAGACCAAAATGTTTTCTAATGTAAAGTGAAACGGAGCCAAAGTCGATGGAGACAGAAGCGCAGCCCGTGATCACTTCCTATTTGAAGCGTGGCGGCTAGCGGGTTAGCTACGTCCATTTACATAAACAGTCTACACACAAACCAAACTCGTCTAAATCTCCCAGTTGTTTCTGTTTGCTCGTTCTCCTCAGTAGCACTGCGGAACCTGCTGCTTCGCGTCCCTGTTCAGTTTCCATCCTTACGACACCGCACAGCTGAAGCACGGACCACAAGCAGCACAAAAACAAAACACACGATCTGTCAGGCATTAGGAGCCGGGCACCATTTCAAAACATAAATTAAAAACATTAGCATTTGGCGTGATTAAAAATGTGGGAGACGGAGAATCAAAAATGTAAGTGGTGAAGTTTATTAAAAAAGGCTTTAAAAAACAAAACAACTTCAAAGGCACGACACTTGTAGCTATAATTCACAATGTGCGTCTGGCTGAGAAGAGAGGGAGGGTTAGCAAATAAATACAACCGCTAACAGTATTTTAGCACATAAAGAACGCCTGGATTTAAACTTGACTCAAAACGACTTCAGTGGGAGCAGATGTTAGCATATGATGTTAGCGTATGAAGTTAGCGTATGTATTTCTAGCGTGTCTCTACAGCTGAGAGTGGAATCAGTGTTTCTAATGTGAGATTTATGAAAAGATCCTCGCAAGCTTCCGTATCTGGGGCGCGTTGTGACCTGCCATAGCTCCCGTGCTCCGCAGACGATCCCAATCTGAACCTCTGCTCCGCCATCGCGACATCGCCTCCACCACTGTAATCTCCCTGTTCCACACGTAACAACGACTTTAAAGAAGCGCCGTGTAACTTTTCACCACCCGCTTGTCGCCACGGAGACGTTATTGCTTCGCGCGGCACGTTTCGGATCCGTTAAAGTGAGTTGTTTTTAATTTATGTCGTTACGATTGCGTTTTATCGCTCAAAAATACATGGATTTGCATGCGTTCTTCAAGCAGGGTCGCCTTTCCGCAGACCTGACCCGTAACTCGACCTGGCGGTGTCGTTATCTTCAAGAATGACCAAAGCGAGCACACTTTTAAGCAAAAACCAGCCTGAAAAGTAAGATCCAGAGAGTCCGAGCTGGATTGTGTTAGCTAAGCGTGTCATATCTTGCATTAGCTCACAGACATTTGCAATAAATTATGAAAAAAAACATCATGTTCTTCTACCCACATATTAAATAAAAATGTTTTTCTTTATCTGTCACGCTATGTTCTAATCCCGAATTAAGTACAACAACAACAACAACAACAAATCCACATCTGATCTCAACGATAATAAACTGAAGTCAAGTTAAGCTTATACAAATGGACATAGCTAACGTGCTAGCATAGACTGTATATACAAATGGACATCGCTAACGTGCTAGCATAGACTGTATATACAAATGTACATAGCTAACGTGCTAGCATAGACTGTATATACAAATGGACATCGCTAACCTGCTAGCTGCCGCGTTCCAAATAGAAAACGAGCAACAGTACGCGCTTCCGGTTCCATCAACTCTGGCTCCTATTCACTTTCTACTGAAAAACTGTCATTTCGGTCTTAAAATGTTCGTATTCATTTGACCGCGGCCGAACTCTGTGGGTCGCGCTCCCTTCGTCCACTTCTACTATAGCTTTGTACAAAAACGCTTGTTGCATAATATTACTCTGCAGGTTAAACACAGCTCTCCTTTGTTGTCCGAATCCGTTCCGAGGACACCCATTGATCCCATTGATACTTTTATCAGATATAAAACCTTAACGAGCGCGCAGTAATGACCGCGAGATGGCTATCGGGTTTATCTGCGTTCATCTGCGCTCGTCTAAAGCCCTTTTGTGATAAGCTCCGCGAGGGTCTGAGCAGTTAATAAGGGACAGTTACGTGAAGATGTGTTCCGCCTTGTTATGGAGACAGGAACCATCATGTAATTCGAACACGATAACGAAAGGTCACGCGGTTTATGGCTGCTCCGGCCGGCAGCGGAGCGAGGGAGGTTAAGGGGAAAATTTATGTTTGCTAGAGTCGAGCGTGACGTGCTAGCTTCAGGTCGGGGGTAAGTCGTTAGTTAGCAAGGCAAGGCAAGTTTATTTATATAGCGCAACTGGTCTTCAAAGTATTTCAAAGTGCTTTACGGAATCAGAAAGACGTTAAAATCACAATATAACACATCAAAACATAAATAATCATCGTAAAATTAACATTAAAAGAGAAGAGGCTGAGTAAAAACAGTTAAAGCTGCAGAAAATTGCACTTTGCTAATACGTACATCTCTGCAAATGCACAAATCTGATCTCGGAATAGATATATTTAGTAAAAAAACAAAGATTCAACACACTTAGGTCGTATTTTAAAAGTTATATTCCACTAAAAAGATTTGACAGTGACACTGGTCCCACACGACATTTCAAACTCTTTTATTTTCTCTTTTTTTTTTTTTTGCTCGGACGATAAAGCCGCTATCAGATTCCACATTCTGACATGCTGTAGACATAACAAACGCGACAGCCAAAGACACGATTGCAGAGAGTGAAAAACGTGACCACACCCATCCAAATAAAAGAGGGGGATCGGGGACAAACAAATACACCTCTAAACAAGTCTCCCAACTCCAAACACGTCCACACAAACACAAGAGACCAGTCTAAACTATGACGGGATCACTGCGCCGAAACATACACTCTGTAATAATGACATGGCTCTTTATGCACAGCTCTTCATATCAGCGTCTAGCACACAGAGAAATTTGGACTTTAGTTTCCTCGCGTTTGTGGATTTTCAGACGTAATCTCCTCATGATTAAGTAAATAAGTAAATAAATAAATGCATAAAATGTGTCTCTTTATGTTGTTTTGCATTTTTAAATCAGTGGAAATTTAAACCAAAATTTGTGAAGAAGGAAAAAAATAAAATAAATAAATAATGGAAAAATTAGGTTTATTTACATTTTTATTTCTTCATTATGATTAGATTTTTTTTAATTAATATATATTTATTTTTTACTTTATTTTACAAAATTCTCTTCTTTCACCAAACAGCTTGTGGAACGCAAACGGCAAAAAAAAAAAAAAAAAGGGAATGAATCAAATAAGTAAAAACAAAAACTATCTGCCAAACTATGACATAGTTTCATAGTTTGGCTCGTGTAATGACGGTGGTGATGGACCCCATTTTAAAAGCTCACACAGCTTCTTAGTAGGACGTCCATGTTTTTCACAGTGTCACTTATAAACTGGCGTACATATGTAAACAGAACACGTATGTGCACAGGATACACGCGTGTGCGCAGTAAACGTGAAGCAGGAGTGTGTACGTGACTTATATAATGCTGATCGCTGTGAAAAATACATTGAATTGAATTAAACATGATAAGGGAGAGCACTATAGTCTACTCACAGTGGTAATTAGCACACAAATCCGCGCTCGTCAGTAAAGTTTATATTCAGACTTACAGAACGCTTCAAACTGTGAATGCCACTCTGTAAACGCATTGTATTTGATGACGTTTATTAGCTTTATTCGTTGGATTGGTTTGGAATGTAAAGTACATGTGCAGAGGAGAGGAACACACACAGCACACACACTCGTCCTATCTCCCTCAGAGTAATAAAGTGTGTGTTAAACCTGCAGCAGACAGTGAGCGTGACCTCTCGGGGCAATATTAGAGCTGATAACGGGGGATGGGACAAGAGGCGTCACCTGCACCATAAATATGCAGCTATTCTCTTCTGTTTTATGGCGTCGTTATCGGCCTATTGGTTAATACTTGGCTCTGAGGAGTTGGCAGAAGAAGGTAGAGACAACACTGAGCGAATACAGGTGGAAAACGGAGGAAATGTGCGTTCACTAGTATAGATAGGTTGCGCAACTATAAAACTATGACTTTTATCTTTTTGAATAATCTAAAAATATGTTTGAGAGTTGTAAATAAGCAAAAGGAGCATGTTTTGTCCATGTTCATCATGTTAAAAACCACAGTTCCAGTTCCATTTGAGTCAAGGGCTGCACTTTAAATGTTGAAAAGTGAGAAAACAGGCTAATGTTTGGTGGAGCTAACGCAATCCCGTCGTCAGCGTTTGTTTCTGAGCTGGTTTTTATCTGTTTATGAGGAGTGATTTCAGTTACATTATCGTGGAATCTGCCGTTTATGTCCTTCAGATGTGTTACTGTTGAGACGTGGGAGAGACGGAGCGTTTTTTACCAAACACACTTCAACGAAACACACTCACACCGGCACAAAAATGTGTAGTCCACAGAGGCTCAAACGTTCACTCATGAATTCTCTTTTATTCACTTGTATATTCACTTTTATTCACTTGTATTTTCACTTTTATTCACTCGTATATTCACTTTTATTCACTTGTATTTTCACTTTTATTCACTCGTATATTCACTCATATATTCACTTTTATTCACTCGTATATTCACTTTTATGCACTTGTATTTTCACTTTTATTCACTTGTATTTTCACTTTTATTCACTCGTATATTCACTCGTATTGTAATTTTTATTCACTCGTATATTCACTTTTATTCACTTGTATAGTCACTTTTATTCACTCGTATATTCACTTTTATTCACTCGTATTGTCACTTTTATTCACTTGTATATTCACTTTTATTCACTTGTATTTTCACTTTTATTCACTCGTATATTCACTTTTATTCACTTGTATTTTCACTTTTATTCACTTGTATATTCACTCATATATTCACTTTTATTCACTCGTATATTCACTTTTATTCACTTGTATTTTCACTTTTATTCACTTGTATTTTCACTTTTATTCACTCGTATATTCACTCGTATTGTCATTTTTATTCACTCGTATATTCACTTTTATTCACTTGTATAGTCACTTTTATTCACTCGTATATTCACTTTTATTCACTCGTATTGTCATTTTTATTCACTCGTATATTCACTTTTATTCACTTGTATAGTCACTTTTATTCACTCGTATATTCACTTTTATTCACTCGTATTGTCACTTTTATTCACTCGTATAGCCACTTTTATTCACTCGTATTGTCACTTTTATTCACTCGTATAGTCACTTTTATTCACTCGTATTGTCACTTTTATTCACTCGTATATTCACTTTTATTCACTCGTATAGTCACTTTTATTCAATTCAATTCAATTCATTTATTTTTGTAACGCCCAAAATCACAACAACAGTTGTCTCGAAGGGCGTTCATGTTTTGGTTGCCATTCACTCGTATTGTCACTTTTATTCACTCGTATATTCACTTTTATTCACTTGTATAGTCACGTTTATTCACTTGTATAGTCACGTTTATTCACTCGTATTGTCACTTTTATTCACTCGTACTGTCACTTTTATTCACTTGTATAGTCACTTTTATTCACTCGTATATTCACTTTTATTCACTTGTATAGTCACTTTTATTCACTTGCATTTTCACTTTTATTCACTCGTATATTCACTTTTATTCACTTGTATAGTCACTTTTATTCACTCGTATATTCACTTTTATTCACTTGTATAGTCACGTTTATTCACTTGTATTTTCACTTTTATTCACTCGTATATTCACTTTTATTCACTTGTATATTCACTTCTATTCACTCGTATTTTCACTTTTATTCACTCGTATTGTCACTTTTATTCACTTGTATTTTCACTTTTATTCACTCGTATATTCACTTTTATTCACTTGTATATTCACTTTTATTCACTCATATATTCACTTTTATTCACTCATATATTCACTTTTATTCACTCATGCATTCACGTGAACATTCACTCGTGCATCTTCACTCTATACACTCACTTTATACATTCACTCTATACATTTGTTTGTGCATTCACTCGTACGTTCACTGGTGCACTCATGTGAACATTCACTCATACCTTCCCTCTGTACATTCACTCATATATTCACTCGTACGTTCACTCTATGAGTTCACTTTATCCGTTCACTCTCACGTTCATTAAATGATGCTAACACTTTCATTTTCTCATAAACCTGTGATTTGATAAAACAGGATGAAATAAGCAGTTTTGGCTCCGCCCTTCAGTTTTACTCAATGAACTTAGCTGCTAACCACAGACCATTACACACACACCAGACCATTACACACACCAGACCATTACACACACCAGAGCATTACACACACCAGACCATTACACACACACCAGACCATTACACACACCAGAGCATTACACACACACCAGACCATTACACACACCAGAGCATTACACACACACCAGACCATTACACACACCAGAGCATTACACACACCAGAGCATTACACACACCAGAGCATTACACACACCAGAGCATTACACACACACCAGACCATTACACACACCAGACCATTACACACACCAGAGCATTACACACACACCAGACCATTACACACACCAGAGCATTACACATGCACCAGAGCATTACACACACCAGAGCATTACACACACCAGAGCATTACACGCACACCAGACCATTACACACACCAGAGCATTACACACACACCAAAGCACTACACACACAGATGATTACACACACCAGAGCACTATGCACACACACCAGAGCACTACACGCACACACAACAGAGTGTTACACACACACCAGAGCCACACACAACAGAGTGCTACACACACACACAACAGAGTGTTACACACACACCAGAGCACTACACACACACACACAACAGAGTGCTACACACACCAGAGCACTACACACACACAACAGAGTGCTACACACACCAGAGCGCTACACACACCAAAGTACTACACACACACACACCAGAGCGCTACACACACACCAAAGCACTACACACACAGATGATTACACACACCGGAGCACTACACACACACATCAGAGCACTACACACACACAACAGAGCGCTACACACACACATCAGAGCACTACACACACACAACAGAGCGCTACACACACAGCAGCTCTTTCAGGACCACACACAGATCGTGTCATCTGATGCACTTGTGTCCTGTGTGTAAAACAAACGACATTGACAGGGAATGAAAATATATCAGCATCATTAACTACAACATGAACAAAGACTTAATTAACTATTTGATGATATGAATTCAGAGTTTATAAAGAAAGAGGCTCAGCAGTGACTTGATGAAGGGGTTTGTGGTCAGAGGGTGAGGGGTTAGGGGACAGGAGTCAGGGAGTAGGGCTCTGGGGTGAGGAGTTAGTGAGTGTTTCTTGATGCTTCCTTAAGGCTCATTATATTATTGATTTTTTTATTTGTTTGTATTGTCTTTATTAAAGTGTTAGCGACAGAGATGCAGCAACAACACGCTCATGAATTCAACTTTATGTTTTATGTTTGCTTCCATGAGCCAGACTCAAGAAGAAATGTGTAATTACAACATTTAACTCTCAAACAGAGTGATTATTCTGAGCCGGTCTGTTTTTAGTTTGGTCACATGTTCTAGAGCGTGTGATTATTCAAAGAGCAGTGTATCTTCTTCATGATGACGAGGGAAACAGCCATTTTAAAATCGTATTTTTGTCATAATTAATGCACGACAGAGTCGCCGTGTGGAGCAGGCTGGAGTTTGGCTCAGAGCACGTCCACAGACGAGGGGCCAAACCCTGAGGACCGCAGCTCACACCGGCCTCACCAGAGTGGGCACAACCGCGGGAAACAGGGCACGAGGAAATAACAGAGGGCACAACACAGGGCGTAATGTGGGGCACAACACAGGGCACCACACGGGGCACAACACAGGGCACCACACGGGGCACAACACAGGGCACCACACGGGGCACAACACAGGGCATCACACGGGGCACAACACATGGGGCACAACACAGGGTATAATACAGGGCACGCTAAAATAACAGAGGGCACAACACGGCACAACACAGGGCGTAATGTGGGGCACAACACGGGGCACTACATGGGGCACAACATGGAGCACAACACATGGGGCACTACACAGGGCATAACACAGGGTATAATACAGGGCACGCTAAAATAACAGAGGGCACAACACGGCACAACACAGGGCACATAAAAGGGCATAAAACAGGGCACAACTGAGGGCATAACTGAGGGCACGCTAAAATAACAAATGGCATAGCAGAGGGCAGTGGGGCACCACACAGGGCACCACACAGGGCACCACACAGGGCACCACACAGGGCACCACACAGGGCATATATAACACAGGGCATATATAACACGGGGAATAACACGGGGCACACCACACAGACCAGATGTAACACAGGGCATAACACAGGGCATGTACAACACTGGGGCACAGCACAGGGCACTGCACGGGGCATCACACAGGGAACCACACGACCTCGGCCTCTAGTTTTACACTAAACATGAACGCGCCTGCAGCCTCACGGGCCGCGCGTCTTGAGTCACGCGCTTTATCTGTGACATAGATTATTACTGAAACAAAGTGGGCACAAAGTGGGCACAAAGTGGGCACTTTAATAAAAACAAAACATAACAATTTTACCTGAAGCCTGTAACCAAATCTAAAGCTGTGAGTGGCACGTTATTCCACATTATGCGGTGTGTGTTTCAGCTCTGATGCAAAGGACACGCGCGCGCCAACGTCACCTTTACGCGCAGCGAAACTTTTGCGTCAATGTGCAAACTTTAAAGTCGAGGCTGAACGGCGCTGCCAGCTGAGGCGCGTTTTCTGTCCGTGTTTTGGAGTCTGTAAAAGTTTTCAGCACCGGCCCCAGGCCTCGTGAGCGGGCACGAGCGGGCACGAGCGCTGCAGCCTCCTCCGGAAATCAGACAATTTTATTCCACAGCTAAACAAAAATGAAACATCTCCTACCTCTGCTTGTGTTTTTGTTTTACAGATTAACATTTTGATTAATTCTTTATATTTTTATATTCTGCAGTTTAACAGTTTATTTATGTATTCCTTCCAAACATGAGAGTTCCGTGTCCGCTGCGCCGCGTGCCCTGCTTAAAGTGACTCTTTGTGGAGAGAAGCCCATAATCTGGAGCATTATTTTTATGAGCGAGGCCGTAAACAGACTGAGGATCTGGATCTGGACACAGTTTAAGGTCAGGACTGAGGATCTGGATCTGGACACAGTTTAAGGTCAGGACTGAGGATCTGGATCTGGACACAGTTTAAGGTCAGACTCGTCCCTTTGGTCGTGACACTGCGCGTCCTGCAGCGCGTAAAAGGTGAATATTTAAAGTTATTAATGCTCAGATGAACACCACACAGCGCGCGCATGTATTTATATTTTTGTACAATAAAATCTCGTTTATGGATCTTTCTTTGACAGAGGGTTTAGGCCCGGGTCCAGGGCTGCAAAAGGCGCACTACAAACTACGTTAAAAATCTTTGCACATTTTTAAGCGGCTAAAATAACGTCACATAATGTTTGCGTGTTGCGTTTGCACCTCTTTGAAAGTCAGAGTCCTGCACAGTGCGCCTCGGTGTCGCTCTGCGCTCGGGCCTCTGTGACTCAAATCTCACTCAGGAGTTTGGGTTAAAGCTCTGGGACTTTTTCGAGAGACTTTTGCCTTTTGCCTCTGCGGCCTTCACTGCTTTTTCCCCTCAGCGCTACAAACACGTGTGTGTGTGTGTGTGTGTGTGTGTGTGTGTGTGGTGTGTGGGGGTGGGTGGGGGTGTGTGTGTGGGGGTGTGTGGGTGTGTGTGTGTGTGTGTGTGTGTGTGTGTGTGTGTGTGTGTGTGTGTGTGTGGTCGTGTTCACCTGCGCTAAAACACACGTCTGAAAAATACAGGTCAGTTTGTGTTTCTTCTTTTGAGAAACACTGTTGTTCTGTCCTGTTTTCAGAAGTGTTTGAATTGGGAGTTAAAAAGTGACACGCGCGTGCCACCTGTGTTTTGTTAAAAAATAAAAGTCGCGCGCTCTATTAATACATTTACGTGATTTGCGTAATGTTTGGAAAGAATTATTTATTCAGTTTAAATAAAAGAGAATGTGCACGCGCACAGGATGTATATAATGATTATAACGTGTCTCTTCTTCTTCAGGACTGTTCCACTTAAAAACTAAAAACACTGAACAATCTGCACGTTCATTTGGCCTCACACGCGCACACGCACAGCTACAGCTCTGCACTAACCTTATATATATATATATATATATATATATATATATATATATATATATATATATATATATATATATATATATATATATATATATATATATATATATATATATATATATATATATATATATTATATATATATATATATATATATATATATATATATATATATATATATATATATATATATATATATATATATATATATATATATATATATATATATATATATATATATATATATATATATATATATATATATATATATATATATATATATATATATATATATGCTGTTATGTTACATATATATGTAATTATGATGCGATGGGTGGAGTAAATATGTTTTGTTCAGGACATAATCCAAACAAGGATTTTTATGATTTAGGTGAAATTTGCCACAAAAGCAAATAAGACTAATGAGCTGCTAATATTATGAATATTAACAATAATTATTAAAACAACAAGAGTAAGAATCATATTAATAACACAAGGCCCGGATTATTCATAATCAGTTTCATGAATCATTTCTGTCAAAACCAAATCAACGAAACCACAGCGTCATCAGGAAAAATAAAATATCTGAAATAAAATGTCTGGGTCAAGAAACACGACGCTGAAGCTTTTTCTCTCGTTTTTGTTTTAGGATTCTACGATTCTTCAAATTTGACTCGTTTGGAACAGTGTGTGTGTGTGTGTGAGGGGGGGGGAGGGGGGGGGCGTGTGTGTGTGTGTGTGTGTGTGTGTGTGTGTGTGTGTGTGTACTCACTGTTTATGGGGTGAGTGTGTCTCTGTCCGCTGTGGAGACTCTGTCCATTGATCAACAGTAATGAATCCAGGGCTGGAATCTTCTCTGGGGCTTTGGACCTCCACACACCCGGGAAACACTCGGGATACTCCGGGACCCTGTCGGTCTTTGGACCTCCACACACTCCGGATACACCCGGGACACACTCGGGATACTCCGGGACCCCGGTCGGTCTCGCGTGTCCAGTCGCGCGTAAAGCCGTGGGGCGCGCGGACAGCTGCAGGATGAGGTGGGATGTCCCGTCAATGGTAAACGGAGACCCCGTGTCCAGAGGAACTTTACCCGCAACTTTTCCCTCTTATCAGCGAGTCCCGTGGAGCTTAAGGTCTCATCGTCTGTGGAAATGAGGCTGTTCTGAGGAGAACGGAGCCGCGGCGAGAACTAAACCAAACTCAAGTGAAAACCCCGCGCGTAAAACCAAACCGGGACCGAGGAGCGAGGAGCTTTGCACCGAGAATAAAGTTCTGTCGGAGCGAAATGATCAGGTTGTAATCAGCGCGTGTCACTTTGAATCTCGCCCGTGCCAACGGGCGCACTGACTGATAGAGGGAGGAGAGACAAAGACTGAAGGAAGGAAGCGAAGGAGGGAGGAAGGGGGCGTTGGGAAACTAATATGACACATTTAGTGGGCAGGAGCTTTACGCACAGCGCGCACAGTGATATGAAATGCCCTGTGGAAGAATACACTCGTGGATTTCAGACAGAACTGGTCGAAGGCACTGCATCTGTGCGTAAATGAAGCTGAAGCTTTTCAGCCCCAGGGCTGTACCAACAGTGTCTGTGATGGAATATGAGTTTAGTGTCGCTCTGAATCCTGTGCGTCTTAGTTTTGACTCGGCTCTTTTTGTTTTTGGGCTGTAGTCTCCTGACCTGGTTGGAGCGCGCGTGCCCCTGTGACGCCGGGACCTTGACATATCAAATATTCAGCCTCTTGTAACTTTTTTCCATGTGAGACTTTGTGGCGGGCGCAGCGCGCGCTTATCGCCTCTTTATCTCAGTCTAATAGTTTCACACTTGTCAGTATCATTGCGCAGATAAAACGTATTGAGCTGAAGTCCAAGCCCTGATGCGCGTTAATGAATAGCCTAATACTAATAATCAGAGCGCGAGGAAGATGAGCAGCAGCGACTGATGGCGCCATGTAATAATTAACCACAGGACACAGATGTCCCCGAGCTGTTTAAAGACAAAGACATCATGACATATTAGCAACAGACATCATTATTTTATCATTATTATTATTATTTATTTTATTAACTTATTAATTTATTTTACCTCAACAGCCTGTTTTATTCATAACTGACCCGGTGTTTCGAGCAGTCTGGACTTTTCAGGCCCAGAGGCCGAGAATCCTCAAACATGTGGATCATCTTGTCTCTTTTTGGAGACTTTGAAACGGACAGAACAAAATATTGGGTCTTTTCTCGACAAACATGAAATAGAATCGTTCACGTTCTCGTGAGAGCTGCTTTTGTTACTTGAGAAACTCACACGAAGCCACATGTTTGATCATCTCCACATCTGTGTCTGTGTCACTGCGCGCGGAATGTCCCAGAGCGCGCGGCGCGTCCCGTATGTGCCACCGCCGCATCCTGCACCGGAGCAGGACCCACGGCCCCGCGGCATCAGGCTGAAGGACGAGTCTGTGGAGCCACTGACCACAGAGCCACAGAGCCACAGAGCCGCAGAGCCGCAGAGCCGCAGAGCCGCAGAGCCGCAGAGCCGCAGAGCCGCAGAGCCGCAGAGCCGCAGAGCCGCAGAGCCTACTGCGCCTTAACTCACCGGAGAGAACCGAGAACCAGAGGCCTGGTCTGTTTGTCTCTGGAGCAGAAGAGAAGACAGTGAAAAGAAACAAAACAAGCCACAAAACATTATATGTAATAATTGTAATAATAATAATGATAATGATAATAATTATATATATATATATATATATATATATATATATATATATATATATATATATATATATATATATATATATATATATATATATATATATATATATATATATATATATATATATATATATATATATATATATATATATATAATATACACACTCAGAGGAAAGAGCAGAGGAGAGAGCACAAGAGTCAAGCGGCGGGACGTTCCTTCAGTCCAGTCTGCTCCTGCTCCTCTTCCTCCTGCTCCTCCTCCTCCTCCTGCTCCTGCTCCTGCTGCGCCTCCTCCGCGTGTTTTTGTTTTCTCCTCCACGCGAGTCTCTGTCTGATGATGAGACCTGTTTGAAAAATCTACAGGTAAAAGAGAGAGTCAAACAACATACACACATACACACACACATACACACACACCCCTACACACACAGAGACACACACACCAACACACACACGCACAGGCACACACACACACACACACACCCCTACACACATACACACACATACACACACACAGTCACATGTTTTTATTTACTCCACGCGCGGGGCTCAGTTGAGTTAAAACAGAGACACAAAATTCATTTCAAATTGAAGGAGCGCGTCATTTAGACACGAGCTCCTCTGAGCTCAGACTCAAAACACAAATCAATACAACAGTTTAAACCTTCACACCCGCTGCAAATATGGAGATATTTGAGATTCTGTTTTGCATTTGACCCAAACGTCCTTCTCCCCGCGCGCGCACGGCCGTCTACGTGACATGTGACGTGATATTTGACCTGTTTGAACGTCACAGAGTGAGAGGTTTGTGACAGAGTGAGAGGTTTGTGACAGAGTGAGAGGTTTGTGACAGAGTGAGAGGTTTGTGACAGAGTGAGAGGTTTGTGACAGAGTGAGAGGTTTGTGACAGAGTGAGAGGTTTGTGACAGAGTGAGAGGTTTGTGACAGAGTGAGAGGTTTGTCACAGAGTGAGAGGTTTGTGACAGAGTGAGAGGTTTGTGCAAACAGCGCAGCTGTGCGGTGAAGAGGAGCACGAGGCCAAAGGCTCTGGCCTTAAACTGCCACTGGTTTAATGTGCGCGTGCTCGTCATAATGAGCGTGCGAGGGGCTGGTCCTGGGTCTGTCCCACACGGGTCTGTCCCACACGGGTCTGTCCCACACGTCTCTGTGTGTCACTCTGTGGAGTCTGTCGGTGCAGAAACAGGCGCGAGACAAATCCGCAGGATTTAAGAAATCAGAGCTGAGGTTTGGAAATGAGTAGAATCAGAATAAAATAATCCATATTTTTGTTTTTACCAAGACGCTGACAACAAAAGAGAATTTTTATTCCTCTTCTTCTTCTTCTTATTGTTACTACTGCTAATAATGATAATAATAATAATAACAATAATAATAATAATAATAATAATAATAATAATAATAATAATTGTTATTATTATTATTATTATTATTATTATTATTATTATTATTATTATTATTATTGTACACTGCTATCTTTATTATTATCCGATTATTATCAGATTATCAGTGATTTTCCATGAGTTGTGAGCTGCATAATGTTTTATAAAGCTTTATGTTTTATGTGCTTTATGTTTTATAAAGCTTTA
The DNA here is from genome assembly GCF_009829125.3 of Periophthalmus magnuspinnatus. NCBI lineage: Eukaryota > Metazoa > Chordata > Actinopteri > Gobiiformes > Gobiidae > Periophthalmus > Periophthalmus magnuspinnatus. Next base: position 5,354,309 of record NC_047146.1, read on the forward strand.
TGTTTTATGTGCTTTATGTTTAATAAAGCTTTATGTTTTATGTGCTTTATTTTTGTAATAAACGCGGGGCTCGTGCGCAGAATCAGTTTAATTAGAAGTGAAAGTGACGCACGTGTAACGCGCCGCAGACTCGGACAGTCCATTAAACAAACCCTCCTGGTGTAAACACAGATCACCTCGTGCAGGTTTTTGTTTGTGTTGTTCCTGATTGGCTCGGCCTGTGGTCAGCACGAGACCCACATGTACAGGCGCTCTCATTTATGCGCTGTTTTAAAGTGCCGCTAACGCTCGTGCGCAGAGCGGACCGTGCGCAAACGGCCTGTTTTTAAAGGATGTCTCTGGTTTCTGTTCAGGATTCATTTGTGATTGTCGCGCGGGTCCGTCATGGCGCAGTGTCCCGGGGGTCTCCACGCGCTCAGGACACTGTCCCAGCTCCAAAAGAAGAACTCACCAACAAACACGCACCACAGGTTTGATTCAGAAAAATACAAAACCTCAGAAACTCAAATGTGTGAGGATTATTTCCTAAAATGCTTTAAGAAATAATCCTTAAATATTTAAGAAATAATCCTTAAACATTTGGGGGAAGTTAATTTTAAACACAGACACATTCAGCACAGCGCGTGTCACATGAGAAATAAACAGAAATAACGGTATAAATGTATAAATATATAAATATGTCAATGTGTAAATATATAAATGTATAAATGTATAAATATATAAATGTATAAATATATAAATATGTCAATGTGTAAATATATACATGTATAAATATATAAATGTATAAATGTGGGTTTAAAGTCTTGGTCTTGTGTCTCTGGTCAAACTAATAAATAATAATACATTTTATTTATAACGCACTTTACATTTGAACAACAAATCTCAAAGTGCTACAGTGAAAAAAAGTCATTAAAAACAGAAGACAAACTTAGCGCAGCTTCATTCAAAATATTCCAGTGTATTTTTATATTTCTTAATTTTAGTAAATAAAAAATAGATTTGTTTAAAAACTTAAACTGTTCAGTCATAACTCTGCCTCAGCTCTGGATTTTTCAGACACATTATTATTATTTTATTTTTGTAAATCTTTTGCAGCGTCAGTGGGAGTGGCCTCAATCTGAAAAACACTTACGTCACATCATCACGTGATTCTTTTGCTTGGCCCTCACACACACACACACACACACACACACCCCGACAGACACACACTCACACACCCACATGCACCCCGTCACGCACACCAGGTCAGACACACACACACACCGGGTCAGACACACACACACACACCGGGTCAGACACACACACTGGGTCAGACACACACACTGGGTCAGACACACACACACATTTGGTCAGACACACACACACTGGCACCGGCACACACATAGTGGCACCGGGTCAGACACACACATCGGGTCAGACTCATACACTGACACACACTGACCGACCCTGACACACTGGGACACACTGGGACACACTGACACACACTGACACACACTGACACACACTGACACACACTGACACACACACTGACACACACTGACACACCCTGACACACCCAGACACACCCTGACCCACACTGTGTGTCTCTGTGTGTGTCAGTGTGTGTCAGAGACACACAGAGACACCCTGACACACTTTGACACACTTTGACACACTTTGACACACCCTGACACACACTGACGCACACTGACGCACACAGACACACACAGACTCACACAGACTCACACTGACTCACACTGACTCACACTGACTCACACTGACTCACACAGACACACACTGACACACACAGACACACAGACACACACTGACACACACAGACACACAGACACACACTGACACACACTCTCACCCTCTTTCCTTCTTCTCTGCCGACTCTTCACTGAAATCAAACCCCGCAGCCCGTGGCTCCAGGGAGGCCGCTCTCTGCTCTGTGTCACTTGTATTTGACAGTTGGAATGATCTGTAAATACTGGTCAGAGCTGCGTATGGGCGAGCGATTTACAAATGATAACATAAACACATCAGAGGAAGGAAAGAAACCAAACGCAATTCTCATTTCAAAAATATTATGAGGACGGGGGATTTGACCTGGGGCCCACGAGCAACGCAACGCAACGCCGAGAATAAACGCCGAGAAAAAAAAACGCCGAAATGTGATGACGTTTAGGAAATCGAGCTCCCAAAAATGATCCCAAAATGGAGCACGTTTGCGGACAAAAAGCGGCAAAAAGCTTCGTCCTAACAGCTTCAGGTTCGAGGAGTCAAAACATCGGACCGTGCGTGAGGTCACGAGTCACTTCAAACGCTCCCGGGCCGCCCTCGCTGTCATCCTGTCGGGATTCATAACCTGCAGGAAAACCACCTCGGGGAAAAAAAAAGTCCCCCTCCTCCTAACGTGTGGAGGTAATGAAACTGATACGGTGTGTTATTCACCGAAGGCGGAGGTGTGTGCGGAGACAGGAAAGTCCACGGCCTTAACCGGCTCGTCAAAAGCGAAAGGGCGTAACCATGGTGACCGCCGGAGTGGCAGATACGGTCAAACACTGTGGAGGCACGAGCCGTTCCCATTAAGAGTCCACAAAGAGTTCATAAAGTCCATTTTACGTCTGACTTTTCCCTGTGCTGATGTGTTTTGGGAATATGGTGCCGTGGAAAACTGTGGTGGGACAAAAGGGAAAAAAAAAAAAAAAAAAAAAAAAAGTGGGATTTTAAAGGTAAATGATAAGAACGGAACAGGAAAGAAAAACGTAAAGACTTGATGAAGTGGAGGGTTCACGAGTCCAACGGCGCAAGAGGAGAATCGGATTTTAATTTTGACGTAAACAGAAACAAAACAAAGCGTAAAACCGAAGTGTAAAGGGAAAAAAAATGGGAAAAATTATAAGAAATGATCCTACCACATGTTACGCAGTCGTATCTGTTCATCCACCGCAGTAAACTCATCCAAACACGGGACAGTTCCCCTCTGTCCGTCCCGTCGAGGAGCATCCTGAAGTGTGGGGGGCGGGGCTAAGTGACTCCAACCCGTCAATCATTCACTCCCGCGATGACGAAACGCAAACACCGCGCCGCTTTGATTTTCCTTAAAGAGGTGAATGATTAAAACCACAGGGACGCCACACGACGCCCGCCGCTCGAGCCGCAGAGATACGGATCAGGCGCAGGCGGGCGCAGGGGTCGGAGGTCACGGCGCGGCTCTGATCTGATGTTTGTTATTGCTGCGCGGCCCTCGGGTGGGTTAGCGTAGCGCGCGCAGGCATCAGCTGAGACGAGCACTTCCCCGGAGATAGACGGGACAGGAAAAGGGGGTAAAGGGCGTCACCTCGGGGTCACTTCCGCAGGAGTATTAGGGGTCGTTTAAGTTTGGAAACGTTCAATCCCTGCGCGCGACCCCGAAGAACCCGAACGCAAGAACAATATTCAAATGAAGTTGACCCAAAACGAATCAACGTGTTTAATTCATTTGTTGCACCATCACGACGTCAAACAAGCCAAACCGTAGCCTGTATATATAAATAAACGTAGCTAACCTGCTAGCTGCCGCCTTTCAAACAGGAAGTGATCATGTGCGTGCGGTCCGGCTCCAACGACTCTGGCTCCAGTTCACTTTCTATTGAAAAACTGCGGCTCTTTTCTCTGTAACTGCTGCTGTCAAACTCGTCAATTTGGTTTTAAGATGTTCGTAAAAACTCGCTCTATATGATCAGGGTTTTTTTTATTTCGCTATTTTCCTCGTAAATCAAGATACGACCGCTTTCTTTCCCCCGATTTCACTCCCGCTAGCTAGCAACAGGTTTGATTGACAGCGTCGCTAAGTCCCCGCTTCCTGTTAAACCTGTAGTGATGCGTTACCTTCAACAGCCTCGCTCCGGATTGGCTCTTCGGTTGCTACGATACGCGTGGTCAGGAACTCCAAATTAGCCGCCGTAACCGCTAGCCTCGATTAGCTCCGTTTGACCGGGTGACATCGCTTTTTTTTTTTTCTAAACGTCTCCGAGCCAAACGCAAACAAAAGGAGGTTTTATTTCGCGTTAATTAAAAGCGACGTTTAATGAAGTGAACGAGACGATATGACAAATACCGCTCTTGTTTTGTTATGATTCACTCTTAACGGTATTTAAAGCGAAGCGTGAGTCACGTCCAATCAGCTGAAGTTCTCACGGCTCTCGCGGTGACCTCACGGGATCCGCTCAGGTCTCAGGCAGGTTCCGGAGCCAAGCAGATACTTTTGTGGTGAACTTAATCAGAGCCACGTCTTCTTCAATACGACCTCACGTCAGGGGGGGCGGCGGGGTGGGGGCGGGGCTTCGGTGGAGGCGGCGTGTGCGTGTCTGAAGAAGCCCTGAGTCACACACGCTTCGTCAGTGTGAAGAGGTCAGACCACATCACACGTTCGGCGCACACGACTCACACTTCAACTCTGCGCGACGCCTTTTCCAAATGTTTTAAAGTCGCAGCATCAGCGGAGAAGTATCGTCTGGAAAAGGAGCAGATCACACGAGAATATTTAAGTATCTGTGCTTTACTTAAGTACATTTTACGCTGTGTACTTTTTACTTTTACTTGAGCACATTTGAGAGCAGTATCTGTACTTTCTACTCCACTACGGGTTTGAACTGGACTGAAAAAGTACGAGTAAAAAGTACTTTTCGTCTGATTTGAGGGGTTATTTCTATCGTGTTCGTGGAAACTTCCTGACTAAAGTTTTCGGGTTTGAGTAAAACAAAAATAAATACACAAAATTCATGAGAAAAATTAAGATTCGTGTTGTTTCCGTCTCATTTAAATCAGTGTCTTTACATTTACTACTTGTACTTTTTACTCTTAAAGTACTTCAATGCTTTTACTTCAGTGGATTTTTTCATGTGATACTTTTACTTTTACCTGAGTAACTTTTTACCTCTGTCTGTACTTTTACTTAAGTAACAAAATGGAGTACTTCATCCACCGCTGATGACACTGTTAATGTATTTTTCTATTTTATGAAGAAAAAAAACAAAAAAACGACGACTCTAAATTAGAAAAACATTTGACTTGAGATGTTTGAACGGGGCATGAAGAGGCACACGCTTTATCTGATTTTATATGTGGAGGACATGAGGAGAACGTGAACATCTGGACCATGAGGAGAACAGCAGGAGAACAGGAGGATAATATGGGGAGAACAGCAGGAGAACAGGAGGAGAAAAGGAGGAGAATATGAGGAGAACAGGAGGAGAACAGCAGGATAATATGAGGAGAACAGGAGGAGAACAGCAGGGGAACAAGAGGAGAACAAGAGGAGAATATGAGGAGAACAGCAGGAGAATATGAGGAGAACAGGAGGAGAATATGAGGAGAACAGGAGGAGAATATGGGGAGAACAGGAGGAGAACAGGAGGGGAACAGGAGGAGAAAATGAGGAGAACAGCAGGATAATATGAGGAGAACAGCAGGAGAATATGAGGAGAACAGCAGGGGAATATGAGGAGAACAGCAGGAGAACAGGAGGAGAATATGAGGGGAACAGCAGGAGAATATGAGGAGAACAGCAGGGGAATATGAGGAGAACAGCAGGAGAACAGGAGGAGAATATGAGGGGAACAGCAGGAGAATATGGGGGGAACAGGAGGAGAACAGCAGGAGAATATGAGAACAGGAGATGAACAAGGGGAGAATATGAGGAGAACAGGAGGAGAACAGCAGGAGAACAGGAGGAGAACAGCAGGAGAACAGGAGGAGAACAGCAGGGGAACAGGAGGATGAGTCAGAGCAGACGCAGCCAGAAACTCCAGGTGCCACTGATGAAGCTGAAGATGAAGAGAACCAGAGCCAAACGATTTACAACAGTTACGCAAACGCACACACATGAACATACACACACACAAGCACACACCCACACACACGCACACACACACACTGTCATCGTCTCTGAGTCGTTTTAAGTGAAAAACGCTCAGTGTGAAGACAAACACAAAACTGTCTATTTGTACAAACACAAGATCATGAGGAAAAAGACACAACACAGAGTTTAGAGGAACCAAACTCCAGCTCAGTATTTACACGTGTGTTGTGTGTTGTGTGTTTTGTGTTTTGTGTTTTGTGTTTTGTGTGTTTATGTTCGTGTTTGATGAAAAGTTTACTCGTTCATTTCTCTGTCAGATGTGAAGAAGATGAAGAAGTTAAAGAAAATAATGAAATATAATTAAAATATTATAGATATTTGAACGAGTCGAGTGATGATGTTTGAGGAGAGACTACAAAAGACACAGGGACAGGAGACACAGGGACAGGAGACACAGGGACAGGAGACACACGGACAGGAGACACAGGGACAGGAGACACACGGACAGGAGACACAGGGACAGGAGACACAGGGACAGGAGACACACGGACAGGAGGACAGGGGACAGGAGCAGAAGAACAGAGGAACGGGAGCAGGAGGATAGGAGCAGGAGGCCAGGGGACATGAGCAGGAGGACAGGAGCAAGAAGACAGGGGACAGGAGCAAGAGGACAGGGCACAGGAGGCCAGGGGACAGGAGCAAGAGGACAGGCCACAGGAGCAAGAGGACAGGGCACAGGAGCAGGAGGACAGAGGACAGGAGCAGGAGCAGAAGTGACAGACAGTTTTCTCTAACCAAAAGTGAACCTGTTTTATCTCAGACTGGGGTCTTAGGCGGGACAAGGTCAGGTTGGACCAGAGAGAGAGGGGTGTGTGTGTGTGTGTGTGTGTGTGTGTAGGGGTGTGTGTTGTGTCGGGGGGTGTGTGTGTGTGTTTGTGTATGTGTGTGTGTCTGCTGAAGGCCTGTGCCGACGTGGGCCATGTTCTAACTGATTAGGCTATAATTTGAGGGGAGGGGGTCTTGCGCCTCCTCGGCCCAGGGGAGAGCGTGTGGAACCAGACCCCGGCGGCACACACACACACACACTGTGGACGCACCGAGGCAGACGCGGGGATTGAGAACAGGAAGTGATGTTTAAAACAGAGCGCCACAGAAATGCCCCCTCCCCGACGCTGGGAAGAAACAAGTCCGCTTTAAATTAAGTCTCACATTCAGGCAGTCAAAGTCAATTAAAATAACCCGAGCTGATAATGCGCACTAACGGGGGCGGGGCTTACAGGAACCTCACAGATCAACATTTATTTGCTCAAAAGTCTGTGCGGCGTGTTTATGTGAGTGTGAGCGACTGGCACCGGGTTTGAGCGCCGGGTCAGGACGGGTGAAGGAGAAACGGCTCCAACAACCTGAAGCAGATGGAAACGTGTTTATTGACTCGTTAATGTTAATCACGGCGTTCAGTGATGGATCAGAGAGAGGAGGTGCGGATACTACAGGCCCCGTACTGTGCTCCTGGTACTGTACTCCTGATACTGTGCTCCTGGTACTGTGCTCCTGGTACTGTGCTCCTGGTACTGTACTCCTGGTACTGTACTCCTGGTACTGTACTCCTGATACTGTGCTCCTGGTACTGTGCTCCTGGTACTGTGCTCCTGGTACTGTGCTCCTGGTACTGTACTCCTGGTACTGTACTCCTGGTACTGTACTCCTGGTACTGTACTCCCGGTACAGCACAGACTTTTATGGAGGTCAGAAAGATCAGAGCTGATCCTCCTACTCCTCCTACTGTTCCTGCTGTTCCTGCTCCTCCTGCTCTTCCTGCTCCTTCTTCTCTTAGAAAGCTCAGAGCTGCTCCTCCTGTTCCTCCTGCTACTTCTGCTCTTCCTGCTCCTGCTGCTCCTTCTGCTCTTCCTGCTCCTCCTTCTCTCAGAAAGCTCCGAGCTGCTCCTCCTGCTCATCATACTTCTCTTGCTCTTCCTGCTCCTCCTTCTCTCAGAAAGCTCAGAGCCACTCCTCCTGTTCCTCCTGCTCCTTCTGCTTTTCCTGCTCCTCCTGCTCTTCCTGCTCTTCCTGCTCCTCCTGCTCCTCCTGCAGCAGGTCACAGACGGAGGATAATGGGACACCATGTTAAGACCTTTACGACGATGCACTTAACCTGGACAATATGTTTAATGCTAATGCTAATGCTAATGCTAATCTAAATATCAAAATAAAACACAGATTTATGCAAATATATAAATATTTTTAATGACAAATGACTGTCCCACTGCTGCGTCAGGGCCAGGGCCAATCACAGAGCAGCAGCGATTTGGGCGGAAGTCAAAGGTGAAGCGTCCAACGAAAATAAACACGGCGATGCTGACGGACGCACTCCGGACGAGTTTAGTAAAAAATACAGATGATCCTGTTTTTGAAAAATGTGCAAAGGGAAACGTTTTGTGCATTTGAGCGGGACGGATGTTCTGTCTGGATTTAACAGAAGCGGATGTGTAGATCTCAAAATGCTCCGTATATAAATGTATAGATCGCAAAATGTTCCACATATATAATGTTTTGTATATAAATGTATAGATCATAAAATTTCTGTACATAAATGTATATAATGTTCCGTATATAAATATATAAAATGTTCCGTACATAAATGTATATAATGTTCCGTATATAAATGTATAAAATGTTCTGTATATAAAGTTCCGTATATAAATGTATATAATGTCCCGTACATAAGTTATTAGCATTAGCGCTCTAAACGCCGTCGGCCATTACTCCCCCGCACTTGTGGTGTTTGTAAATATTCGTTATCTTTTGGAGAGATAGCTGTTTCTATATTAATGACCGAGATAACGGGAATCACCTCCACCCATCTGCTCCATTAACTCATCCACCTTGAGCAACACAAACCATAATGCCTGTAATTGAAGCCCTGTATAATATTTATTGCAGCCTTTTTCAGGACAATGACGCTTTATGTTTCCGTAGTGTTTGTCCATCGCCATGACGCTGCGCGGGTCGCCGGCGTCAACAATCGGACGTTTATCAGCCATTAGATCAGACCGTATTAGGCCAGAGAGGAGGCACTGGGCAAACACCACTCCAGCCTTTAAAACCGGGTTATCTAATCTCGTCAATAGGGACGAGCTGGACTTTGAGATCGCAGACAGACACACGGAGCTGCAGTCAGTCCAACCGCTCATTGTTTGGCACAGAAATAAAATGGCGCGGAGGATGGAGCTGCGCCGCGATTGGTCGGTTCCCGGGACGGTCCTAATGCGGCGGTTTACGAGCGGAGATCAGATAAGGCTTTACTTTGTTTAGAGTGAGATAACATCGGATGGTCATGATTGGGAACAGTGTTGTGGTGCTCTTTAGCATCGCAGACCAAGAATTCTGTCTGTTTGTCATTAAGAGGAAACGCTACAGGTCCCCACGTTTGTGTTTATCGTGACTTTTAAAATATTAACAAAATACACTTTAACACTTGAGCACATAAAACGTCTGTTATAGAAACAAGCTCAACCGTCTGATCCTTAAGTGTCATATAAACACCAGCAGAGGGCGCAAGAAACCCACACGCAGGCACCGCGAAGTGAAGCAGGTCCACCAAAAACAACAACCAACGAAAAGCACACGCTGCAAGACTTTATAAAGAGGGGAGTGATTGACAGGTGCATTAACCAATCAGAGAAATGCAGATCTGTTTGTGTCAAAACAAACGCGGCGGCTTAGGACTAAACTTGAACGAAACGGTCAACACAGAAAACGATCATCTCCTGAGGTAAAACTCATAGATTATGATCTGAATTATACAACAGTGTTTGAGAGGAGACCGCGTCTTCTGCGTTTGAGAGTCACATGGTATAAATGACACGCTGTGATTGGACAGATGTTTGTTTGAACTTCAGGGTCTGGTTCCTGAGCCTCAAACAAAGTCTGAAGGACGAAGAACAAGCCCCTCTGTGAAGTGGAGCCAGTGGAGCCAGTGAGAGCAGTGAAGGTGCTCCCTGCATATGTCGTATATATAAGACATCACTACATCACTACATCAAGATATCTATATTCAAATATATACAGTATATAAGACATCACTACACTGTTGTAGGTGATGGACTCAAACCCCACGAGGCGGTCGACTTCACTCAGGTCAGCACCTGTCCACTCTGGAGAGTCACTGAGCCGTGTCTGTGATGGACAGACCCAATAATGATCTAAACCACAATGTGGCTGCACAGCTGTTGTCTGAAAGTAAAAGTGAAGCAAACTTTGGTTAGGTTTGATCTTTAACTTTAAAACACATCTGCAGGTAAACCTTTGGTCTGCTGCTCAATCCTGTTTGTATTTTAAGGATATCACAAAGACCTGATCTGATATCTTCATCACGTCTCCATCTCCTCTGCCTCGGCTGCAGCGGCGCGCTCTCGGAGACAAGAGGCCGGGTATGTGGCGCGGTCGGGCGCGCTCTGCCCAGCATCACTCTAAGTGCCTCTGACAGCACTCCACACTGTTATTAACTGTGATCCTCCACCACAGGCCGGGGCAAACTGCACCGCCCAGCACCTCCACCAGGGGGCGACGAGCCGGACACAAAGACGGCTTTCAGTGTCCTGTGCGATTCCCCTGACCCTCTCCCGCTCACTAATACATATTCATATACACACAGTACTTTTCTAATACCTGAGACGCATTTATGTTCATTTGCGATGAAGCGGCTCTGCCAAACGCTGACAGTGATACGCAGATTAAGTCTTTAGGCCTTATGCAGTATAATCTGTGTACTGTATAATCTGTGTACTGTATAATCCGTGTACTGTATAATCCGTGTACTGTATAACTTGAGTAATATATAATCTGTGTACTGTGTAATTTACCGCGGCCTACACACAGACTCCCACGTGTGTAATGGAGAGAAGCTCATTAGGGTTTTGAGAACATCTGAGGCCAAGATTTACAAAATAATCCTCATTGACTCATTTCCACTGATAAAATCTATAAAATAAAATAAATAATAACTGTCATCATCCTTGTAACAAAAGTGTGAGTGGCTCCTTGATGTAAAGTGCTGTGTAAAAGTGTGTCCGTGTCCTCGTTCTTCCGCAGATATGACTCATGTATAATTCAAATCGCTGCTGTGTACATTTTCCTTGTAGATGTTTTTGGGGCTTATGTTGAAAATTGCAGCGTGCGGAGGATAATCTGGCTGCATTAGGGCTGTGTGTGTGAGTTTACATACGGCTGCTGTAACGTGGAGCCGCTCGTGTGAGGAATGGCGTCCGGAGACTCGCGGCTTTCATCTGGATAGGTGGTCTGTGGCCTGTTTGTCCTGCACTTGGCCTCTCCGGGCTCCACTACTACACCCCGCGTGGTCCTCAGGATGTGGGAGAACGGGCATCAGCGGGTTTCAAATAACCAACATGGAACAAAACGGGACAAAACGGGACATGAGGGAGAACTTTGGTGAACTGCTTTAACCGTTAGTGATGGTTAAACACTGTAATGAGAAAAAAAACACTACTTTATATAAAAAAAAACAAAAAACACATCACACAGATCAGAGTTTGAAGCGTTTGTGATTTCTACATCTGTTCTTTTTGAGATCTTCAGTCACAAACGTTGGTGAGACTTTAGTTTGGGTCAGGTTCCTGTCTAAAAAACTAAACTCAAAGCTTTAAATTTACACTTTAGAGAAGAGATTGTGGCACAAAACGTGGCTGCAGCTCTAATAAAAAAAATAAAAAGGTGCTTGTGGAGAGTTTGGGGTAGATTAACATTATATAAAATTAAAATAAAATTGGTCCAAATATGTCCATCGTTCCTCTTGATCCTAAATACCGTATTTTCTGGACTGTAAGTGGCTTTTTTCCTTCATAGTTTGTCCAGGGGTGCGACTTATATGTGAAATTATTAAAATATATAATTTCACATCTTCGTTATTGTCACACTGACGACCACACGAGGGCGCTCTAGAGTTGTGTACGAGTATCTACGACACGACGTCTTTCTGTGGAGTTGGTGGATTTGTTCAGAAGCGACAACGAGGATAAAGAATTCAGTGGATTTATTGATTTGCAGTGAGATCCAGAGTAAACTTGTTGCGTGTTTTTTATTCTTTATTTATCTGATTAACTGTTAATATCGTACGTTACGTTGTTCAGTTCTGTCTGTGCTTCATGTTCCTGAATAAATATAAATGTGTTACGTTAGCGTGATGTACTGCTGTTTTTATTATTATTATAACTTGCCTTTAAAGATAAAATGTCTGTTCTTTGTCTCGGATTTTGTCAAATAAATTCCCCCAAAAAATGCAACTTACATATGTTTTTTCTTCATTATTATGCATTTTGTGGCTGCGTCTTATACTCCAGAGCGACGTATAGTCCGAAAAATACGGTAAACGGCCATGAAAAACCCGTAAAACTCCAGAACTAAATCACGTGATGTTTCCGGGACATTTTTGCTGAAACTTTCATCCGTTAGATACGTTTTTTTCCCCCATTGTTTTTTCACGGAGCCTCATTTTACCTGCGGATCTGCTCTTTTCCCGTCTGAAAAGCAGCTAAAAAGAAACAAAAAACAGTTATAAAAACACTCAAAATAGCGATATTTTGTGGAGAATAACATAATCGGGACACGCTACACTTTTAAAATGCTTTAGACAAAACTTATTTCGTTGAACCGTGACGGAAACAAAGATTTTGACGTGTTTATAACCTAACCTACTCCTTCACGTCGTCTGCGCTGAAACGGCAAAAGCATCACGGTCGACGTAGTTCTCAACAATTTTACGCAAAGAAAAAAACCCATGATTCGCTGTAGCGGGGAGCGAGAAAAACACAACTAAACACAACTCCGGTCTGTTTGCGACGAGGAAAACGACACAGAGAACAGCGAAACACGGCCCGCTTTGACGTTCTCGAAATCCTACCCAAAGCGTCGGCCGTGTCGGAGGTGAGAGAGTGCGAACCGTAATGACAGTCGACTATGTTTAGTCCCAGAAAGGCCCTGGCATAAACAGCAGCGCGTCCTCCCGAACACGAGGGCTTAAGGTTTCTCCAGCCAAAAAGCCCCAAAGCCACAGCGGCCATAATGAAAGCCCCACCAGCCCATTGTTGAATAGTTGAGGCTGGTAGAACGGCTCTAATATAGAAACGGGACATTCTCAGTGGAGCGGCGTTCGTCCCCGGCGCTGTTCAAAGCCGCGGCCAGGGCACGGATATGGCTGACATGCATTATTCCCTACAAAAGCTCGCCTTTGTTTGCTTTATGCTCACATCCCACTAATTGCAGGCTTTGTCCATCAACTTTTCTTCTTCCAGACACAGTTTTTGTTCCCTCTGTGGCCCAGACCTGCGTCGATGCTCCGCGGCGTTAAAGACCGTTCCCTCCTGAAAGAAAAACAAAAAAAACAAAAAACAGACCTGGAGTTGTGTGTTTCGTTTCATTTACGCGTGTTTGGGTAACTCTGTGTACATCTCCAAAAGCTCGAAATGCTCCGTTCCACCTTGTGATGTCATGAAGTGGTATTTTTTTTTTTTTTTTCACGTGAACAGCTCCTTTTTACCTTAAGTTCAGTGGTAGATCGGCAATTCCAGCTGTGAAATGATCCAAATGATTCTACAAATGAAGGTGTGTGGAGTTTAAAAACACAGTGGAGCACTTCCTGTATCACCACATGATGACATCACAAGGTGGAACGGCGTGTTTTCAGTTTGAGAGCCTACATTTAAAATACAATGTAAAAAAATATATATAGTGTAATATTTAAACTTTAAACTATTTATCTTCCTGGAGATATAATTGTTTTGCCTCGAATGTTTTAGTTTGTGGTGTTGAATTTATTAATCTCTATGGAAACAAGCAGCGGGCGTCACTAATTAAAGTTACAGGTCAGATCTGTGCAGAGACAACCCCACTCTTAAGTTAAATAAAAAAATAAATAAAAAAAAAATCCATGGTTTTACAATTGTAGTAAAAAAAAAAAAAGAAGCAAGATATGTTGAATGCTATACTCTGGAATATTCCTTACAAAGTGTCTCCATGGGGACAAGTAGAAAAGTTACATAATGCACCTTTAATGTTCCTGGGATTATAGGTAATAAATGATGAGAGCTGTGCTGCTTGTCCCGGGTCAGGGCCCATTACCTGAGCACACAGAGGATCCAGTGCAGATCATAACAACCACCGGCGCCAGGGCCACGCGCACAGACACACACACACAACACACACACACACAGAGACACACACACAACACACAGAGACACACACGACACACACAACACACACAGACACAACACACACAGACACACAACACACACAGACACACAACACACAGAGACACACACACACAACACACACACAGACACACAACACAACTCACAGACACACACACACACACACAACTCTCACACACACACAACTCTCACACACACACACAGACACACACACAACACACACAGACACACAACACACACAGAGACACACACGACACACACACAACACACACAGAGACACACACACACACACAACACACACAGAGACACACACAACACACACAACACAGACACATACGGACACACACACACAGAAACCCACACACACACACTCTCTCACTCTCACACACTCTCACACACTCTCACACACTCTCACACTCTCTCACACTCTCACACTCTCACTCTCTCACACACTCTCACACTCTCACACTCTCTCACTCTCTCACTCTCTCACTCTCACACACTCTCACACACTCTCACACACTCTCTCACACTCTCACACACTCTCTCACACTCTCTCACACTCTCACTCTCTCACACTCTCTCCCGCCTCGGCCCTCGCGCCTCTGAAGCCGCAGTTTCTTAGTCATTTGTCTCAGGGTCAAGTTTGATCCTGGAGCTGATCTGCGTCAACAACCCGCAGCCAAGCGCAGCTCAGGCACTTACGCACTTTACAGGCGCACAGGAGCGTGAGGAGGCCGCACACACACGCACACACAGACACACACACACACCCAGAGGAGCACTGAGGTACAAGAGCCAATGCTGCCCTCGTGTGGACACAAGGAGCAACTACAAGTGTGAAGGAAAGTGAACTGAGCGTCCTCCCCATAGAGACTTAAACAGTAACGAGATCAAATATAAAAACTCACTAAAAGTTCTGTGTTTAGGAGATGGAGGACACGTGGTGATAAGGAGGACACTACTTCTTCTTCCTCCTCCTCCTCCTCCTCCTCTCTGTGGGACTTCATTATACACAGGGGCCACACACAGACCTCCACGTGCAGTAAACAGTGTGTATTATAATCACAGAGCAGTGATTACTGAGGGCAGTGTGCACCACCCACCGCACTGTAAACTCACCCCGATGACCACGGCTCCTCAGGGCAGACTCCCATCAACACAGACCTGTGAAGTGTGGGCTGCCCGTGGCATTATGGGAGTTAGTTAGTGTTTTACGGTTGTTTACGCTCGAGTGAAGAGTCGAAATGTGAGTTTAAATGTGGGTAACCTGAAAGATGACATTAGGACTGCTGTAAGCTGCACTTTTGTTCTAAAGCTGTGCTCTTATGAGGCTGCAGACCCTCACTGTGGAAATGAACCTGAAGCTTTTAATGGAACATCTCTGGCGCCTTCTGCTGGTGGATTTCCACTACAACAAACAAGAATTTCTACAAATTTTTATTTGTCAGTCAAATTATCCCACCCCCCAAAGAACACTCCATAAAAAGGGCCAAATTATTCACATTTAAGGAGTCTGGAAACAAGAAGGCAGAAGTTTCACGTTTACAAAAGAGTCCAAAAGTAAAAGTTTGAACAGAAACAAAGATGAATCTCATTTGTTCAGGCGCCTTTAAGAAAGAAGAGGCAGAAGTGTCACAAACATCTGTCAGACTGAAGACTGGCCCAAAATAAAAGTGCACTGTTCAGAGCTCAGCTCCTACCACAGTGTTTAACACACACACACACAACATCTTCTGCTTCCCCATTTACAAAAATCAGTGAAGCAGGTTTGACCCAGTTCCTCCAGGTGACGTTTACATTCATAAAAATATTCTTAAAAGAACCAAAGGTTTTATCTAGGGACATCGACTGAAACAAAGTTTTGAAAGCAAAAGTAAAATTAATTTGAAAATGTGTGGTGCTCGCGTGCCGAAGGTTTGGGGTCAGGTATAATGATGTGTCACATGATCCACTCGCATCATAAGGGACGTCCTGATGGTACGACATTGTGTGTTTTCAATTGTAGCCAATCAAATAGAAACAAACTATGCACTACTTCAGGCAAAACACAAAATAAAAACAAATAGGATTGACGCCATCCTGAGAACATTACGAAAGTAATAAATAGACCCGGGCCAGAGCCCGACTCGCTCCAGTTACTGCCCCCCTGTGGATGGGAGGGGCAGGTGCAGTCTGTGTGGAGCTGTTAATATCCCTGTAGTCCATTGTAAACCTTTTGTACTGAATCCTGCTTCAGAATTTTCCGGATTCCTGAAAAAATAGGAGATGGTCACAAAAGGGTCTTATCGTGTCGTCCCCCGTGTTCACGTGTCTCACCTTCTTTCTGCTTGTCATCGAATTGTGTCTGAGGAAACTCCACATCAAATGTAATAATTAGTGAACCACGAATGTTGATGTTGTCAAAGTTTGGCAGACCCTCTCCCTTTTTCCACATCCGAGCGCCGGGCTTAGTGACTTTGTCTCTTATGATGTGCACCTGCAGAGAGTCACATGTTTAACTACATGTTTATTTAAATTCAACTGTGCCACAGGCGTCTGACGACCTTGTGTCCGTCTAAATGAACGATGTCCATCTCAAAGCCGACCAGAGCCTCCACCAGTGAAATGGTGACGTTTGTGAACAGGTCGTCACCTCTTCTCTCAAACACTGGATGTCTGAAACAGGATATATTAAGTTACCAGATTTGCCCCAGACTAAGAAACAGCGCCCTCTGCCTGTCAGATCCTCTCAGTCCAGCCTGAAAACCCACCTCTTCTCCCTGGCATTTAACACTAGACAGGATATACAGGGGTTTGATTGTTCTTTTCCTGCGTATTGTGTTGTAGATACGTTTGGTGTTAAAACATTTTGGTTCAGCTGAGAGTCGTTTTAAATACATTATAGAAATAAACTTGATAACCACAGCCACCATCAATCCATTTGCGTCACTTACTTTAGAACTTTAATACGGAAACGCAGGTCACCAGGTTCTCCATCGATGTGAGGCTCACCTAAAATAAAATGGAATTGACATGGATGAAGGCAAAAAGGATTATTTTTTAATCCAATACAAACCTTCCCCGATAAACGGATACTCCATCTCGTCTCGTACGCCCTGCTCGATCTCAACTTCTAAAGTGCGTTCCTCATTCACCAATCTACAAAAATGAGCCACAAAACACACACATTTGAGTCATCTGTAGAGGCGGAGGCAGAGTCTTACCTGGGTTTATTTATTTATTTATTTTACTCTCATGACAGTAAAAAGGACAAAGTTTATAAAAAGCAGGTGCGGAAAGAGGCAAAAAAACCCCAAAAAACTTAGATTAAAGCCTCCACCTTATGAATACAGAAAACTGAACATTCTCCCAGGTTACAGTATAAATTAGGAATGCACTGATCTATTTTTAATTTATTTTTCGATATTGATACCGATCCTACAGCTTTAAATATCTGTCTATACCTGATATCAGCAGATACAAGAGCAGAGACTGGAAACACCATTTATTTCCTTAAAAATGAGGGAAAACTGAACAGGTGTGTTCTGCAGCTCTTGCACAAAGCTGTTCTGTAGTTTCTGGAGAAATAAGTAAAAGTTCAAACATTTTGAGACTTTCTGGGCCAACTATGACAAGTACAAAGTCTCATTTCATTAAGTTATACATGTCCAACCAGGATAACAACTGGACTGATATCTGGAAGCAGTTTAAAACTAAACAGAACGTGCGCTCATTGGGTTCCCATGTATAAATAAAAGACAAAATAAAAATAAATAAATAAATATATTAAATAAATATAAATAAAATAAATATATTAAAATAAATAATTAAATAAACATAAATAAAAAAATAATTAATTAAAATAAATAAATATAAATACAATAAAATAAATATATTAAAATAAATAAACAAATAAAAAAAATAATTAAAATAAATAAATACATTAAATAAATATAAATAAAATAAATAAAAATAATTAATTAAAATAAACAAATAAATACATTAAATAAACATAAAATAAAATAAATAATAAAATACAAATAGAAATAAATAAAATAAATTTAAATCAATAAAAAAAAAAAAAAAAAAAAAAAAAAAAAAAGAACAAATAATGTATCTGAAACCAGTATCATATGGGTGCACCCTCAGTATAAATCAGCCTCGAGTCACTTACTTGACGTTGGGACACTCATCACAGACCATCTCTTGGGTCATCTGGAAACGTCCCGGTCCGAGCTGTGTGGTCCTCATCTCCTGTCGGCAGTTACATTTTCTTTTCCCAGGGGCTTCTTTGGCGACTGGTTTGTTGCGTACGACCTGTAAACAACATCGGAACGTATCAGTATGTTTGCCACGTAGTGTTTCGTCCACTGACCCAGAGGTTGGCAGTGAAGTTCTAGTGTCCTCGAGCAACACACTTCACCCACCTCACCCCAGCGTCTGTGTACACTGGTGTATGAATGTGTGTGTGTGTGTGTGTAAAGCAATTTGAGCTTTGAAGGTGGAAAAGCCGATATATGGTACAGTAAATCGATACTAGACCGAGCTGACAAATGTAAATGGTTTCTAAGCTCACCTCAACAAAGTTCCCAGAATACACCTCTTCTAGAGTGACCTCCAAATCCAGAATAATGTCATTCCCCCGTGGGATATTTCTGTCCTGTTGCTGCCGGTTTCCTCCAAACATGAACCCGAAATCTCCAAAGAAGCTGCACAGAGAGAAACAGGCCTGTACGATGTATTCAGCACAAACACTACACACCACAGAACAGCAGGAGGAGGCAACGGCTCGTACAGAACTGGATTTATAATGAAGTTAAACCAACCTGGAGAAGATGTCATTATGGGAGCCGTGGTGGCCTTCTTTGAGCCCATCTTCCCCGTAGGCATCGTACTGTTTTCTTTTCTCCTCATCTGAGAGCACCTGTGGTTTAAACACACACTTCAGCTCCACACCATCACTTTAGATTTATTATTTAACTTAAGGCCTGTCACAATAACACATTTTAGAGGAACTTACAACAGGACAGGTCTACAACAGTCACAGAAAGTAACAAAATAAAAGAAGTACTGTACTTAAGTATACATTTTCGGTATCTGTACTTAAGTATATATGAGTGGACACTTTTTACTTGAGTACATTTGAGAGCAGTATTTGTACTTTCTACTCCACTACATTTTTGAACAGGACTGAAAAGTAAAAGTATCTTTATTATTGTGTGAGACCTGCTGAAAAGGCTGAGGGTTTATTTTTAACACATCCATAATTTGAACAAAACTAAAATATATGAATAAAAACAAACAATCAATTCAGTCGTTTCAAAATCTTTACATTTGAAGCTTTATAAGACTCAATATCTGTGTTAAATACTTTTACTTTTTACCCGTAGGAGCCATTTGCCTATTTTAGTTTATTCTAAGATTAATTTATTATTTTTGTTGTTGATTGATTTTTACAGTTTATTTTTGGGTTAAGTTGCATATTTAATATATATTTTTGCTGTTAATATTTCTTATATTTTGTTTACCTCAACATCAGTTTCAGTTTTAGTCTGTGGGGCCTCAAGCATGTCGGTGGTTGGTTCATGTTGACCGGAATGCGACTTTTGCCCTTTTTCACAACTCCCTCTATTTTACACCTCTGTCCATGCTTACTTTTCCTTTGATGCATGAAATAAGTGTATAATACCAGTTTAAGTAGAAGAAAAATATAAAAACTAATGCATTTTTGAGTAACTTTTATGCAAGCAAACAATGAAACAACTATTTGGCCAGCTCAGAAACACTTTAAATGTTAAAAATATCTGAACAAGCATTTGAGCATTTACACAAGAGACTATGCAGATTGTACTAAGGGTTAGGTTTTTACAGCCCTTTCTATAAAAAAAAAAAAAAAAACTCAGGCATTTATGCAGCTAAGACATTGATTTTGCCAGGTCATATTTTTTGGAATGTCTATTAAACAGATGTCCATGTGATACTTTTACTTGAGTATTTTTTGCTCCAGTATTCTACTTTTACTTAAGTAACAAAACTGAGTACTTCAGAGAATAGACTGAAAGCAGCTCTGTTTGTGAACAAGTCTCTACATGGACCAGCACCAAAGAACCAGGACTGAACCGGGACTGAACCGGGACTGAACCGGGACTGAACCGGGACTGAACCGGGACTGAACCGGGACTGAACCGGGACTGAACCGGGACTGAACCGGGACTGAACCGGGACTGAACCAAGGCTAAACATGGTGAATCAGTGTTTGAGTTTTGTGCAGCTAAAACCTGGAACATTCTTCCTGAAGATGTGACTCAGGCCTTGACTTTGACAATGTTTAAATCCAGACTCAAATGGTTCTGTTTAGCTGTGCATGTGACTGAAAGGGTTTTATTCTGCACCTTTCTCCTTTAATGTAAATTTTTTGATGATTATTTATGTTTTGCTTTGTCGTATTGTGACTAATCCCTTTTATATTCTGAAAAACACTTTGCATTACCTTGTGTACGAACTGTGCTACACAAATAAACTTGCCTTGCCTTTTTTCCATCACTGATCTACAATAACATGACACAACAACACTGTATTATAGAAGTATATCTCTATAACTCAACTCAATGACCCTATTCAGCTCCTTCCAGTGAATCCACTCCAGGTTTTCTGACAGTACACGTGCCAGAACAGAGCCAATCAGAAGCAGCCACACAGTCTAACCGACCAATCACAGAGCCTGCGGCGTTTCTACAACAACCAAACAGCTCTGTACAGAGACCTGAGCATAAACCACACTATTATTTCATATGCAAATACTAAAATACATGAGTAGGGAGTGCCTTAGACTCAAAATGACCCGGGATATCACTTACCTCATAGGCTGCCCCCAAATCTGCAAACTTGTCCTGAGCTTTGGGGTCGTCCTGGTTTCTGTCTGGGTGTAACTGAAGAGCCAGTTTTCTGTAAGCCTTCTTGATGTCCCTGATAGATGCAGTCTTGCTTACTCCCAAAATCTTATAAAAGTCACGCCTGAAAGCAAAAACAGGGATTTTAAACATCCAGATCTAAACAAAAATGCACAAATAAGTGAAATCTGTGAGGCAGTAAGTGCTTTAGGGAAGAATTATCCCAAAAACACCCTGTTCTTCGATCCAGAAATGAAATATAATCAGTGTTGCTAACCAGAGCTAAAGCTAGCAACACTGCTCTTCTCCCTCTTCTTCTTCTTCTACAGTCTTGTGTGATCTGTACAGCTGTTCCAGATTGTTCTAGCTGTGTTATTAGGCAACAGTTTCACTAAAAATACCCCATATGTTTGAGTTTAGTGCTTTTATTCCGCGTTTGTAGCCGCTCCACAGACGGAGAGCGCCTCTGGACCAATCACAGTCCAACATGTGTACCATCTGGAGCTGAGGTTTGCCCGCTTTTAGCTCCCTTTCCCGGGTCAAAACACTCACCCCGCGAGCACCACCGTGACCGCGTAGAGCAGCAGACAGCACACCGAGCACAGACTGGTCCCTTTCGCCGCCATGGAGCCTCCAAATCCAACGATATTTCACGAAAAGGCCGAAGGAGATGCACCGGCTTTTGAAGCTCGCTCCTGCTGCCACTCACAAACCTACTTCCGGCTGTCACAGAAGTCCCGCCCCTCACGCACAGCCACGCCCCCTACGCGCAGACCCACCCACGTGACACAGTTGCCAGTTTGAGCGTCTTGTTATGGGAAAGTAAGCGTTTTCAAGCAGTTTTTTCTGTTTTAGCTGAACAAATGACAATATATTCGCATTTTTACTCTTGGCATGGCTCAGATTGGTTAAAAAAATAATAATTGTACAACGCAATTCGTACATAAAGTAATTCAAAGTGCTTTACGGAATAAGAAAGACATTAAAATCACAATACAACAAATCAAAAACAGATATAATCATCATTAAAAGAGTAGAGTGCAGAATAAAAAGCTTTCAGTCATATGCACAGCTAAACAGAACCGCTTGGAGCCTGAAAATAAGGATATCTGGGACATGTCTTGAATAAAACTGGGACAAATCAATGTTTTGGGAAAAATCTGCTGGGACAGGGGACACAGGACTCAGAACTGGGACTGTCCTGCCTCAACAGGGACGTTTGGTCACTCTACACTGCAGTAGGACGTGGAGGGACACACTCTGGACATTTAAAATCAATAATCTATAGTTTATAGTTTAATAACAGCAATTACTCTGTATGATTTCCAGTTTTTATCAGTCGTATCACACAGTTTATGTATCACACAGAGAGAGTGGAATGGCAAAGGTCCAAACATATTACAACCATGAAAGCAAACAGTGCATCCCAAAAGTCTTAAAACTTTAATGTAAATCTCACTTTTTATAATTCATGTGGCTTCAATAGAGGTGAAAGAAGTACTCCATGTGTTACTTAAGTAAAAGTACAGCTATAGAGGTAAAAAGTTACACAAGTAAAAGTAAAATTATCACATGAAAAAATCTACTGAAGTAAAAGTATTTAAGTACATGTTTAAAAATGTACTTTAAGAGTAAAAAGCAAAAGTATTTCACACATTTGTTAAAGTGTAAATGTAGTGATATTGCTTAAAGTGATTCATATTTTGTTTAACAGTAACAATATGAATCAGTTTTTCTCATGAATTTTGTGTATTTATTTTTGTTTTGCTCAAAGCCGAAGCTTAAACTCGGATGTTTCCACGAACATGGTAAAAATAACCCCTCAAATCACATGAAAAGTACTTTTACTTTTCAGTCCCGTTCAAAAATGTAGTGGAGTAGAAAGTACAGATACTGCTCTCAAATGTGCTCAAGTAAAAGTAAAAAGTATCCACTGTAAAATGTGCTTAAGTAAAGTACAGATACCTAAAAATACTATTTAAGTACACTTCTTTCCTGTTTGTACTTCGTTACCTTCCACCACTGGGTTTCTGGACTGGGATGAGGGTCGGGGGTCTAGAGATGCAGGACGACCAAAGAGGAAGGGACTGTGATCTCATTTTTATCCTTTTTCAGTTTTGTGTCACATTATAGACGCTGTAGGGCCGTGTTAAATGTCAGTCAAGTTAAATATTTGATCAAAAACACGCACTTATGTAGCTGATTCAGAGGCGACACTTCTCACGCTTCATTCTGGGCTCATGTTGAGGGGCTGAGGTCTCTTGTTTATGGCGGTTTATTATTCATTTATTTTCACAGACTTGGTCACTTGTTGCTTTCTGAAAATCTGGCAACTTGTGATGT
This sequence comes from Periophthalmus magnuspinnatus, assembly GCF_009829125.3. Lineage (NCBI taxonomy): Eukaryota > Metazoa > Chordata > Actinopteri > Gobiiformes > Gobiidae > Periophthalmus > Periophthalmus magnuspinnatus. Next base: position 5,377,570 of record NC_047146.1, read on the forward strand.
GACGTTCAGGAGCGAGCCGGCTCTTTAAAACAGTTCCTTAGGTTCCTTTAACTGTTGGAATCGGATACATTTTTGTTTGAATTTTGTTTTTATACATTTTTAGACTGATTTACACAGTTTGAACCAACTCAGAAGCAGAACAGGCGACACAAGAGAGAGAGATTTATGCACAAATAAAACATCTGGCATCATAATAACAGTTATTATTATTGTAATCTAAGTTTTATTTGGATTATTGTAATTTCAAAGGGTAAATAATACAGTCTATGGAGTAAACACACTCCCACTCCCAGTTTGAACCATTTCTGAGGCTTGGTCATTCCTGTGTGATTAGTTTGTTGATACAATGAGTTCCCACATTGGCTTCTGACATAGAAATAAAGAGTAAAAGAGTCAGTCTTTTGAATGGCTCTTTGAAATGAACAGATCTAAAAGATTCAGATCCCATAAAGAGCTGAAAGTCCCAGCACGACTGACAACCCTGACAAGACTGAATTCTCACACTTTCCAAACACACTCACTTACCTGCCCCCCCCCCAACTACATACATATGGTACATTATAATTATTTGTCACGAGAATTAAAAGTTTGAATTATTTAATTAAAGCACACCTTACATTTTTACCATGAACAGTTTTTACTCTTGTTGTTGTTGTTGTTGTTATTATTATTATTGTTATTATTATTGTTATTATTATTATTATTATTATTATTATTATTATTATTATTATTATTATTATTATTATTATTATTATTATTATTATTATTATTATTATTATTATTATGGTCATGTTAGAGCACAGTGCCTCAGCTCATATGTTTCGGCTCTTTTATGGGATCCGAATCTTTTTCATCCGTTCACTTCAAAGAGCCATTTAAAAGACTGACAATTTTTGTATCTATAATAATAATAAAAATAAAAATAATAATAATAATAATAATAATAATAATAACAACAACAACAACAACAACACTACTACTAATGACACTACTACTACTACTACTACTACTACTACTACTACTACTACTACTACTACTACTACTACTAATAATAATAATCGAACTGTTATTAAGACGCCATTAAAAAATAAATAATCATTTTAATTGTAATTTATTTATTTTTTTCACTCGTGTCACGTGCTCTTCTTCTGCGCTGTTTCTTCTGTACTTCAGCGTTAATCGGCGCAAAAATATATTAAAATTTGAAAGAGAAGATTCGTTTCCTTTAAAAATTAAGATCGAGGCCCAAAAGAGCCGACTGTCCGTGAACGTCACATGACTAGTTCACAGAGGGGCGGGGCTGTGTGCACGAGACAGGCGCCAAATAGGAAGAACTGCAGCTGTGTGTGCGCGTAAAACTGCGCCTCTGCACCAGAACAACCCGCAAACAGCGACATGACGCACAGGGGGATGCTCCACAGATGATCCGGAGCAAACACGCTGCATGAAAACACACCATACAAACGCACAAAGTAAGATTAAAGTTGTTTTCACGTCCTGTTATTGCTATGCTAAGCTAACAGCTAAATGAAGCACTGTGCGTAAAACTGCCAAAGACTTTTACGCACGACGCTGGGTTTGGGTTTCACCTGTTACGCGCTGTTTTCTGCTCTTTTTTCTGTAAAATATTGTATTCCAGACTTGTTTTGTCCTGTTTCCATGGGTGTTGTCAACAGCTGTAGCCTAGTTTTGAGTTGCCAAGGAACTGCTGTGCGTAATGGTACAAAGACGAATACGCACTCGCTCCTCCCGCTGTAAATAAACCAAAGAAGCCACCAAAAAAACAAAACCCACGCGTGCCATAAACGCACATCTTAATGAGCTTGTCTTGAGTGTAAATCCATGTACTATTCTGTCTCTTTTTCCCCAGAGAGATGGAGGAAGAAGGGATAAAAATCTGGCCGCGCATGGAGCCCTTCATGTTGGGGGCTTTGCAGGTAGGAGCACGTCACATTTCTCCAGGTAAAGGGTCAAAGTGAAAAGCCAAAATGCAGACTAAATATACATAAAGTCTCTTTGCAATTTAAAAATGTAATTACAAAGGCAGTTGATAAGATTTATTAATTAGATTTTGTTCTATTGTATTCAGTGGTTATAAAAGTTTTTATTCACTCTGGGGTCTACATGTTCATGAGTTCTTCAAACATTCCCAGACCATTGGATTGAGAGATGGACCAATTCTGTGTCCACCACGTTCATCAGATCTCACACCTCTGGATTTCTCTCCATGGGGCTGAGTTAAAGATATCGTGAATTAAACAAAGACACGGGACATTACGGAACTAAAGCAAAAGACGCAAGTGAGATTGAACCAGTGATGAGGCTCTGCTGCAGCGAACGTGACACGAAATCCAGCCCCGCCTTGATGTGCTTCATGTGACTGATAGAGCCCATATAGAGGTGTATTAAATGAGGTCAAACAACTTTGTACAACAGAACAGGTCTGATTAAGATATCTGGTCAACTGCCTTTGTAATAAATGTTTTAAACTGTACAGAGACTTTATGGACACTCTGTACTGTACATACAAAAAAGATAAGGAAATGAGAGGAAAAAAATAATTACTTGCTTATCCATACACAAGGCAAGTTTATTTGTACAGCACAATTGGACCTGGATTTAAACATTGTCAAAGTAGAGGCCTGTCTCACATCTTCAAGAAAACTGTTCCAGGTTTTAGCTGCACACAATTGAAATTATGATTTGATGTGTTTAGTCCAGATTTAGTCCTGACTCGGCACCAGCAGGAGGCCGTGGGAGAACAACACACACCCCCTCCAAACCTTAATGAATGCACTCCCCATTCGTTTAACTCGAAATGTCTAATGTCTTTTACTATTTGTATTGTCTCTAATATCACAATTAAAAATAATAAAATATAGACTATATATTTTTCAGGTGGCCCCATCTTCCAAGCTCAGCCTTCACTACCTCCGAAAGATGGCGACATACGTGCGGACGAGGGACGGCTGCTTCCCTGTTCTGGGCTGGCCGATGTGGAGGCATATCGCATGTGGAAAACTACAGCTCCCAGAAGACCTTGCATGGCTCTACTTTGAGACTTTTGATCTTCTCGTTGGATATGTCCCCGAGAAAAGACTGGAGTGGGCCGAGAGTCTGTCCCAATGCACCTCCAAAAGTGAACTGGATCAGCAACGGAACAAGGTGCAGTACGACTAGGGAGGAGTGAAGTTCATCCATGTACATGAGTTATAATTGATAAAAAAAACAAAAAAAACACGACCTGTCAAAAGTTTGGACACGCCCTCTCATTCAATGTTTTTGTTTCTTTATTTTTACTACTTTCTACACTTTATATACATATAGAAAACATCAAATTAATGAACTCTACTGAGTGTATTTCGACGAAGCAAAGGGTGGGTACTTTGAGGATTTGAATATAAAAAAAAACTTAACTTTCCCACTTGGAGGAGGTCTCGGGGAAGACGCAGGACACGCCGGAAGGACAATGTCTCTTGACTGGCCTGGGAACGACTTGGGATCCCGCTGGAGGAAGTGTCTAGGGTGATGGAAGTGTGGGAGTCCCTGCTTAGACCGTGGATAAATGGAAGAACGGATGGACTTTTTTATACATTTTATATAAACACAAGACATCAAATATATTAAGTAGTAAAAATAAAGACACTGATTGAGAGTACATGTCCAAACTTTAACTGTACTATTCAAGTTTTTTCTTTTCTTTCCAGTTGTCTGTGGACACACTGCAGTTCGTCCTCTTCCTCTTCATTCAACAACTCAACCGTGTGTCTTTACGCTCTTCATCCATCGTTGAAGAGTGGCCCAGTCATCGAACTCGCTCCGCTTCTCCCTGTCCCTCAGAACGCGAAGGCAAAACCAGCTCCCAAAACAAGGTGAGGCTGTTTATCGAAGCCTGTCTCTATAATCACCCTATCAAGTTATCGTTCAATATATGAGCTGGAACTATATATTTTAGCCGTTGGAGTTTTTTTTGTTACAAAACTGGGGAGATTTGAAGTATTTTTGTTGTAATATGATAAGATTTGAGCTGTGGAGGCATGAATAAGTCTCTTTTATGGCTCATTACTGGAACATTCTGCTGGTTATTAGTTCCAGCTCATGTCTTTTAATGAAACAGTCTATTTAAAATGGTTCTCCGGGATTATCTTACATTATTTAAACCTTAATCAGTGGCATAAAGTAGATACTTCTCTGTAACGATATATCAAGTTTCAATATGTGTTAGTCAGGTCTCTGTTATTGCTTTTTCCTGGTAAATTTGAATTCTTTTACTCTTCTTCTCAGAACTGGGACGATCAGGCACACCTCTCTTTTGTAAATGGCCATCTTGCTGAGATTTTGGAGCTGCTCGTTGAACCAAGTCAGCTGCCGTGTGCTGGACAGGCTCAGCGAGAATGCCAGGTCTGACGACTCAAAATCCGTAAACAAACAAAGTACTTCATTATGACTTGAACAAACTTTGTAGTTGTACTTATTGTTGTGTTTGACCATAGACCGAATTCACTTTACACTGAAAAACCGTGGCCCGTCTCTCTGTACCTGCTGCTGTCAGACTCATCATTTTGGTCTTAAATGTTCGTATTAACCCGCTCTACATGATCCAGATATCCGTGGAGGCTGTGCGAAGTTTAAGCCTGCTCTTAGAGGGATCTGTGGGTCAAGGCAGAGCCGTCCAGCCCGTTCATCGCCTACTGACCAAGGGCCCTCTTCAGACCGAAGCGGGTTACTGCGCAAAAACCCGTTCCTTCCCTCTCCGTAAGCTCCTCTTGTGTCTCCAACAAAACCTGTCGCTCAACCCTTTTGGGATCACAGCGTGTCTGCACTCGGGGAAAAAACTAGCGTGGGCCCAACAAGGTGACCTCATATCCTCAGTTTTAACACGTTTTCGTCATGTTTTATATTTGAACTCTTGGCTTCTTTTGTGTGTTTTATAGTGGAGGGAGCTATGAAGAGAGCCAAAATCGCCAGAAATACCCACACAGCGCCCCCTGGTAGTAAAATAGTGTTGATGTCTCAGGTTTTAAAACAAACACTTGCTAAAACTTCAGAAAAATTAACCGGTACAAACATGAAGATACATCGATGTGCAGAGTCCTTTATTTATCTCCTGTCACCGCTAAGGTAAAGGCCACAGTTTAAGTTTGTGTTTTGTCTTTTTTCCAACATGGGGATCATTTTTTGTTATTTTTTTTGTTTTATTTTTCAGATCAGTCACCGTGGATAAGTGCCGTGACTGTACGATTGTCCTGGGTCCAGTTGAAACCGCGGTCCACGTTCACAGTAGCCAAAACGTGAAGGTGGTTTGTGTCGCGGGGAGAGTCGTGTTCGGAGCATCTTCACACTGCGCCGCCTTTATCCTGACCCCTACGCGACCTTTGCTACTTCCTGGAAACGCAGACATCAGCTTCGGCCCCTTTCATACGTTCTATCCGTCCCTGGAGGATCACATGGCCAGCGTCGGTTTAGCTGTCGTCCCGAACGTTTGGGATCAGCCCTTGGTTTTGGGGGCGGACGGTGTTTTAAACGCTTCACAGTGCAACTCGGCACACGGCCCTGAGCCGGGGAGCTACCGCCTGATTCCTCCTGCAGAGTTCCACGCGCTGGTCGTGCCTTTTCAAATGGACGGGGACACGTGCGAGATCCCGGGAGGACTGCCACCTTTGTATCAGGAAGCGGTGGAAGCGAAGAAGAGGAGGATACAGAACTGGCAAAGGACTGTGAGCGAGACTCGACTGAACAAGTAAGATGACAAATTCCTTATATAACTGACATATAGAGGACCCATTTGCGCCAGTTTGGAGCAGAGTTTCTCATTAGGAAGGATCATGTAGCACGGGTTAATACGAATATTTTAAGACCAATCCGTTTATATATACAGTCTATGGTTTCAGATGACATCCCCACATTGTACAGGGCAATACTATTTAATACAAATGGGTGTAGCTTAAATTTATTTAGTTAAAATGCTGACTTTTGTTGTAATATAATGAGTCCTAGGATCTAATTACTTATAGAAACAATCAGGTTCAACATTTGTCAATTCACTTTTTGTATATTTCATGGCAAAGCGCAGTGTTATAAGTAGAAAAAAATGTCTCTTGCTCCTCGTCTGGGAGTATAACGACATCGCAATCTACAATCTGAAAAACACCAGTACAGATGGAGACAAAGAGCAGCCTTTTGCAGCGAAACAAAACTGCTCTAATGCTGTTAAATATGATGACTTTGAGTAGATTTATTATTTCATTAGTGACTGTAGGCAACTCGTTTACACACCTCCCATCTTTGTGTTTTCTCAGGGAGCAGAGGCGGCAGTTCCAGGCCCTGGTTGAAATGAAGTTTCACGAGTGGCTGCTAGAAACTGGACACAGAAAAGAACTGGACAGTCTGTCACCTCCGCTCTTAGCTCCACAGAACAACCCTAACGGTCAACACACCAGTTCTCTTAAAGCGGCGAACGGTGACGGCGTTATTGCAAATGGACAAACAAAAGAACCTTCTACTGCGGCTTGTTAACGTGTAATGAACCTGTGACGCCCCCAGCGCCTCAAACATCTGCCCGAGAGGCTTCTGTTGGGTTTAAGGCTGTGCCATCTTTTCAGGACGAGCAGGGAGTGGACTGGCATGTTGTTGAGCGACATCCCAAACATTTGAGTGGAGCTGTATGTGTTTATATAGTCTTAGATTGCAAATTAATACTATGAACACAATAGAATGAGTTTAAATAATATGTCCAATGATTTTTGTGTAGAAAACATACTAACAAAATAAATACATGTGTATAGAGGAAGTGGACATAAGAGAAGTACATATTTTGTAGAGTTAGTATATTTTTATATTAAATCTTGGGCTTAGGTCAATGTATATTTTTTCTAATAAATATTTCAACTGACTCTTGGTTGATTAAACTGTAGCTGATGCCCAAGTCCATCCACTTTTCCACCTGTGCATTTAAAAAATATTAATGAACTGAGAGAAAACAAAACAGTTCAGACCCAGTCTACCTAAAATTGCACTTGTGTATTTGCATTTGCAGTGATGCTAAAATGTTTTTGTCACCAAGAGGCGCGTGTGCAGGTGTGTGTGCAGAGGCGCGTGTGCAGAGGTGCGTGTGTGTGTGTGTGTGCAGAGGAGCGTGTGTGTGCAGAGGAGCGTGTGCAGAGGTGCGTGTGTGCAGGGGTGTGTGTGTGTGTGGGTGTGTGTGGGTGTGTGCGTGCGCGTGCGCGTGGGGGTGTGCAGAGGCGCGTGTGTGTGTGCAGAGGCCTGTGTGCAGAGGCGTGTGTGTGTGTGTGTGTGCAGAGGCCTGTGTGTGGGGGTGTGTGTGTGTGCAGAGGCGGCTGCTGATACTTGACACTGAATCCATCAGGTTTATATCTTTGTTACAGAATAAACAGTTTGTGCTTAAGATGTTTTGCCTCAGTGAAATAATCTGCACCTTTTTTTTCTTATTGTATTTAAATTATGCATAATCAGATTTTTGTAAATGAAATCCTGTGTGAACATGCACTGACTGTACGACTCATAATAATAAAAATCTTATTTGTTGACAAACTCTAATGTTAAATGATCATGACTCAGAGCCGTGTGCAGAGCTGTGCCAGGGGAAACTGGTGCAGCTGGCACAGAAGCACGGGTGAAAAGCAGGGGGTGAGCGGGCACTGAACTGTACCAGGCAGAGCAGAGGTGGGGTCAGCGGACGCTACCATGCCCAGCCTTTATGCCATAATCCTTCCTCGCGTTTCTGGAAAAACTGAATAGCACTAGAATCACTGACTCAATTTTTGGATCTCATTTTCATGACAAAGCAATTGTTCCTCTCTTGCCCAACACCCCCCCCCCCTCCACCTGTTTATAATTGAGTGAAAACGTGGGTATAAAAGGCATCGTCTATGGACCTGGACAACACAGAGACCTCAGGGGACCACCACTTACCATCAACAAGGCCATTCTAAACAGGTCAACATGGGCAGGGTGAGTTTGTGTCTATAACGTTAAGGAACCGGCCTGATGTGTGTGTTGTTGTTTTTTTTACAGTAACTAATGAAACAAACTGTTCTTCAGATCGTCTTTTATGAGGACAAGAACTTCCAGGGACGTCGCTACGAGTGCGACAGTAACTGCTCTGACTTCCAGGCCTACCTGAGCCGGTGCAACTCCATCCGGGTGGAGAGCGGGGCGTGGGTGGTGTACGAGAGGCCCAACTACATGGGATATCAGTATGTAGTAAAGAGAGGGGAGTATCCGGAGTACCAGCGGTGGATGGGCATCAACGACCGCATCAGCTCCTGCAAGATGATCCACTTTGTAAGTCAAGCAACGGTAATGTGGTCTCAAGAGCTCAACGTCTTTACTCAACTCTTTTTTTTAACATATTTTGGTTTTTCTTTTGCGATTTACTTGACAAATATATCGAAAATCAATTTGAATTTGACTCCCATTTGCCAAAATCGATGCGACACGTGGCTTTGTTTCAGATCTGACCTGCAGCCTCGGGCCACTTCAGTCGCACAAGGTCAATACTTGAAATATGCGAGTACAGTTGTGTAACGTTTTAAACCGTTGACTCGGGGCTGTGTAAAGTCAAAGATGGAGTTTGGTTGTTGGTTTAAAGGCAACGTAAGTTTATCTGTACAGCACAACTGGTCCACAAAGTAATTCGAAGTGATTTACAGAATAAGAAAGACGTTAAAATCATAATACAACAAATCAAAAATGTAAATAATCATTATAAAAGTAAACTTAAAAGAGAAGAGGCAGAATAAAACTCTCAGTCACATTCACAGATAAACAGAACCGTTTGAGTCTGGATTTAAACATTGTCAAAGTCGAGGCCTGAGTCACATCTACAGGAAGAATGTTACAGATTTGAGCTGCAGAAAACTCAAGCGCTGATTCCCCATGTTTAGTCCTGGTTTAGTCCCGGTTAAGTCCCGGTTCAGTCCCCGGTTTAGTCCTGGTTCAGTCCTAGTTCAGTTCTGGTTTAGTCCTGGTTTAGTCCTGGTTTAGTCCTGGTTCAGTCCCGGTTCAGTCCCGGTTCAGTCCCAGGTTTAGTCCCGGTTTAGTCCCGGTTCAGTCCTGGTTTAGCCCTGTTTTATTCCAGATTTAGTCCCACTTTAGTCCCGGTTTAGTCCTGGTTTAGTCCTGGTTCAGTCCTGGTTCAGCCCTGGTTCAGTTCCGGTTTAGTCCTGGTTCAGTTCCGGTTTAGTCCTGGGTTTAGTCCTGGTTCAGTCCCGGTTTAGTCCTGGTTCAGTCCTGGTTCAGTCCTAGTTCAGTTCTGGTTTAGCCCCGGTTCAGTTCTGGTTTAGTCCTGGTTTAGTCCTGGTTTAGTCCTGGTTCAGTCCCGGTTCAGTCCCGGTTCAGTCCCAGGTTTAATCCCAGGTTTAGTCCTGGTTCAGTCCTGGTTTAGCCCTGTTTTATTCCAGATTTAGTCCCACTTTAGTCCCGGTTTAGTCTTGGTTCAGTCCTGGTTCAGTCCTAGTTCAGTTCTGGTTTAGTCCTGGTTTAGTCCTGTTCAGTCCTGGTTTAGTCCTGATTTAGCCCTAGTTAAATCCTGGTTCAGTCCTGGTTCAGTCCTGGTTTACTCCTGGTTTAGTCCTGGTTTAGTCCTGTTCAGTCCCGGTTTAGTCCTGCTTTAGTCCTCCTCATGTGGGAGATGTTCTTTGGTGCAGAGACTTGTTCACACTGAGCTGCTTTAAAGTCTCTGAGCCACAGGAGCCACAGACCTGAGCCACAGGACTTAAAGCTAAAGCTAAAACGGAGAAACATGTAAATATAAACTTGTCTTTAGCCCGATCTCTTACTCTGACTCCCTGTTTTCCCTCAGACCAGTGAAACCTCGTACAAAATGCAGCTGTATGAGAAGGCGGACTTCGGGGGCCAGGCGTTTGAAGCCACAGACGATTGTCCTTCGCTCCTGGAGAAGCTGCGCTGGAGAGAGGTCAACTCCTGCAAAGTGTTCGACGGATGGTGGGTTTTCTACGAGCATCCCAACTATCGCGGACGCCAGTACTTTCTCGAGAAGGGCGAGTACCGCAAACCTGGAGACTGGGGGGCCGCCAACGCCGCGGTGCAGTCGTTCAAACGCTTCACAGACTGAGCAAAGTCTGATGATAAAATGACAGTATGATGTTAGAGGTCTCCAAATAAACCTGAAGCAAACTCTGATTTTAATGTTTATTTATTAGTTTAAATAAATAAATATATACAACAGGTGATCAGCAGTGGAAAGTAACAAAGTAAAAGTAGTAACTCTGCTCTTCTTAAGTTAAAGTTTTAGGTATCTGTACTTTACTTAAGCACATTTTACAGTGGATACTTTTTACTTTTACTTCAGTACATTTGAGAGCAGTATCTGTACTTTCTACTCCGCTACATTTTTGAACAGAACTCAAAAGTAAAAAGTACTTTTCATCTGATTTGAGAGGTTATTTTTACCATGTTCGAGGAAACATTTTGACTAAAGTTTTTGAGTTTAAGCTTCGGCTTTGAGCAAAACAAAAATAAATCCACAAAATTCGCTTTGTATCGTTACTGTGATCAAAATATGCATCATTTTGAATCAATATCTCTACATTTACACTTTAAAAATGTACTTCAGGAGTAAAAAGTAAGTGTTGTTCATTTGTTAAACAGGTACTTAAATAGATTTTTTTTTTATACTTTTACTTGTGTTACTCAAAAGTACAAATACGCAGGTAAAAACGTTACACAAGTACGTACCGGTACTTCATCCATCGGTGGTGATCAGTCCGAGATCCACAACAACAGGCTGAGGATTTAAATGAGTCCCAAACGAAAAACAGTTTCCACCTCCTCCAATCAGCACCAACTCTTTTGAGCTGGTGACCTCAGAGCAGAAAGAGTGGAGCATCAGAGGCCAAGGAACCGAGGCCTAAACACGGAAGAACGTCGTGAATACTCGTACTCGTATACAACGCGTGCCTGTAGGTAACGGGTCTTTACGATGTAGTACTTTTACTCACCACATCGAGGCGATATTCCGCGCCGCTCTGTGTAAGGAGGTCGACCACAGCCAAACCTGGAACGTGTGAAGCGAGCCACACTCCACCGACCACGAGCAGTTTGTCTCCGATCACATGAGCCGCGTGGGAGTATCTACAAAATACACTCTGTTAGTTAAATAGGTAAACGTGCGGGTTTGAAGTAAATACTCTGTGTGATCCCGCAGTCGTCCGGAAAAACTGAAGAACTGGACAAAAAGTTGTAGGAGTGAAGACGTTTAAGTTACTGCTGGACAAGAGTCAAGAATATTGTTTATCGTGACAAAAAGGGTCGACAGGAATCATTTTATATAATCGTGATGATCGTCGACAAAGATACTCGCCAGAAAAAGTGACTTATCCAGGGGGGAGTCAACGGAGAGGGCAAATGGGTCTGTTGTCCGGGGCCCCAGGGTCTTAGGGGGCCCAGAATTTGACCATCTTCCTATTAATTTTTATTACGGGGGGCCCATTTGAGGTTTATTGCCCCTGGTGCCTCCAAATTTCAGTCGATGGCCCTGCTCATCCATAATATTCTGTGTTTTAAAGTTATAATTATTCATATCCATAACGACTTTAATCATTATTTCACTCAGCCCTTCGTTTTATTACTGTCTGTTAGAAGAAAACAACACCGTATGAAGTTTATCTACAAAGAAACGACTTCAAAAACAGTCAGAATACCTCACCTGCTCGTTATTATTATTGATACCGGAACATTTAACACCAGATCACATGACTGCGTAAGGCTAAGGACGAGCCGCAGCGGAAATGAGACGGGAACGAGGTTTTTTTTTTAGCCGTTTTGCTTCACAAAAACGGAAAACGCTCCAAGGAAACGCAAAACTGGGCACGTTGGTGACACAATTGCAATTTAATAATCTGATAACACACTTTTATACACAAACCTGCACTTGTTTTTGATGTTTTTATATGGACTTATTTGTTTTTGATAGTTTTTTCAGTTTGCGTTGTACTTCAAACATCGTGATATAATCGCTAATCGCATTTTTATTTATTTATTTGATTTATTTTAATTAGGACAGTGCATATTAATCAACATGTCAACAAACAGCATCAATGTAAATACGCCGGAATTAGCACAATAGCTCGTTTACATCCGTTGTCCTAAGGCAGGTCAGAAACAATTATTCTGGCCTCGATAATCGTCACACAAAGTTTCGATATCTGCCTTATATCTGTCTTGTAGCTAGCTCCTTCCTTCAGAAATATAATAACACATAATAACAGCACAGACATAATTATACAAATGCATAGTTTGAAACGCAAAAACATTCAACATTCATCGTTTTCAATAAAATTAAGATTTATAACTTACCTAGCAACAGGGGCGGGTTTTATATCTAGTCTTTGCCAACAAAAGCCGCTTTCGGTCGGCTTTAACAGCGTCGTATCTCCAAGTGGAACTCCTCTTCTGCCCAAGCCTCCGAACATCACCACGCCGCCCCGGTACGAACACGCAGAGTGAGAGAATCTGGGCTCTGGTGCCGCTCCATCTACAGACACCTGCGGTTATTCGTTCACACGTTAAAACTCTGAAAACACGCGGCGAAAAACGGTTTACGTCTCACACGGATACCTCAGTCCAACGGTTCTGACTTAGATCCATGATGTTGTAGTCTCCGAGTATCTCCTGCGCTGCGTTCTTGCCACCGAAAAGAAACAAAAAGTCTTTACCTGGAATAAAAACATGGATTTCGAAGTCAAATAGTGAAATAAAACTATATATAAAGTAAAAATAGCAGAGTAGTCTTGCCTTTGTGGCTGATCAAAGTAGCGGTGTGCCTCCATCTTGGTACTGGAGGTTCGCCCGCACAAACCGCCGGCTCCACGCTCAGTTTTGCGCCGTCGTCACCCTCCAAATCAAGCGAGTCCATCGTTAATTTGCATACGGTTTTCACGGGGTTAAGCGGAGAAGTACGGCCGCCGAGTACAACCGCAGATTTACCCGGAATGGCTGTCGCAGTGTGGTATAAACGGACACCTGTGAGACAAGTAACGATTAAAGTGGTGCGTTCTGCAGTTTTAATACAACAGGTGGAGTCGTTGTAGTGGTTTAATGTGTTTAAAGAGAGAGACAGGGAGGATGAGACAGAGAGAGAGGGAGGAGAAGAGAGAGGAAGGGAGGGAGAAAGGGGGGAGAGAGAAAGAGAGAGAGAAAGCAGAGAGACAGAGAGAGGGAGGGAGAAGAAGGGAGAGAAAGGGAGGCTGAGAGGGAGAGAGGGGGAGAGAGAGAAAACACAGAGAGGGAGAGAGAGAGAGAGAGAGAGAGAAGGCTGAGAGGGAGCGAGAGAAAACACAGAGACAGAGAGAGAGGGAGAGAGAGAGAGAGAAGAAGGGAGAGAAAGGGAGGCTGAGAGGGAGACGGGGAGAGAGAGAGAGGGCGAGAAAGGGAGGCTGAGAGGGAGAGAGGGGGAGAGAGAAAACACAGAGACAGAGAGAGGGAGAGAGAGAGAGAGAGAGAAGAAGAAGGGAGAGAAAGGGATGCTGAGAGGGAGACAGAGAGGGAGAGAAAGGAAGGCCGAGAGAGAGAGGGGGAGAAAGAAATAGAAGCAGAGAGAGGGAGAAACAGAAAGAGAGAGACAAAGAGAGAGAGAGATGCACAGAGAAAGAGAGAAAGCAGAGAGAGGGAGAAACAGAGGCAGAGAGAGAGAAAGCAGAGAGAAAGAGGGAGGGAGGGAGAAAGAGAAGCAGAGAGAGGGACAAGCAGAAAGAGAGAGAGAGAGAGGGAAAGAGAGAGAGAAATAGAAGCAGAAAGCAGAAAGAGAGAGACAGAGAGAGAGAGAAGGAAAGAGAGAGAAATAGAAGCAGAAAGCAGAAAGAGAGAGACAGAGAGAGAGAGGGAAAGAGAGAGAGAAATAGAAGCAGAAAGCAGAAAGAGAGAGACAGAGAGAGAGAGAGAGAGAGAGAGGGAAAGAGAGAGAGAAATAGAAGCAGAAAGCAGAAAGAGAGAGACAGAGAGAGAGAGAGAGAGAGGGAAAGAGAGAGAGAAATAGAAGCAGAAAGCAGAAAGAGAGAGACAGAGAGAGAGAGAGAGAGGGAAAGAGAGAGAGAAATAGAAGCAGAAAGCAGAAAGAGAGAGACAGAGACGTCATTTTCACACATGGATCGTCCACCACAGAGTCCAGACCTTAACCCCATTGAGAATCTTTGGGATGAGCTGGAGAAGCTTTGAGCAGCGTCAGACTCGACCAGCATCAATGTGAGATCAGGGGGAGAGATTAATGCAACACTGGATGGAAATAAATATTGTGACGTTGCAGAAGCGAAATCAAAACAACGCCACAATCAGAGCTAAAGGCGGAACAACGAAATATTAGAGTGTGTGACCTTTTTTTTTGGCCAGGCAGTGTATAACAAAGTAAAATACCTCAACAGTTGTTTAACAGGTTTTTGGACATGATAATTGTGACACCATATTTCAATATCGTGTCTATTTGAGCTTTGGAGACTAATAATAATAATAATAATACAGGTGTGAATGAAACAAAACACAACTCCAGGTCTGTTTTTGATGAGTTAAAAACATTAGAACATGACTTAACGCTCAGAAGAGTCCATTTTGTGTCATATAGGACCTTTAACCAGTTTCTATAAAAGAACCACATACGTTTAGAACTAGATTACAAACTCAATATGGAAAGTAACAAATACCTATATCTCCAGACGCCGCTACTTTCACAAAATTCCAGTTTTGTTTGTTTTTCCGCAGCAGTCCTATCTGCGCTCCCCGACCGCCTTTGCTCGACCCTCCCGTAAGAAGCACGACGTTTGGTCCCAGAGAAGCGGACGCCATCCCGAGCCCCTCTGCGCACACCGGGATGGTCTTCACAGGGAGAGACACGGGGCTGAACGAGGGGCCGCCGAGTGTCAACGGAGACGCTAAAATACACAAACGCAACTTAAACACTGCGGTGATGTGAAGCGATAGTTTAATGAAAAGTTACCTGGTGTGGATAGTATTTCACGAGCGGCCGGAGCGCCTCGGGATGCAGCGAGTATGAAGTAATGCGAACATTTTTGGTGCCACTCCTGTAAATGAAACACAGATAGGCCTGTCACGATAATAACTATGAAGCTGGAACTATATTTTTAGGGTTAATATTTATCTTGGGCACTTTTTCTTTGCACTACTGGGAGATTTTAGGTTATTTTGTTACTATATGATCAGATTTAAGCTGGAAAACCTTGAATAACTCATTACAGATGCAAACTAATGACTAAACTGTTTGATTCTGCTGTTTATTTACATTTTTTTTTTTAAACAATATTATAGATTTAGACTAGTTTTTGTGGTTTAAATCTGCTCTTTGGGTTTTGTGTCAGTGGCATAGATGAGCTTCAATATTATCATTTATCGTTATTACTCCAGCGACATATGAAACTTCTAAATATGTTATTGTGACAGGGATAAACACAGGTCATGTTTTACAAAAGGCAGTTGATTAGAAATATAAATAAGACTTGTTCTGTTGTACTCAGTGCTTATAAAAGTGTTTAATCACGTTGCATTTTTGTATTTCAGGCATCCTGTTGATTAAAGAGGCATCGTTTTGACTGAACCCCGAAGAAATGGCTCCTCCTCAAGAGAAGGAACAGTGTGTGTCATGGTTTATTCAGGCTAAACTCAACGAAAAGAGAGAACACAATGTGGAAGAAGAACAGTGAGGAGACAGGGACAGTGTTAGAGAGAAAGAGAAGTGGACCAAGAACATCTGAGGGGCCCAAACAGAGGTGTGTTAAATGAGGGAAAACACTTTGGAAACCACTGAGAACAACTGTAAAGAGACTTAATGGACTCTGTTTAACAATAATCTAGAATAAATTGAAGTCTAATATAATGTAACAACAACGATGTGAAATACAATCAATAGTTTTCCATTTCCAGTTGTGCTCCAAAGTGTCCAGAGAAAACAAAAACTTGCCTCGTATTCATCAAACGGCTCCAGTTTTTCAATTTTCGATCTTTCCGCCTCAGGAACCAGCCCAAAGTAGAAACAGTTCATGTCCAAACAGACGCACTGCTCCCAGCCCTGACGACACATAATAATAATAATAATAATAATACATTTTATTTATATAGCGCTTTTCAAGATACTCAAAGACACTTTACATAGAAGAACAATAAAAAAAAAAATACAAATATACAAACATTTAAAATCAACACTCATAATAATTAAAGATTAAAAACAGCTTTAAACAGGTGAGTCTTTAGGTGTCATCGCTCATGACACAACGACCACAATAAATGAAGTCTACTTTGTCAAACTCACATTGTCGAGGAGCCGGCGTCTCTGAGCGTCAGCGTCTGGGTATTTGTTCAGAGCGTAAAGAGCCGAGTTCAGTTTTCTAAAATGTTCTTGCATGATTTGTCCAAATGGATCAAATGGGTGAATTTGTTCATAAATTAAAATCACTGACTGAGGTAGAAGTTCTGCTGCCCATCGAATGAGCGAGTCCGACCTGGAAACACATTTATAACAACATGATTAAAGCGGTGGAAAGTAACGAAGTACAAGTAGTAAAGTACTCTACTGTGTTTCAGGTATGTGTAGTTTATTTAAGTACATTTTACAGTACTAATGAACAACACGTTTGAAATACTTTGACTTTTTACTCTTTAAGTATATTTCAAAACAGGTACTTAAATACTGGTATCTGTACGTTTATCTGTGCATCTGACTGAAAGGTTTTTATTCTGCCTCTTCTCTTTTAATGTTAATTTTATGATGATTATTTATGTTTAAATTTGTTGTTTTATGGTTTTAATGTCCTTCTTATTCCGTAAAGCACTTTGAATTACTTTGAGTATCAACTGTGCTGTACAAATAAACTTATTTTACTTTCTACTCCACTACATTTATGAACTGGACTGAAAAGTAAAAGTAGTTTTTATTATTGTCCGAGACCTGCTGAAAAGGCTGAGGGTTTATTTTTAACATGTTCATAATTTGAACAAATAAAAATGAAATAAATACAAAAAATAAAAAATAAAATAAATACAAAAAATAAACAAATAAATAAATACTAAAAATAAATAAATACAATATAAATAAAAATACAAATAAAAGCAGACAGAAAAAAAAGATGGATTCAGTTGTTTTCAGCTCAAATCACCACCTTTGAAGCTTAATAAGAGTCAAAATCTGTAAATTTTTAACTAAAAGTAAAAGAATCACATGAAAAAATCTACTTGAGTATTTCTTTGCTTCAGTATCTGTACTTTTACTTTACAAAATCGAGTATTTCTTCCACTACTGCGTGATTATAATGAACCCAGACAGTTTAAGAGCTACACTATCGCTACTTACCACTTTGTTTCCATATATGTCAGCACCACTTCAGATAAGACGAGCGTTGGAGCCGTCCGCACAAAACCAGCTAAATCCAGAGCTTTTTCCATTTGAGGAAGCTGTCTCACATCCACCCCAAGCAGCCGATACTG